>NC_067466.1:19210962-19552629 GCF_025434085.1 Hippocampus zosterae
TTTCTGAAGATTAGCACTAGCTAACGCCATTTCAGAGCATAATCTTGCTTTTCATGAACATGGCCGAACAAGTTTTATACGCCGTTGGACACGTTCGATGTCGAATATTTAACCCATAAATATGCTTTCCCCGCATTTAAATTCTCCATTGTATCATTTTTCACTGAAATGCGCAAAAACCGCCACGAGCGACACTAGCGAAAAATGTCATGCTAGCGCAGGCGCACGAGCTAACGAGTCAAATGAAGTTTTTGCAAATGACTTGTTTTGATGCGCTTGTACATTTTGACGGTCATGACGGCTCAGGACGGCGGCGGCCATTACGTGGCGGGCAGCCCGCCGTACCTCCTCCACCCGCAGATCATCGGCGCCGAAGACGACTACTTTGATTCGCATCAGGAGCAGGTACCCGACGCGAGAAATGACCCGAATCCTGTTGTCCTTGCTTTCGCGCAATCCCAAGTGCGCGCCTTTTTTTTTTGTTTACAGATGAACGGGCAGTGCGGCTGCTTCCAGAGCATCGAGTCGCTCAAGTGTCGGCCCGCCCACCTCGCCGTCTTCCTGCATCACGTCGTTTCGCAGTTTGACCCCGCCCCCCTGGTACCGACGCCGAGATTCGATCCATGCGATGACACCGTTCGCCATCTTCAAATTTTCTCCCGTCTTTGTTCTCAGCTGTGTTTCTTGTACGCCGACATCCACAAGCAAAGCAACCCCAAAGAGAGCCGACGCTTCTTCATGGAGTTTCACTCGCTCTTTGTGGATCGAACGGCGGTGGGTGGCATTTCGTTTCCCTCCATTTGATCTCATTTTCCGGTCCCTTGAGTGCATTTTTAATTTTATTTTCTTGAAAACGGTGGTTTTCATTTTTTTTCCTATTGAAATGGCATTTTGAATTTCATCTCATTTTTGCAAACGATTTATGGCGATTCTGCTGCTCTTTCCGTTTGTTAAACTTGTAGAATCTGAAAGTTTCGGTGCCAGATGCCGTCGCAGCCGAACTTGGTAAGAATTTTTTATTTTATTTTTTTTAATGGAGTCATATGGCACGTCATGCACGACAAAAAAAAAAAGTCCTGCGTGCCAAAGTGGAGCAACTTGACTCATCAACTCCACGCTAGTCTTCCCGCCGAGATGAACTAGACGTCAATGTCTGACAATTTTTTGATCGTCAACATCGATGATGCGATCGATGTGAGCGGTCGCCGCTGTCAAGCGTGCCTGTCCGGTGCGTACGACGTACAAAAAGTGCTTTGCGTTGTGCACAGACAAGCGCAGGCTGGAGTTAATCCCAGAGGAGGTGTGCAAGCAGTGCACGCAAACCTTGCAGGACTCGCTGATGCCGGACCTGCACAAAAACCTGGAGGACTTCAGGTCGGTGTAGTAAAGCAAACGGGTTGGGGCGGGGGGGGGGGGGGGGGGGGGGGGGTTGGGGGTGTGCGCACGTTGTTGACGTGCGACGTGTTGTGCTCGGTTTGCGGGCGCAGACACAAGCGCAGCATGGGGCTGACCCTGGCCGAGGACGAGCTGTCCAGGCTGGACGCCGACGCCGGCGAAGACCCGCTGGCCTGGGAGAGGCAATGCTCGTGCGCCGAACATATTCTCGCCAAGATCGAGGACGTCCTGTGAGATGTTTTGAGATTTTGGCGTGCATGCAAAAATCGGGAGTGGATTGTATATTTCATTGATTATTCAAAAGAGTTCAACTACTTTTGTCCAAAAAAAAAAAAAATGGATCCATACATCAGCTCAACGGCTGATTGTTAAGAAATGTTGGATCCTTTTTACGATGCTCACGGCACGTTTCCTGTTGCAGGTTAACATCTCAACCCTCCGAGGAGGAAAAATGGTACCTCCCCCCCTCCCGCCCCCCTACACACACACTTGCATCGACGTGTACGGTACGTCCGCGGCTAAAGGAGCTAAAGGCGCGCATTTTGTGCTTGTGCGGCAGCCAAACGATGCAGTACGTCATCCTCACGTACATGAAGCACCTCGGCGTCAAAGTCAAGGAGCCTCGAGGCCTGGAGCAGAAACGAGCGCGAATCAACTTCCTGCCCAAGATTAAGGTGCGCTTATGACGTGCGCCTGTCAACCAAAACCAAATATCATTTCTCTCCCCCCCCCCCACCCGCTTTTCCCTCCCCCTTCTCCGAGCAGAAGAGCATCAAGCCCGACAAGGAAGGTGAAGAGAAGGTGAAAAAGCCTCGTTTTCCCAACATCCTGGTCCCGCCGCGCCGTTTGAGCCGAGTGGACTCCACTTCAGGTGAGGAGTCGCCCCCCCCAACCCCCCCCTCAATCATGGCAATGCCAGATGGGAATATTTTGCGCGTATGTGCAGCGGGCAAGGCGGCGGAGGTGAACAAGCAGCGTTCCCCGAAACTCCTCCCCCAGGCGGCTTTCGCCGCCCCCGAGCCGCCCGAGTGGTCGCCTTCGAATTCCGGAAGGAGCCGCGGGCCGAGGTGGTCCGAAGTCCACCTCGGCGAGACTTCGGACCTTTCGAGCGCCTCGTCCGTGCACGGCTCGCCCACCGCCGCGATATCGGACGCCAGCGGCCACGACTCGGACAGCAGTAGGGAACGCCCGCCGGGACGCTTGCCGATCACAATGGCGATTCCTTCATCAGGAGACCTCGGCGAGGTCTCGATATGTGGCGAGCACCAAGATGGCGTTTGCGGCCCCACCAGTACGCAATTTGACTTCAGTCCTTCCAACCTGGAGGACTTGCATGAAGAGGCGGACCACGATGCCTTCAGGTAGATGCCGGCGACCTCGCGCACGAGTTTTACAAAAGGTCAAAGGTCAAAGGTCATTTGGATCCAAAGCGCTCGTACGGTCGCGGTGAACTCGGCTCGCGTCGCAACAAATGGCCAGTTTTTTTTTTTCCCCTTTCCGGTCAGTTTAGCTTCATGCTAACAAACAAGAAACTTTTTGCATCTGCGTCCGTCTGTCCTCAAAGTAGTCTGGCCTGATCCCCAGCACGTGAACGGCAGCAGCCGGGCTACGGTAGCGCCGATCTCACGGTGGTTGTAAGCTTGATCGCAACATCGACGATTAGCTTTTGCTACGTTCAAGGTCCCTTCAGTAATCGTAGACCCCATTTCATCGAAGGAACGCGCACTAGCCGAATGCTAACAATGCTAATGCTAACCGAATGCTAACGCCGCCCCCGAGGAAGGCTTTCATCTTCCGGCGACTCAGGTCACGCTAAAATTGTTCATCATTTTGTCTCATTAAATTTTACTTAAACCCGAGCGCAATCGGCAGGATGGAGGTGACGTGCGCGGCGGACGCGGCCAGCGAGGACGAGCAAGCGTGCGAGGCCGCGGGCGAGGACGATCCGCTCAACTGGCAGAGCCTGGTGAGCCGCGAGGTTCTGGCCGCGCTGGCGCCGCAGGAAATCAAGAGGCAGGAAGTCATCAACGGTGAGCCCACCCGCAAACAAAAATCGGACATTTTTTTTTGCATTTGACGCCGGATGGTGAGCCGCGGACGACGGAAGCGTTTTGCGGTTTTCGCGACAAAATGGTCAATTTTGTTCCTACCTGCGCAGAGCTGTTCTACACGGAGCGGGCCCACTTGCGCATGCTGAAGGTGATGGACGGCGTGTTCTGCCAGCGGCTGAGCAGGGACGCCATCCTGCCGCCGGACGACGTCAAGAGCATCTTCACCAACCTGGACGACATCATTCAGCTGCACGGTGACTGGCGCGCGCCGACGCTCCTTTCGCACGGGCGCCTCCTTAGCCTGAACGGGAAGAAATCGTAAAATCTTTGAAATGAACGGATGAGCGGATCACGGCGGCTCCTTTTCAATGTCGTTCGGGGGGCATAACTTGCGGCTCTCCCTCCAGTTTCCCTGGGCGACCAAATGGCGGCCGTCAGGAAGAGGAGCGACGCGTCCGTCATCGGTCACATCGGCGAGGATCTCTTGGCTTGGGTACGAGCGCTCCGCGGGAGCGGATCTCGATTCTCGGCGGTCATTTATCGTTCCTAAATTGGGAAAAGGGAAGATGAAATCCACTTGGCATCCGGACGGCTAACAAACGTTTGCTAGCAAATGATTGCGCAATACGCAGCTCGGATGCCGCCGCCGAGCGACGATATCGCAACGCGCACTCGATACGACACATCGAGATTTGAGGCTTGCGGACGGGTGACGGCGTATCGCGCGTCTTGGGGCTTCTGCTGGTAAAATTGCAGTTCGGCGGCGAGGAAGAGGAGAAGATCAGGCGCGCCGTGGCCACCTTCTGCAGCAACCAACCGGCCGCGCTGGAGCTCATCAAGAGCAAGAAGAAGAAGGACCCCAGGTTCACCTTGTTCATGCAGGTGGCCCCCGCCCCCCGCACCCCCCTCCGCTCTGAGCGCCGCCCGGCTCTGAGCGCGCGTTTGCGGCTTTGTTTCCAGGCGGCCGAGAGCAACCGTCTGTGCCGGCGGCTGCAGCTGAAGGACATCATTCCCGTGGAAATGCAGCGAGCCACCAAGTACCCGCTTCTCTTGGACAAGATTGCCAAGTACACGGGTAGGCAGCTTCGGAGGACTTGATGGCGCCATTGGGGGTGGGGGGGTGGGGGGGGGGGTTCGACTTGTATTTTACTTTGACCTTCTTGTTTTGTCCGCAGAGGATGAGGAGGAGGCGGAGAAGGTGAAAAAAGCGGGCGAATGCTGCCGGCAGATTCTCAACCACGTCAACCAGGCGGTGAAAGAGGCCGAGAACAAGCAGGTAGAAAAACGGGAAGACTCACCGTCCGCCGCAATCCAAACGGCGAGCCGGGCCTAAGCGGCCATCTTTTCTCCCCGCCGCCCCCAAAGAGGCTGGAGGACTATCAGAGAAGGTTGGACATCTCGTCGCTGAAGCCCAACGAGAACCCGCTCGTGGCCGAGCTGCGGGTAGGAAACGCCGAAAGGGGTGCCGGTGGAGGGGGGGTGGGGGGCGCCGAGTTTGCACTTGTGTCAAAGGGGCCGTCCGTCGCCCTCCAGAATCTGGACCTGACCAAGAGGAAGATGCTCCACGAAGGACCGCTCTCCTGGAAAGTCAACAAAGACAAAAGAATTGGTATGGCCGCCCGCCCCCCCAAGATTCGCGATGCAGTGGGTGCGCCTCGCCATCATGATCCTTAACCCATTCGCTCCCAAAGACGTTTTTGAACAGATTTGGTCCAGAATTGGCACTGCTACTGAATGAGTTCAAAGAAAAAATTCCAACTTGAAACAATTTCCTTCAGTGGCCACAAGATGGCAGCAAAGCAGGACAGCTCCCCGAGAGACACGACTATGGCCAATCAAAATGAAGCTCCTCCCCATCACTCCAAGTCGAGCACCGCGAATACTTTGCGCTTCTGGGCATCCACTGCATTTTTTTTTTTGTGGTTTTCCGAAATTTGGAGCGAAAAATGGAGTTGAATTGGCTGCCTCTGGTGCGTTTAGATCTGTACACGCTGCTCCTGGAGGACATCTTGGTGCTCCTTCAGAAGCAGGACGAGCGCCTGCTGCTCAAGTTCCACAGCAAGAACGCGGCCGGCGCCGTCGACACCAAGCTCAGCTTCAGCCCCGTCGTCAAACTCGGCACCGTACTCGTCAGACCCGTCGCCACCAGTAATCGCAACGCTCCGTCGCGTGACGCATTCAAAGACGATGCGCTGGCTCGTGCGCTTGCTTGGTTTGTGTCCCAACGTGGGATGCGGCTTGCGTGAACGCGCCCGATTTGCCGTCTGCATTTCCAGACAAAAAGTCCTTCTTCGTGCTGTCCATGTCGGACAACGGGGCGCAGATCTACGAGCTGACGGCTCAGACCGTGGCGGAGCAGAGGACGTAAGTCGGGCCGCCGCCGGCGGCGTCGGCGCGTCACGGCCGGCCGGCCTCACGTCGCTTTCCCTCCCACCCTGCAGGTGGCAGTGTCTCATCACGCAGTGCGCCGAATCCACGAAGGCAAATTCGCGCGGCGGCCACGCGCCCACCACGCCCACTCAGTAAGTCGGCGGACGATTCTTGCTTTGGACAAAGCTGGCTTTTTTTTTTTTTTGAAAGTTGTTTGCCGTTCTCAGAGGCGAGCAGGACGCCATGGAGATGATCAGCCGCGAGATGGACAAACCCGGCAAAGGCGGCGGCACGTCAGGTAGCCGAGCCGGCCTGGCCAAACGCCCGACGGACGATTCTCATCAGACGGCAACCGGTCTTTTCAGACGCATCCGACACGCCGGATGGCGCCGCGGCAAACCCCTTTGACGCCATCAAGTCGGAGGACGAGGAGGAGGCCGAGCGGCCGGAGGAGGAGGATGAGGAGGAGGGGGAGGGGGGTGCGCCGTCGGCGGACGGCAGGCCGGGAGACCGGCGAGAGGAAGACGAGGGCGAGGTGGACGAGGAAGAGCTGGAGGCCTTCCTGGACGCTCAGCTGGAGGACGACGAGGAGGAACAGGCGCGAGCTTCGTCGTCCTCGTCCTCCAAAGCCGAAGAAGCTCTGGGGACGCGTAAGTTGACCGCACGTACAACCCGCAAACGTTGAAGAAGGCAAGTCTCAGTCGAGAGCCCTCAAGTGGAAGATCCAATCCCCCCCCGCCCCCCCCGACGCGCGTCTTTGTGCTTGCAGTGGTGCTGCTGAAGCAGCTCCTCTTCAAGCACATAACGGCCGGCCCGGAGGAGAAGACGACGACGATGACGACGCCCCCGCATCCGCCCGCCCCCTCAGCCGCCGCCCGCCACACCTCCCCAAAAGACGACGACGCCCAGACGGAACGGAACGGTGCGCCTCTCGTCAGGAGCCGGCAAACCGTGTTTTTTGGGGGACTAATTGGTGGTCAAAAAGACTCCAAATTTCAATTCAGTCGTCTTTGCGGTGACGTTCCGCCGCCATTTTGTTGCCCTCGTAGCATTCAAAGTGTTTCTGTGGCTGCTACGGCAGGCGCAGTGGATCCGGACGGCGCCGGCGAGGGCGACGACGCGTCGCTGGACGCCGTGGACATGAGCAAACTTCTGTCGTCGGAGAACGGCGGCCGACCGAACCTCAGCCGGCGGCTCATGACGCACCTGCGCCTCCTGCAGGCCGACCTGCAGTACCTCAAGGTACAGAAACTCGTTTGGGATGCGTCGTCGTGACGTTTCAAGGAAGTCGTCATTCGGCGCTAGTTTGTCTTTGCGGCCAAAAGGCAACGCAAGCTGAATTTTGTCAGTTGTCAAATGTTGCGCCGTCCTCCTTCCAGGAAGTGGAGCTCAAGTACAAGCGGCTGCTCGGGACGTCGGCCGACTCGGACAACGGTGTGCTCCGCGCCCACTCGCCGTCGTTGTCGTCGGCTTCCTTTCCGCACTCATCGCTAACACTTTGCGCTGTCAAACGCTTTTCAGACGGTGTGCACTGAAGACGACTTTGCCGTTTTGCGGGCATCCTTAACGGGCGCCCACTTTTGGCCTCGCACTGCCGTCAAGCCGCCAAACACGAAAGTGAGCCGACCAAAATTTGCCACTGCCTTCTCGTGGAACGGGACTTCTTGCGAAACGTTTCGCTGGCTTTGAGTGCGTCATGACGAAAAAGCAAACATTCACAAGACTGCACATGAGAATTTGTAGCACCCCCACCCCCCCCAACCCCTCTTCCACCCCCTTTAGACCATTTTTTTAATCGTGGAACTCTTTAAACCAGATTGCTGTGAAGTCTTACTTGTCAAATTAACTTATGCTGAAAATGTTTTTCTATCTTGTATTCATGTCGTAACACGCAAAAGATGCTAATGTATTCGCACGATATTAATCATCTTTTAGTTCATTTTTAATTATGCGATATTTATTTTTGTCTCCATGTGCAATGTGCATCGCCTCCTGTTCAATAAAAAAAATGCGCACATCTTTTAGTTTATATAAAGGTTTGGGGGGGGGGGGGTGACTCAAGAACAAGGGGAAATATTGGGGGGTGGCGGGATTTCAACGAGGGCAAAATGAAGGAGCTTCTGAATTAAGATGAAAACACATTTGGCCAGAATTTATTTTTTTTATATATATATAAAATTTGAACAAGAGGATACAGAACAGGCTATTATGCATATAAAAAAATACAATAAAAGAACAAAAATAAATGAATCTTAACGTTTCTATCTGAAGCAGACGTTCAAGTGAGCCGATGAAATGTAAAAGGCACTAAATATACAACATTCCAGTTGGTTTTGGGCATTCTCTTTTCTCAAACGAGTCGTTCAGACATGAGAAATATAAAAATAAAAATCACAGGGCAGGTTTTTGTCTTGCGTATTTTAAGACGTAGTGCACGGTTTGTTTTTACATTTCAGAACAAACAAAAACACTATCGAATAGAACAACTATTTAGCACACAGAGAGCCGAAAAAGCGTAGCTAGGGCCGTCCGTCTTTTTTTTATAATTTATACTTTACAACACCACGTGGACGACGGCAACGCGAACAAACACACACACCCCAGCAGCACAAAACCACAACCGGAGGGGAAAAAATGTGCAATTATCATACACTTTTTTGGGGGGGGGGAGAGACGCTTAGCGAACTCGTTAAATAATAAGCGAGCGGTGCCTGCCACAGTGAAGCACAACATGCTAGCATGCTAACAAGCTAAGGACACAAACCACAATTTTCCATTCAAAGAAAAACACACGTATCACCCTTCTCCACCCCCCCCCCCCACGAATGACTTAACTAAGTCAATGTGGAGAAACTGCAAAAGAATTTTAAAGGAAAAAAGCTGGAATGCAATTTTTCACCGACAATGACTCAGCAATGTTTTAGCTAATTGTTGACATTTTGTTAAACAAAAACGAAGACAACTAAAGATTTTTTTAGGAGGATAGTTTGAGATTTTTTGTTATTAAATAATTGTACTATGACAGTCAATTTTGTTTGATTTAGCAACTACTGACCTTTGGTGTCTTCTTTTTTTTTTGTCATGACAATTGGTCACGCCTGCTAGCGCGGCTCTTGAGCGCAAATTAGCGGGGCGCGGCCACGTGACCGGAAGACACTTTGGAGTCAACGGCACGGGTGAATGACGTCACTCACAACAACTCATTTTGGCCCCCCAAAATAAAAATGTACTTTAAAGCTGGATCACGGATGATAACCATGGTTACGGCAAAGATGTTTGGCCCCTTTTTTTTCTCTTCTTTTTACAGGATCATCACTTTAGTCGATCGCATGCAAGCACCAGGAGAACATTTTTATCGTTTTTTTTCCGCATGCAAATGAAAATGTAAACTTGTAGAGATATGAATTTTCCAAATAAAGTTTTTTTTTTCAAAACGTTTGAGGTGCGGAAGGAAAGACAACACCGAAAATCGTCAGCCAGCCCACCCGTTAGTGGATCGCACGCACAAAAAATTTGAATATGACACCTTTTGGATTTTCCTACTTTGTGGAATAATTGTCACCCATAGAGTTGCCATCGCCGATGATGGACCTGCATTTCCTGGCATGGAAATGTGAAATGACAAAAACCATCTTTAAGCTGTTATAAAAAAAAAAAAAAAAAAAAAGTCAATCCGATGTCATCCGGGCTCCTAAAAGAAAATCTCGTTGGCCGAAGAAGGAATGTCGAGAGCCTTTGGAAATTTCTGTCGGGTGTGTCCAAAGGCTGCGGCGGCAATTGGTGGCTGCGAGAATATTTCAAAACAACCCAACAATGACGATGGAAGGTGGACGTGATGGCGGAGCCCCCCGAACGCTCCCCCCCCCCCAAAAAAAAGCTTGCTGTACAAAGAGGGTAGCGTTCCCGGGAGCAGCGGCGGCGGATGCAAGAGGTCTGATGCTTGAGTGTCTGTGTGTGTGTTTGGGACTCTGTCGTTGCGCGTGCGCCCCCCCCCCCACCCCTTCCCAGTCCGTTTCAGTTTTTGCGAATGTCGGCGTAGACCACCGGCTCCATCTTGTGGAAGGAGTTTTTGCTGCCCGAGTGGTCCAACTGGACGTATATCACCGGGCCCTGCCACAAACACAAGACTTGAGGTCATTTCTCCGCCATCGCCGCCGCCAACCCCCGCGTTGAGCGTGTGCGCCCCCCCCCACTGGTCTCATCATACGGGCGCGGCGCGCTGGAGTCCCCTGAGCTCCTACCTGCACTTGGCCCGGACGGCTGGTACTCGTGGGGGCCTCCAGCTTAGGCTCGCTCTTCTTGATGGGCTGCGGCGGCGGGGTGCGCGCGTTTTCCAAGTTTATACAGCTAGTTTGGGGGTACGGTTTCGCCACGGTGTCGTCGTTGCACAGTGAAGAGACGAGGACGAAATGGACCCACCCAACCAAAAAAAAAAAATCAAATAAAATACAAACATGAATAAGAAAAAAAAAAAAGAAAAATGAAAGCGAGTGATGGGCAGGTGAGGCGCCGAAGCTGCCTGGACTTGAGACTACTCGCAAAATTTTCAGGATGGAATCATTTGCAAGGGCGTCTTTCTGTGACTCTTCCAGTCTCTCCCTTGCAAAGTGCTGATGGCACCATAAGGTCGTGACCCGTGGACTTTGGCCTGTTTGACGGCCGCTTCTCTTCTCCCCCCCGCCCTCCTTGCGGTCTCTTTTGGAAGCCGCTCACCAGCAGATTCCAAGCGAGAAACGGGAAGAGGCAACCAAATGGGAAATCTTTTGATTGCCAAACGGCGTGTAAAACGGAACGAGAGAGTAGAAAGCGATGGCAACATGCTTCCGTGACCGAGCGGGCCAAGCGAGCGTGCAGCGGAAACTGGGGTGGGGGATGGGGGGGACAAACAACGGCACGGTGAGAGCAAACAAGGGACGGAAGCAAGCGGCACCGGCGCAAACAGTAACCCCAAAGATGGCCGACGGCCCCGGCGGAAACGACCGTTCCGCACCCATGTCAAGTTGCCGGCAGGCGGTTCGGTTCGCCAGGCGGCGGGAAAACCGCAAAGATCAAAACGGCAGCCGTGCCGCACTGTTAGACCGCCGCGCCCATTCAAGAAAGCACGCTTGCGCCTCAAATGCACTTGAAAGCTTTGCAGTTGAACTTTGAACCCGAAGGCCTTTTCCCACATTGCTACTGAAGCACATTCACTTCTGTGTGTGTGTGTATGGGGGGGGGGCTGCTTGCAACCAAGGTCAAATAAAGTTCACCCGCAAAGTTTTGGTGCATTTAAGTCTCAGTATGAAATTTCACCACGTCGCCCGATTTGCGGCGTGAGTCATTTGTCGAGATGCAAACCAAATCAGGTCAGAGAGGTCAACGGGAGGGTCAACGCGAAGGGCGCCGAGAGGCGGGCGGGGCGGGGCGGGCGACCTACCCTTCGTAATCGTGGCGGCTGTGCAGCACCTTCATGACGATGCAGACGGCCACCAGGATGAGCAGCAAAAGGGCCAAAACGCCGCACACCGCTCCGACGATGACGGCCGTGTTGCCCCGAGGGAGAGATCCTGCGCAAGCGCCGCCGCCCCCGCAGAAAAAAAAAAGAACAACAACAACACCGGTGAATGTGACGTCAGGTCAGCTCGCGGCGTCCGTCACGCATCACCAAATGGTCTCATTTGAAGCCTCGAGCGTAAATACAATTTTCATATCAAATTGTGCTTGAGCAGGAGCGGGGGGGGGGGGGGGGGGCTTCTGGGGAGAGGTTTGACGTATTGCTGGGGAATGTTGCCAAGTGAGGCGAGCGAGCCGCCACACGCAGCCGCACACTTTCCAAGAACTGACAACAAACACGAAAGAATGTGGAGCCAAAACAAACTCTTTGTGCAGTTATTCTTCCAAACACCACTAGAGGGAGCCCACGCGGCACTTTGAGAATCAGCATGGCGAAATTTCAGCCCCGAAATTTTTTCAACGGGCCGGCGAGCGGCGCTCACCTCTGGAGACCACGCGCAGCTCGGTTCGCGCCGGCGTGCCCGTGAAGTCGGGCGGATTCTTCACGTCGCAGAAGTAGGTGCCGTTGTCGCTGAACTGCGCCGGGTTGAGTCGTATGGACACGTCCTTCTTGTTGATGTCGCCGATGAACTGCACTCGGTCTTTGAACTCCTTTGGCGAGGGGGCCGCTTTCCCGTCGTAAAAGTAAAAGATCTGCCGTGGAAGGAAGGAAGGAAGGAACAAACAAAGACAGAATCTTTACATTGTGCAGCGGGAATCCCCGGCGGGCGCCGGCGCAGATGGCGCCGCTTCACGTCTCACCGCGTACGGCGCCTTGGAGAACTGGTTGTCGGGCTGACTGGACTGGAAGTTCCAGGTGACGGTGATGTGGCTGCTGACCACCTCGTTGGACTTGAAGGTACAGCGGAGGACGCACGCCGTCCCGTTCTCCACCATCACCTCGGCCTCGGTGTAGATGTCGATGGCCAGCGTTGGCGTCCGGGCTGAAAAACGGAGAAAGATTGGAAGGGAACTTTGAAGAACCTGACATTTGAAAACGCCATTTGAGCAGTTTTTAAAAAGCTTTTTGCTATTTACGCACAGTATTCGAGCTCAGGAACCAGCGATGCACACAAGCACGGTCTGTGTGGAAACTATCGAATCCGCGCGCACATTTCGCAACGCCAAAACAGGTACGCGAGCGTTAGTCAGTTCTTCTGCCCCTCAAAAACTCAAAAGTAGAAGTGATAGTTTCATTCAAAAAAAAGTGATACAATTATGAAAAACAAAATCGAGCATTTTGTCACGCATGACTTATTCCGCGTCTCCCATTCTGGCTGTGATGATTAGTTGATATTTTAGGGGAAACGACATGTATACATTTTTTTTGGGGGGGGGGGGGTCGGAAGGTAATTACGTCTCGTCGGCTATTCAAAAATATCGCAGTTATCGACGTCCGGAATCGGGTTAGGGATGTGGTACCGGGTTGTAAACAGCCGTTGGCACACCTCAGGATGTGAATGCTAAGCTCACGACGTTAGCGGTTTGGAACAGTTTACATTCAATGTCGGCCTCGCTGTAGTTTTATGGGCGTTTTAGACAACACGAATATGAAGAAGGCGCTCATTTGACAGAGAAATGCGGATGCCCTCACGACACACCGATGTCAACAAAGCGTTGCTTTCGGATCGTCGGGTATTTTGGGGTTCATTTCAGGCGTTTATGTTACATTATATTTCCCGACGAATACCAATTTGATTAACACGGCGAGCAAATGTTATTTGAATCGAGAAATGCGCGCAGTTTCTCGAATTGTGCGGCCCCGGAGAGGCCAACCGGGCTTGTTTGTGTTTTGTTCCGCTTTTTTTGCAAAACCTCCGACTAGCTCACTCCCTCGAGAGAGGTCGGGTTGATACGAAGCTTTTTCGAACGCGACGCGAGCCAGGAACGAGTTCGACCGTGTTAACGAGAGGCCCTTAATCTCAATATGCGACATTAAGGAGAGAAATTGCGTGATGGTGTCTCCCCAAATGATCCTCAAGAAAACGTCGTCGAGTGCCCTGAAATCACAACCCGCCCGGGGATAAGGGGGGTAAAAAAAAACAACATAACACATTTCATGACTACTTTGTACTCACCCGAAAGAATTAAAACCATAAATCCAGTCAGTAAACCACGCGTTGAAACCGTATAATGCCGTTTATGCTCCATTGTGTCGTTAAAAAACGAGGAGTTGGTGATTTTTTTTCCCCACCCTCCTCGCTGCAGCGTCGATCTCTTCTTCGCGGCCGAGTGGCGCAGCAGCAGCACCGCACACGGCGCCTGTCGGCCAAGCGGTGTATTGCACCACGATACAGCCTCCACTTTGGCTCTTGTCGGTGCGCGACACGCAAACGCGTTCGCCACGTTGGATGTGGCAGATTTGCCCAGACCGAAAATAGGCGAGCGGAACCTCTGGGTGGGCACGGTGCGATGCCACGAGCGGCACGCGTGAACTGGGGGACAACCTTTTTTTTGGGGGGGGGGGGGGTCAACACAGGATAAAAATATGATTGACTTCACTTCAAACGGTGAGGAGCTTTTATTTCAGGAAACTTGACTCATTCACAGGCAGCTGTATTCAAACCAGAGTTCCTGTTTTGCATTCTTCAATTATTTGACAGGAGAACATGGGCTGGCCTCCAAAAAAAAAAAAAATTCTAACCGAAAAACACAAAAAGCGGTCTTTTTGTCCCAAAAAGTCATTTCAAGTCCAACAGTGAATTTAATGCTGACATTGTGTTTATGCGTTTGTGACGCTAAACTTTAAAGCCACAAAAATAAGACTAAGACAGTGCAAAAAAAACTGAAAATATGCACAGTGGGCAACGGTGACTCGCTGCATGACTCAAGATGAAAGTGGGTGATTGTTATTTATTTGCCATTCACGATGCTTCCACGCTTTCGACAACCACCCATGACACAAACTGTTGACATCGTAGGTTCCTCTTGCCTGGTAGGTGCCGCAACTTGTCTTGACTTCAAACGTGCTGGCGTCCCCTCGCGCATTATCAACATGAGACGAGGTGAGATTTTGACCTGAATCCAAAGCGATTCATTGCCGCCATCTACAGGGATCCATGCGTCATTACAGTTATGTACAAGCTTTGAACATCTCAAACAAGGTGACCCTCTTCTGTACCCACCTGTTGAAAAACACCCACGGCGAATATATATTTGGCCGTGGCGCGCGGCGCTTGGATTGCTTTTTGACAAATTGAACGTCCACGGCAACGATTTAATCTTTCCGTGACTTCCTCTGGGTTGTGAAATGAGAGCAATTTGGGAAGGTGGTCCTGTTCGGAGGGTCCGCAGTTTCACAAACACACACGGATGCCCTTTGTACTCACCTTGGGGGTTAAAATCCGAAGAATTAAAACTCACGTCGCATGAGTTTCTCCAAGAAAAATTGCAAGACGGCAGCGTCGCCTTTTGGATTGGATTCTCGTGCAACAATTTCATTCGGTCCATCTCGTGTCATTGTTGTCGGGTGCAAAAGAGCCGTTCTCAAACTTTACCGGGTAGCGGGGGGGGGGGGGACTCTGAGCAGAACTATTATGTGGGCCGCTAAATGCTGAGGGGCAAAAGTGGCTTTGTTAAGTGTTTTTGTAAGAGGAAAAAAAAAAAAAGTTGCATTGCTCTGGATATTTTTCCTCTAAACAAATGTATTTTGTTGGGGCGGGGGGGGGGGGTATATACTTGAAATGAGAGAAAATAATTGATTATTATTGTTGGATTATTTTTATAGTAGTCTGTGAAGCCTTGAGATCTGGGCCCCAGTTTGAGACCCCCTGGTGGTGGTGGTGGCGGGGGGGTGACCCCCACATCAAAGGGATGAGACGACCAACAAGCGAGATCAACAATTATGGACCAATCTGATATTATTTTTTTAAAACTAATCAGAATTTTGTTTTTAAAAGAGTCATATCTACAGTAGGAGCAAGACATCCACAGGAAAGATGGGGACCCCCCCCCCCACCCCCAACCATCCGTATGCACGTTTGCAGTGTTTTGAGTAGTGCTTTTTCTTCCTCACGACTCCACCACTGAATGTACATTAAAAAAGGCCAGCGCTGCTCCTTCCTACCTGCCTTCGCTTCTTTCGTAACGCTTACGAGGAGGAGGAGGAGGAGGATCGATCGATCGATCGATCGTGTTCGGGGGGGGGGATGCAGAAAGAACGAAGGGAGGAGGCACTTTTCCCCGCAGGCGCGCTATCATGTATCCGGAAGCTGGTTGATGTCGGTCAAGTTGGTGTCGTTGAGAATGAGTCTGATTCGCTCCAAAGAGTCCGCCTGTCGTATTCGCTCCAGCTGCACCTGGCAACAAAAATGGCGGGCGACTCAAGAACGGCCGTCGGCTAGAATTTGCGTGTTTTTTTTTTTTTTTCTCAGTGTTACCTGTAGCGTCTGCGAAAGCTTGACAAAGTCCTTCTGGACCTGCTCGCTGACATCCAGCTCCGTCTGCAAGCGCTGGGCTCGGTCTTTCTCTTCAAACACCTGGCTCTCTAGCGCACTCTACGGCACACACGCGCACAGTGCAAGTTTGACGCGAAGTCCCGACAGATTTTAAAAAATGCCAGCGCGTCACATGTGCGGCCCGGACTAAACGAGAAAAGCACCTTGGCGGCGTGGAGCTCCCTCAGCTGCTGCTCCAGGCCGATCCTCAAGCTTCGGATGCTTTCCAGCCTCTCCGTCTTTTGCGACAAACTGATCTGCAACTGCACAAACGTACGGGGCGGCGTCAACGGGCAAGCCGACTGAGGCAGCCGAATATGGAAAGCCGTTTGAGCCCCCGCCACGCGGTTGAGATCCGTGTGCTCCGATGCCATCTTTTCACTCCGAAGACAATGTACCAGCGCCACCTTTGGCCGACGGGAATAACGTCAAGCTGGATACTGAACAAACGGCTTGATTTGATCCGATTCGTCGAGAGCCCACTTGTGGGCCAACTGCGTGTTATGAGTGAGCACTAATTGACAACTGAGGGCTCCTCGTAACGTGATCCGACATCAAAAATGAAATTTGACTGTCCAAATATGCAATCGCCGCAGCCCAAATCTTGATCCTCACGAGTGAGGCCCACTCGTCTTGACTTTTTTCCACTCTTACTTCAGCACCACATTGGAGAGCCCACTTGTGGGCCAACTGCGTGTTATGAGTGAGCACTAATTGGACAACTGAGGGCTCCCCGTAACGTGATCCGACATCAAAAATGAAATTCACTTCGGCAGCTCGAGCGTCTTTTCCATCCTTGAAACATTCAAAGTGCGATTGGAGAACAAATCCAACCTGCTCCTTCTCCATTTTTATCCGCTGCAGTTCCGTCTTCAAACCGGAGAAGGAAGCTGTTCAGGAAGACACACCGGGCACAGGATCACCATATTTCGGTTGCGGGTGAGGATGGCGGGCGGCGGCGCGTGTTGGCGAGTCTCACCGATCTCCTCCTTGCAGCCTTCGATCTCCGTCTGCAGCGTGTCCTCCAGGTTCTCCTTGAGGCACTGCTCGGCTTGGATCTGCTCCTTGAGGAAGAGGATCTCCGCCATCAGCTTCTCCTCCGTGTGCTCGGCCGACGTCCGCAGCGTCGCCGTGTCCTCGCGCAGCCGCAGCACCGTCGCCTGGAGCTCCTGAGCCCGCCGCCGCGCAATCGAAACACGCGGGACAGGGAAGCAAGACGACATGGAGGTTTCTGGGTTTTTAAGAGTACACCTTGAACGTGGAACTCGCGTTTCCAGACACACTCACAATGAGTGAAACGTTTCGTCTGGAAAGTAGACCGAAATCTAGAGCCGGGCGAGCACGTACTTGCACGTTGTCGGGCATGGCGAAGCCGTCTTGCTCCAGCAGCTCCGAGTGGAGACGGCGTTTTCCCTGCAGGCTCTCGTTGTCCCGCTGGAGTCGGCTCAGCTCGTCGGCCAGTTGCTCGCGCGACTGCGCCAGCGCGGCCTCAAAAGCACAAGGAAAGGTGAGGAAGGCCACGCCCCCCCCACCGGGCGCCGCGCCCGACGCTCACCATCTGTCCTTGCGTGTTCCTCTTGGCTTCACCAAAGGCCTCCTGAAGCGTGGCCAGCAGCCTTTCCGACTCCTGGACTCGTCGGACGAGGGCCGACACCTGCAGCGCAAAAGAAAGGCCCGAGGTGTGAAACATTTGGCCGTTGAAGCGAAACCCAGGTGGGAAAACATCAAGTGACCTTGGCGGCGGTTTCCTCGTTCCCCAGCTTGACGGAATCTTCCAGGCTTTGTTTGTCGGCCACGCTCCTCTCCAGGTGATCGTTGGCCTGCCGCAGCATCGCCTGCAGTTTTTTGACCTGCGGAGCGAGTCGTCAACACTCGAGAGCGGGCCCAAACGCAGGCGCAGGCGCAGCGCCGCGACGGGGCGGACCTGATCTCGAGTGTCGGCTTCCTGGCCCTGGATGGCCTGCAGCTGCTTCTCGTAGTTGGAGCACATGTCGCAGCGGCGGCCCAGCTTCCTGCCCGCGTTCTTCACCTGAGGAGGCAAACAAAGCCCGTCGGGGGGGGACGCAGGATTAGGCACACCGATGCAAGCGCTCCGTCCAACGCAGTCGCGCATCAATGCATTGTAATATAAAAACAGAAAGCTTGGTGACGTGATGAAGGTTACAACTGGACGTTTTTTTTAAACAATTGTATGTTTTTTAAATTTGTTTAATTATTATATTATATATTGTATTTTTTTTTTCAATAGATGAAAAAAGTACCAATCACATTTTTAGATTTTTGTGATTCTAAAGTTATTTTTGAATCAAGAAGGCCTACGGTTGCTTTTTAAGGAAATTGTGCGCCGGAAGTTCTGCCTAGCAACAAGTGTCTGCCTAGCAACAAGAAAATGGTTACATAAGTATCTCCCCACCCCCATCATCATTGCCCATGTGACCTAATTTTCCTCATGTGGGGAGGAGCTTAAATTTAGCCCAGGTTGTGTCGATGTGCATTTCTGCTGCCCCCCCACCCCACCCCCAATCCTACATAGGCCAGCCGCTCCATTTTTGGCCGGGCCTCAATTGCGTTCGCTATTTCAACGCACCTCCTGCTGCAGCAGGTTCCACTCGCTGTCGCTGACCAGTCGGTAGCCGGCAGGGGGCAAGTAGGCGGCGTCGGGGGCTTGCGAGATGCTGGAGAGCAGCGACGCCGTCTCCTCCTGCTCGGGCGTCATGGCCTTGATGGCCTTCTCCTGATCTTTGGTGAGCAGGAAGTGGCTGGCCGTCAGCTTGACGGAACCGACGGAGCCGCCGTCTCCCAGGCCGGCGTCCGCCGCCGCGCCGCAGTCGGCCCCCACCAGGGGCCCGAAGTCGGACTCGTCCAAGTGGCCGGCCGACTTGGCCTTGTGGTTCAGGCCCGGCGTGGCCGACAGGGAGGAGCCCAGGCTGTCGGTGGACTGCACCCTGCGCAGGTTCTCCCTGTAGGGGTCCGGCGGGCCGCCGGGCACCGAGTCGGCGTCCAGCGAGTGCATGGAGCCGTGGGCGCTGTGGTCGGTCGGCGCCTGGGGAGGGCAAAGCCAAAGATGGAGGCAAAGCAAACCAGCTCATCGAGCAACATAATAAGGTAAAAGTCATCCAGCACCTCCTCAACGCTCAAGCCCAGGAAGATGTCCTCCAAGGGCTCCGTGTTGTCCGCGCCGTCTTCCTCGTGCAGATCCTTCATTTGGCTCAGCCTCTCCTTCTCGTCGTCTTCCTGCAAGAGACGCGGCGTCAAGGCGGCAAAGGCCCGAGCGGGACTTCCCGGCCATTTGCAGTTTCTCCGCTGGCGGACCTGGTCCTTCTTCTTGATCTCCTCCACCTGCCGCAGCTGCTCGGAGGAGAGCACGCTCTCGATCCTCTGCATGTCCCTCATGAGGAGGCGCTGCGACTCCAGGAACTGATCGTTGGCTCGCTGCCACGTGTGCTTGAGCTGGTTGTGCTGCTGCCGCTCCAGCTCCAGCTTGTGGCACACTGGACCCGGCCGACGCGTACAAAGAAAAAAAGCAGGGGGGGGCTTTCAATTGAATATTTTTTTTCCTTTCTGTGTCCATGAACTTTTTTGCTCTTTTCATGTCTCGTGTTTTTTTTTTTCTTTTTTTTTTTGTGGACTGGATTTCAATGACCTTCGTGAAGCTCCCGCCGCAGTTTCTCGGCGTCCTCCTGCAGGACCGACTTCTGCGTGTTGAGCACGGCCACGTACATCTCCAGGTCGGTGCGACACGACTTCTCCGCCTCCAAAACGTGGTTGAGCTCCTTCACCTGGCGTGATTTTTTTTTTTAATATGATGACTTTCTTCTTCTTGCAACGTTTGAATGATCAAAAGCTTGACCTTGGACGCCTCGAGTTCCTTGACCCTGTCCTCGGCCGCCGACAGCTTGGCTTTGAGCGCGCCGATCTCCTGTTCCATGGGCATGACCACCGAGCGGAGCTTTTCCGCATCCTCTTGAGCCTTTCCAGCAAGCAAGGACAGCGAGCGCATTGCATTGAGGTATCATTCGGCTGTAGATTTTGGCAAAATATCATGAAAACGAGAGTTCACGCTTCCACGCGAGATGGCGGCTCCGCTCGAGGCGAGCAGCGGCGAGCGTACCTTCTTCATGTCGTCCTCCAGGTTTTGCTCCTCCTGGGGCTCGTCGAGCCGCCGCCGGAGGTCTGCCACCTCCCTCTCCACGGCCTCGCGGTACTGGCCCCACTGGGCTCGCTCCTGCTCCAGACGCTGGTGGAACTGGACCTCGTACTCGCAAACGGTTTCTGAGGCGGGATGTGACACGCGCGTTACGACACAAGGATCTATTTTGAGGGATGAGCCCACGTCATGTGCTCGATTACAGCCGCAGCTGCTGTGAAATGTGCAATGTCAATAAAGTACTCAAAGCGTGCTGGGAGGGGGGGGGGGGGTCTCAACGTGCCTTTCATGATGGCCTGCAGCGAAGCCACCTCCTCCTGCCACTGGCCGCGGACCTGATCGATGGCCTCCTGCTTGGTGTTCTCCGACACCGTGGCCACCGCCTTGATGGTCTCGATCTCGGAGCGGGCCTGGGTCAGCTGGGCCTGTGCGGCGCTCAGCTCCGACTGGGCCGACTCCAGAGCTGACGTCTGCCTCTTCAGATCCTCTGGAGAAGAGTAAAACCAAACCGATTTAAGGATTCTCATGGGAATTATCATCGGATCGCGGCAGCCTCGACGATTGGGCCGATGGCGATAAAGACGGACTGTATTGTAACGTGAATTCTTTGCCACTGCGCCATTGTGAATTCCAGTTTGGAGTAAATTCTCACCGCGAGGCGCTCTCTTACCCTCTTTGGCCAAATAGAGCTCTTTGAACTTGGCTCTCTTCTGGTTGAACTCGGCCTCCAGCTGTTGCTTGGCTTTGCCCAATTCAGCCCTCTCCCGCTCCAGGGCCTCCATTCGCTGCTGGAGCTCGTCTGAAAGGACAAATTGGAAGGTTTTTCCCCCCCCTCCTACCTCAGAATGTGGACAAAAATATTCTTATTACCATCTCCCGAATGAGCGGAACACTATTTTTGGAATGGTTTGGCTTTGTGGAGAAATTTCGGAACATGACAACAAGTTCCCCAAGAACTTGATCGTGAGCCGAATACTGTGATGGTGGAGAAGCGTGACGTAAACATGCAAAACGTGTGGATCGCTTTACGAAGGTTATCGTGGGGAACGTGGACTAATTGAAAACGTGGGAAATGAGGGGGCGGAGTGACGACACCATGTTTGTAGCTGCAGAATAGCACGCGTGTTATCACAAATAGTAATAATAATAATGAGGCGCTTAATACGCACCATTATGACACTTAGAAAGTTAGCACAACATGCTACGTCTAGCCACAGCAGTTAGCTCAAATCAACATATATTAACGCGTTACGGAATGTTGTCACATCTCACTTTATTCACAATTAACATCAATACACTTGCACAACATGAGCTGATCATGAGTGACCTACTGTCGCTGCTTGTGTGCGTGTGTGCGCGCGCGCGCGCGTGCGTTTGCGTGTGTATGAGCGCGCGCGGGTGAGTGTGTGTGTGTGTCTGCGCGTGTGTGTGCGTGTGTGTGTGTGTGAGACACGTCGCCCTGTTGGTGGATCGGGGATGGGGGTGATGCTACAGAGCTAATGTTGTCAAAAGATGCCGAGGCCGCTAACCAAGCGCAGGGCTAACCTTCCGCACACCGATGCGCCGTAAAACGTCGCGAAACACCGAGACGTATTACCGTCATGTTGCGACGACGGAGGGGCTCCTGCGGCCTGCTCGGCCATGGCTCGTTGAGGGGAGGGGGACACTGACGAAGAGGAAGGGGATCCGAGCTAGGAGTGTCTCGCAAGCCAGGCTAACAACATGACAGGCAGCATCAAGATGACGAACAGAATACACGCCACGTCCGCTTGACGCTTCAAAGTAAATGTCTGACCGGTGTACTTAGCCATATTGTGTGCCATTAAATGGCGGTCAAAGGTAAATAGAATACTTTGGATTTTATAAAACAGCACGGTAACACTATATCAACACCACCACCTAAACCGCGCTTTTTTGGGGGCCAAATAGACACTGTGCTCGGTGGACCATTACGTATTTCCGGTTAAAAATACGCAGGCGTACGAGTTTCCGGTTTCCGTGTATCGCAAACAACCGGAACTCCATCTGAAGGATAAACAACCTAATTATTTTCAATTGTTTTAACTGTTTTTTTTGTCGCTACATTCTATACCTTGAAACTGGCCATTTTCAAGGTGAAACTGTCCTCCGAGTTTGTGACTCTTAAAGACGAAGGAAACAGCCAACTTTGTGTTGTGCCTACCACAACGTTCGGTTTATTGAAAACGTTTACCAGTGAGCCTGTACGACAAAGGAGAAAATTTACATTCAATTGAGAAATTGAGACAATTTAACACCCCCTAATGAACAGGTTCAACGTCAGGCTTGCTCAGAGCTTGCTGATGATCTGATCATTTGAATCAGGTGTGTTGGGAGACTTGGAAAACATGCATGACAGAGGCCCTCCAGGGCCTGAGTTTGACACCTATGCTTTAAGCAGTATTACAGTCTTTGTCAAGCTTTGTTTTCTGTTCCAAAGCTACGAATATACTGCAGTATGTGATGCGTCATCATCAAAAGGAAGCTGATGGGGAGCTGCAAATTGGAGAGGATGCAGATAAAGAGAACCCCATCCTCGTGCGTTGGCATGATATGCGGACTTGTGTGTGTGTTTTGGTCTAATAATGCACATCAACACCCTTGAAAACTTTGCCGCTTCCCAGTGCACGAAGTTGGCTGAGTCACAAGTCCCAAGAGATGCTGCATTTAGGTGATCGTCTGCTTTGCCGCCTCAGTCTAAGTATCAAAAAGGGGAAGTAGCTGATGTTCTTCTTTCCAATTGCACTTTGCTTCTTCTTTCTCGTAAGCAGCAGCGACTCCGACGTGTCTCTTTGATTCCTCTGGAACTTTGTCTAATTGCCAATGGATCTTCTACGCCAGTACTTTTGGTTGTGGCTGATGCTCGCCATCATTCTTGTGTGTTTGCTCATCGGCATCATTTTCGCCTTAATCAACAAGTGCTGCATCCACAAGAACGGTTGGTTTGATCCGTTTTTTTTTTCTTCTTCATCATCTGTGAGATTGAGGCATTGCGCATCAGAGCTAAAAATAAGATTAAAGCTGATTTTGTTGTGAAATTCACCGATGGCAGATGCCGTACGTAATGCGTATTGCAGTGAACCCAACCCAAAACACGACCTCGGTTAGTGTGAAGAAACCACAGACCTCAGTGGAGTTTTTTTTTTCTTCCCCAGGAATTCTGGTGTAACATCCAAGCACGATCTCCCGTTCCAAGCTAAACTTTCTTGCGCTTTTCAGACATCATGACACTGCAATTTTAGGCTTGCTTTTCCTCCGTGAAAGAAATCGGCAATGGAGTTTTATTTCTCAACTCAAGGGTCTAATTTAGTTTCAATACCCGCATGTTCACCAATGTTTTTTTTTTTTGTTGAGAACCTTCCACAAAAAGCATACCGCTACCATGTACTGTCAAAAATGTTTTGGAGTCCAATACGTCTTCCCACGCTCATGTAGCGAGCCACACCTCTGACCAAAATCGTATGTGTAAAATAAAATTCGATCTCCTCGCCAGCCGTTGCGGCAACATTGAGCAGCCAAATTTCGTGGCAAATTGAAGAAAGGACAAGCGTTGGGTCTACTTTTATGTGTTACATCTTTTGAATGACGGCGAAAAACAAATGGGGAAGAAGAAAAAAAAAGTCATTCGATGGTTAGCGTCGAGCTAATGTATCCACTCCGACGGCGCACTATTACCATATTTTTGTGCTTGCACACATCACAAATTCACACCAATGTATGAATTTCCATTGTTCGCGTCCATATTTGATTCGCTGCGATGAAACTTGAATGTGTTTTGGGTAAAGTGAGACGTGCGATGTTTCGACTTGGTGACCCCCCCAAGCGAATGAAGAGGATAATAACATTCAATCATGTTGATCTATTTTTAACTTGCTTATTGTTTTACGTGTTGTGCTCTTTTGTTTGTTGGTTTTTTGCAGAGAAACGCAGATCCTCACAGCGCTACAAAGGCTCCAAGGACAAGTAAAACAAAATAGATGTGAAATGTTTTCTAGTTTAACTCCGAAAAGTCATGTTGAAATTGGCCTAAGTTGTTGATTAGACAGAGTTGTGAGTGTAGCGTATTGCCCCAACATGGAAAAGTTTCAATGACTTGATTTTTGATAAGTTTCACAGATTACTGTGCAAGCTGGATCTTTATTCCAACCTTTCGCACAGGCAGCTAATTTCGGCATAGTTAAAATACAAAATTGAATTTTAAAAAAGTGACTTTGTGTACGAAAATATTTTCTCCCAAAGTAGAAAATATACTGCTATGAATATTTTTTTTCTTTTTTATGACACAATATTTACTTGAATATTTCTTCCGTTGCATCTCCCAGTGACAACAAATACCGTGAGCAGGACCAGACTATTCCGCCCTTGCCCCCTCGCACCCAGTTCGGGTCGGAAGGTAAAATGAATGTTTCATAAGTGTCAAACTCGGGTCTCCCCGTTGCCACACACCTGATTCAAACGATCAGATCATCAGCAAGCTCTACCTGTTCATTTGAGGTCTCAGGTGTGTGGCAACGGGGAGACGCGGAAAACATGCAGGGCAGCGGCCCTCCAGGACCTCACTTTGACACCTATGATGTTTAATCAGGAGAAATCATAAAGATCTGTCGGGGTTTGTTAAAATGTGGCATCTTATGTTTTTTTTAGAGGGCCAGAGCTATGAGAACATTGCAGAGGTTCCCAACCAAAGACAAGAAACACTGTCCCATAAACTACGTGACCATCAGGAGAACAAGGGCAACCTTCCTGAACATATGCCGATCCAGGACCAGAACCTTGTCAATCTGCATGACCAAGATCAGAACCTCGGCAGACTCCATAACCAAGATTGGCACCTCAACAATTACCACAGCCGAGATCGGAACCCAAAAGACCTCCAAAACCAAGGTCAGAACTTGACCAACGTCCATAAACTCCATCAGAAGACCGCACCCCCCGACACTCGTGATTGCACCCTGACCCATGTCCACATCCAAGATCACTACCTGAGCAATCTCTTTAGCCAAGATCAGAATCTAGGCACGTACCAAAACCAAGATCAGAACTCGGCCCACACCCAGGATCTCCATCACCAAGATCAGAACCTGATCTGCCTTTACAACAATGAGCAGATCCCCGATGAGCAGCCAGACTACGTGGAGGTAGAGGATCAAGACCAAGAAGCGTTCCCTCTGGTTCCATGGTGCGAGGAGGTGCTGGAGCTGGCGGAAGACACGGCAGAGGAATATGACGACGTCGAAGATGAAAACCAAGATGAGAAGGACTACGATGATATTGGTTGAGTCTCCATTTTGGTCAGGGGCCAACGCTATGAAGAAGAAACTGCCATACGGTGGTACTGCAAATTCTAACCTTTTTTTTTTCATTTGACGGCCACCTGTGTTGTGTTCCATTGAGGTATTGACTCAAGATGAGGTGTTTATTTCTTCAAGGATGAGAGAATGCAACCTTTTTACTTTCCGGATTTGGATTTGACGCCTCCGGTTCGTGGTATTTCCATCCATTTCACCGGGAAAGGATGATTTGAGGCGTTGAGTGTTTTGAGTTACGAATTGTACTCACAAGTTAAGGCACCATTGAACTTCTGTCTAGGAGCAAAGAGAAAAAAAATGGGTTTAAACCTCAAATAAGTGTTATCTGTGAAAAACGCGGATTGCCACCCAGAGACGACACCACCACCAACAACAAAAAAAACATTTCAAAATTAGAAGAATTTTGAAATCCACGAATACGTGAATCCAAGTACGCGAGGTTCCATTGTACCTTCTGCGTACTTTCGTCACCTCGAAGCAAAGTTGAGCTTTTATTTTCCGAGTCGCATATCCGCCATGTTGTCTTACTTTGGCGGGAGCTAACAAGAAGTGGCCCACTTTGAGGTACACACCCGCGAGCCTTAGCGCGTTCGTCGCGTCGACTTCGCACTGCAACGTGAGCCGCCAGCCGCAGCAGCAGCGAGATGTGAGCCGGCCGCGCGAAGGACTTTTTGCCTTCCCCAAACTCTTCTTTTGTCCATTTTGAAGGACGTTACAAACTCCCCGCGATGGACCCCGCCGCTTGTCCCGACGGCTACCGGGCTCTGAGCACCGGCGAGCTGAGGGAGCTTTTACAGAGCGACGACAAAATGGAGCAAATCATTGGACTCAATGAGAAGGTGGGTACGTAGCGGTATCGGCTTCGCCCCTCAAAGTGCCTCCGGCACAATGTTCCCTCCGCGTTATTTGTGTTTGTCTTGAACTGTTTTGAAATGACAGCGGGGGGGGGGGGGTGCTTCTGGACCTTTTGTTGTAGCGAATCCCCTTTACATGCTTCGTCGGCTGTCTTCGTGGCGGGCGGTCGTTTTTCCATTTTTTTCTTTCTACGTTAGAACCAATTTGTTTAATTTCCGACACAAATCAAACGGAGGTGTTTATCTATTGACCATTTGGGGGGTTATATATTACGCTTATCTGCCCCCCACACCCCTCGCGCACACACACACACACACTGCGCGTTCCCCTCGTCTTTAAGGCTTAATGCAAAACCCGGTTTAAAATGTTCCCCCGTTTTATCAACTACCCATTTCTCAATTTCCCCGTTGAGTAATCCGATCACGATTCTTCAAACACACCTTTTGTACTCTAGTATACAATTCGGCGTTGTTTGAAATCATCTCTACTTTTCCATCTCGACATACATTCCAAGTTTCTGCTGCATGTTCGCCACTCGAACGGGTCCCCCGAGCGGCGCAAGGAACCGCGTCCAATTTCGACCAAACGTGTTGTTAATCGGTGCCGTGTCTGGTCTTGATGTATCGCACCCATGCCGAGTTAAGGGGCGCTGTCGGAACTCTTTCCAGCCGTCCTTGTTTGACTGAAAGCACAAGTGCAGCTTTGCAGTTTGACGCGGTTAATTAAAATCGTGTACTTTGTCAACAGTGTTCCGCGCACATTGCAGCGCATGCTTGTTTCTGGCGACCTTTCTGGCGTCCAGCCCCCCCCCCCCCCCCCCCTGCCCCTCTATTTGTCATGCACACAGTATGCAGATTGCAGCAGTTCCAATCATAGCTGTCTTGATCTTATTATGAACGATCTTTTCAAACATGTAATACTCGCCGGTCTGCCTGACACCAATAAATGAAGACTTAATTAAACTACTTAAACTGTAGTTTTTTTTTGTGGCTGAAATATATCACACAGTTATCTCAGGAATGAGTCGTGACGATACGACAATTCCCCCTCGCTCTTTCACCTTCATGAAAACACTCGAGGCCTACGACGAGGCGCTCTGAAGTGGCCAGACCCGATGTATTTTAGCGCTTGATGCATCGCTAGCGAGTTCACTGCGCATTGCAGTTGTGCTGAATACCACGCTGAAGTTTTTATATAGCGGAGAAGCGGCCGACTCCAAAGGGCGCCATGAGGCGCCGTTTTAGCCGTGTCCCCCCCCCCCGAAATCAGAAAAACCGAAATGGTGAAAAGCAGTTGCGTCTTCTCACATTTCCAGCAATTATCTTCGAACACGTGCAATGTATTTTGAAAACTGTAAATTGACTTGACAGCGTTGATTGCATTGACTGGTCTTGATTCCCAAACCCCGATGCCGCGTTCATAATTCACACTAACCGCTTGCGTTGACACAGCAAAAGGCGTCACTTGCTTGCCAGCCCCGAGGCTTTCTTCCTAAAAGGATGCGACATTTGACACCAGGCCGTGAGAAGGATTTCAGTCAACGTGGACCGACCGCAGACATTGTTGGGCCCCCCCCCCAACCCCCCCGAGGATGTTTGACGTGACCCAGCAGGCTTTGTCGGCAAATCAAGTTGGCGTGAATGGTGACCTTTTACCATGTTTTAGGAGCGTCTTTGTTTTATTTTGAAGAGCCCTCGGGACTCGTCGTTTGACGGGGTACTTTTGCAGGTGCCGTCCACGTCTCCGGTCTCCTTTGGTCCGCATCATTTCCGATCCGCGGGAGCGAGTACTGAAATCCAAGTGCTGCTCTCGAGATTGAGCTACTGTCGTCATCAGTGGCGCCCCACCCATGGAATTTTTTTGGGGGAAAATTTGGGCCGTTTGGAAGAATGAAATTCTGAGAACTCAGGCAAATAGCAGCTCGTTCACCGCGGGGACGTCCTTTGCTGCCGTTGCTCATGGGGGGGGGGGGGGGGGGGGGGCGTTAGCAATGATCAACTGTGGCTCTTTCAAAGAGCATGAATAAAAGTCTGTGGAAATTCTGCGGCTTTTCAGATGGCTTCAGTCGCCCTTTTGCTGTAGCCTTCATGGGAATGGTCACTCCTTCCTGGCGACATGTCTGAAGACAGCCATTGAAAGCTCCCGTGAGGCTCTCCGGGGGCGACGCGTTGATGTGAAACAAACAAAAGAAAAACTGTCATCCAGGACATTGCTGACCTCGCTGTGCCGCGTAGCGGAAAAACGGTCACTGCCTGGTGGTCATTCCCGGCCCGCCGGGGCACTGCCATGGTGGTCCGGCTGCTAACGATGATCAGTTCGGGCAGCTCCCGATGACTCCCAACGCGCACGCCACAAACTGTTCTCCTCATTTTTTGGGAAGCCCTCGGAGCATTGATGCAATCCTTTTACCGGTGTGCTCAATATTCTTGCGAGTCGGGACAAAGGCCGGCGGTACCTGGATCTGAAGGCAAGTTTATTCGCCCGTGCATGTTTTTGTGGGAAGAAATCAGAGTACCTGGAGAAAACCCACGCGGGCACGGTGGGAAGATGCAAACTGCGCACGGGAAGACCGGGGGCAGCAACCGAACCCGTGACCCAACTCGCATGTACGCCGAGTCCATTTTGTTTTTCCATTCCCCCGAGGAGAAGAGGCAGTAAAACAGGCCAAAATGCAGATGTCCAGGGCTGAGCTCGGACGTTAAGATGGGTGTTAAAGATATGGGTTTAAACAGAACTAGTCGGGAACTCTGGAAGTGCATTTTTTCACCCCCCTCCCCAAATAACAACTCGTGTTTCTTCCCCCCCCCCACCCCAGTTTCAGGAGCTTCAAATCGACAGGGAGATGATGATGGCGTCCAATCGCAGCCTGGCCGACGACAGCCTGGCCCGGCGGCCGTGCCTTAATAACGGCAGACTCCAGTTGGCCGAAAAATACCGGGAGCTGTCCAACGTGGCAACCACGTGCTGGGAAAAACAGAGTCAGCTTGGTGAGTTGAAATCCCCCGGGCCCAGAGACCAGAAACGGGGGGGCGGGGAGGAGGTTTAGCTCCATATTACATGCCGGAGGAATAACGTCAAGAGCTGGGAAGAAGTGATGACAAACACAAATTGGCACAAAATAACTGACAGATTAAACGGTTATTAAAAATAATTGTGAGTTGCAGCCCTAAAATATTGGAAGTCAGACCATTTTTTTAAAAAACTGAGTTTTATTTTGAACAGCATGGAAGAGGGTCCCTCCCGGTTTGTCTTTGACAATCCAATGGCGCCCTTGAAGTGCTTTGGAAGTCAGATGAGCACAGTTTTTGAGGAGATGATAAAGATTTGGTCATGAATCTTGGCCTGTAATGTCAATTTACCAGATGGGGGAAATGTCACCAAACGTTTTTCTTTTGTGCTGTGCCGTGAGATTTTTTTTTTTTTTTCAAATGTAAAATGGACGTCTCGGCTCAGTAGACGTTGGCGAGACAACAAAACCTGTGTGACGACCCCAAGCATGACCCTGGTGAATTGTCCTTTTCAAGCTTGGGTGTGTGTTTTTTTTTTTTTTCTTTAGCGATCTTGTCAGATGAGCTGGTTGCCATTGGCCCCGCGTCTCGTGTGTCTTTGGTGTCTGATGTCTTTGAGTCTCCGCTTGCTTTTGCACACACAGCTGCTGCACATCCACGCAGGCTTTACTCCCCCCCCCCCTTTTCCTCAATTCGCCTTGACATTTTTCCTGGGATTTAACGAGCTTGCCGAGTCGCCCTTGACTTTCTCCATATTTTTTTTGCATACCTGGAAGCTCGACAGCTTTACGTTTTGCTGGCCGAGCGTGGGAACGTTTGATGTGTCGGAAGCGTTCTCGTTTCCACATCTTTTTTTTTTTTTTCATCTGTGAGAATCCCCTCCCCGAGGTTTCCCGACGCGAGGAAACGTTGACGGAAACCACGCGGTTGCTTCTAGGCTCCTCCACCAAAATGCCGACACATCCATCGTCACTTACGACACTGACGAAAAACAGACGTTTTTTTTTTTTTTTTCATGGTCCTTGCCTATGAGAAGCAAGAATTCCTGCGTGTGATTAGTATCCCATAATATTTATGATTGTGGAGGCTGGAGATGGCGTGGCTCTCAGTTTTCAGCCTACCTGCCCACTGAAAGCCGCCAGCCCGTTTCGCAGGGGGGCGTTTGTTTTCGTTTTGGGTTTTTGTTTTTCCTCTCCGTTGCTTCATTCCTGACGCCACTTGACTGGATATCATCTCCCCGACATGACGAGTTGATCCATCAGGGCCGGCAACAAATTGCCAAGCGTGACAACATGATGCGCGTGGGCGCCCCCCCCCCCCCCGCGTCCGATTGGCTTCCCGTGCCGAATGTAGGTCACGTTCCAGCTGCCTTAGGACTGTTTGTTTCCCCCTGGCTGTCAACTCACATTAGCCACGTCCGCGGCCGTCGGACAAGCGCGCTACCGTTTCCGTGCGCGTCGGGATGGAAGGAAGGTGAACGCGACGCCGTGAGTTAGTCACGTTGAGCTGAGGGTGTTTCGAGAAAGCGCAACAGTTGCTTGCTTTTTTTTTTTTTAATATGAATGGATTTTGGTGGACAAGGAACTTGGACTGCAATCACCTTTTGAACATCACTTTACAATCTTTTTCATTCATTCATCTTCTGTACCGCTTGATCCTCACTAGGGTGGCGGGGGGTGCTGGAGCCTATCCCAGCTGTCTTCGGGCAGTAGGCGGGGGACACCCTGAATCGGTTGCCAGCCAATCGCAGGGCACACAGAGACGAACAACCATTCGCACTCACACTCACACCTAGGGACAATTTAGAGCGTCCAATCAGCCTGCCATGCATATTTTTGGAACGTGGGAGGAAACCGGAGCACCCGGAGAAAACCCACGCAGGCCCGGGGAGAACATGCAAACTCCACACAGGGAGGCCGGAGCTGGAATCGAACCCGGTACCTCTGCACTGTGAAGCCCACGTGCTAACCACTGGACTACCGGGCCAATCTGTTCATTTTTTTTTTGAATGAATAGGACAAAAATGCATATTTTCCATCCTTTTCGTTAAAAAAAAAAACAAAAAACGTTCAGATTGACAGGGCAGAAAATGCCCTCTGTTCACGGTTCACTGCGTCAAGTTGATCTTTTTCCTCCCCAAAAGTCAAACCAGATCTTTGCAAATAAAAAGTCACTTCATGGACACTTGTGCCGTGGGGGTGTCGATGAACAGATGGCCTGACAATGAGTCCCGTGGCCACAATGTGAAGCGGAAACATCTTTCTTGTCTTGCGGCTTTTCTCCGCCGCTCGACGCGGGTGTCCGGGGTGAAGTCTCGGCGCCGGCGTTCATTTTCACCTGAGCGTCGCCCCTTTTTCAGGAGCCCGAGTCCAGAAGCCCAGCCTGCAGAGCGCCCAGAACCTCCTGCAAGAAGAGGTGGCACGCGCCGAGGAGAACTCGGAGGTAAAAACAAACCAAAAAAAAAAAAAAAAAGGCAAGGAAGGCTTCTTTTTTTTTTTTTCCCCCAAACAAAAAAAGGAGTGATTTCCACATGTCATCCGCTTCCTCCCCCACCCCCGTGAAAGCGACGATCAACAGCGAATCGCTGTCCCGCCAGGCAGGCAACAAACAACACATTGTTCTCTCTGCTCTCTATCCTCCTTTTTTTTTTCCTGCAAATTGTCTGACTGGAGCGGATGCGGTGGGGGGAATCATTTTGTGGCTATTTGCTCTGATCTCAGCCATGTGAGATGCAGCGGCCGGCGCGGCGCGATGGCTCGGCGGCGGCGGCGAGCTTCCCGCATTCTGCCCTGGCGGCTGTATTCAGTTTCGCATTGCAATGCTTTGGTTTTGTCGTCGTCGCAGGAGCTGCTGGACACCTTCATGGAGGGGAACATGAGCCTGGAGGACTTTTTGGACTCCTTCCAGCGCTCCAGGACGACTTACCACGTGCGGCGAGCGCAGGCGGAGAAAATGCAGGACTTGATCAAGAAGCGGCCCGGCGCGTCCTCGCCGCCGCCCGCTTTGCCGGGCGGCGTCCCGGAGGAGGTGAAGGCGGGCGCGGCGGAAGCGGCGCGGCCCAACGGCTACGTGGCGCAGGGACCTCTGCGGGTTTTCCAGGTACGCTACGGCCTGACGCCGGCCATCCTGCTGCCGCGCTACCCGCTTGCTCCCGTTTCCCCCGCCGCCCCAACGCAGCCGCGGCACGCCAGGACTCCCCCGCCCCACCCCCACGCGCCGGGCCCCGGCGGCCCCCTCCAGCCGGTGGGGCTCAGGGTGATCGGACAGCTGCCCGGGGGCTGGCCGCCCGGCGGGCGCCCGCTACGACTGCAGCAGCTCTACAGGCCCAACCCGCAACAGCCCCAGCCGCCCCTCCGATAGGCCGGCGCCGGAGAGAAGGCGGGGCCAAAGCTTCTCGGAGAGCTTGTCCCAGGAACGGGGATCCTTCCGAAGGCGGCGCGCCATCCGTCCCGTGATGGCGCCACGCTGTTACCCGGCGGGATAGTCGATTGGATGGGACGGGCGCCGGATCCGACCGGCTTGGACTCTGTTTTGGGGGCCAAAACGGCTTGATTGAAGACTCGAAACCATCTGCAGATGCGACCAGAGGTGGGTGGAGTGGCCACCGATTGTACTCGGAGTAAGAGTGCCCTTACTTTCCAAAACTATGACCTCAAAGTAGGCCTCCAAATAGTCACTTCCATATTCAGTCAGATATCGGGGGGGGTGCTCTCGCGGTGAACGTGGCTGCAGGGGGGTTTTCAAGCTCCGTTTATCTCCAATTTTCTCAAAAGACCACAAATTGTTCCTTGACGGGAACGTGAATGCCTTGAATGGACTGGTGAGCCATCCAGGTTGCGTGGTGCGAGCTCAGCTGGGGACAAATTCTCAAGGTGTTGTCGCGGAATCCATATATACCCCCCCCAAACCTCCCCTTTTTATTTATTGGTGTAAATCCTCTTTTGAATGTCTGCCTTCAAAGAGCTGCCGCACATTTGCAAGATTTCTCCCTCAACCCGTCGCGGGAGGCGACGCCATCCTCGCTTTGGGGGGGTGGGGGGGGGATTAGAATCATTGTCTCTGAATTAATCCGCCCGCTATTCCCACCAGCGAGCGATCAGACCACGTTTACGCCGCTTTGACAAACTCCTACATGAGAAGAAGTGCCTTTTGGCCACCGGTGCCCAGTCGCATCCATCGGCGCTCTCGTTGCGAGCGGTCGCCTTTGAATGAGATTCCCCTGGGGAGCCAACGCCGGCGCTGCAGAAGATTTCCGCGTCTTGTTTTCGAGCCTCTTGAAAATGCCCTCCGAGATGAGTCACGAAAAGCGCGACCTAGATAATCGCGCGGCGGCGTCTCGCTGCTATTGTCTCACTCACATCTGCTCAAGATGAAAGCATTTGAAGAAGTCAAATGAAAATGCCGCAATGTAGCACCACCTACTGGCCAGAGGGGACTTCATGCAAAAACGCTTTTGCGTTGAGTATCGGTGGCCTCGGCCTCATGTCGATACCTGCTAGCGGTATTTGGCCATCCCTAAAAAGAAAAGAGTCAAATGGACCCTTTTCTGTTTCTACCGCAACCCCTCGCTCCTTTTTGAAAGAATGTGACCTTTGACCTTTCCTGATCGTTTGGCGTTTTTTAATTTTTTATTTATTTTTTCCCTGTGACGCGTTTCCTGGGCACTGGTGGCTGGATGTGCACTTTCATGTCCACTCAGGAAAGGAAAATGCTCCATTTTGGCTCAACAAATGGATCCCCACCCCCCAGAAATATATTCATATGTATGACCCCACTTGTCTGGCTACAGTATGTCATTGTGTGAGGCTCCAACAAACCAAGCTTATGTTACAACTTCTTAACGTTTCCCCCAGCAGCCTTTTCAAAGGTTTTGGCTCCCACCAGAATGTGAGCGTTTGAGTTCATGTCAAGTCGACCTTGATGGGTTCTCCGGAGCCAACGGCACGGCACGGCCGTGTCCCTTCATATCATGAGGACCGGGCTCATGTTAGCGTCGAGGCGACCTAGCGATGAGGAAAGAAATTCCAAAGCGACACAGAGTCCAAATTTGTTGGCTTTCTTTCAGCAGAAATGGTGGGAAATTCCCGAGACAACAATACAGTAAAAGTAGTCGCCCTCGAGAGACAACCCGAACAGGATTGGACACACTCTGTGCTATTGCTAGCTAGCTGTTCGTCTGCGCATCTAATTTGCTTTTCATTTGAAACGTGCGCCGCACAAAAATTGCAGATATGTAAATTCATATTGGAATATACGCCTTTTAAAATCTTGATTCAATACAATTGCTGACGCTGTGTATTATAAAAAAACTAATAATTATTGTGAATGAAAATGTCGCATAAAAAAAAAATCAATGGAAACGGGAATTGACCTAATTCCACGCTTTCATGAGCCGTTAGCATTAGCAACTGTTTTTTTGGGGGGGGTTCAAAATGGAGAAAACCCATCTTTTATTTGACAATTTGGGGCTGGGGGTAAAAATACACTAGAAATGGATTTGAATGATTATTAAACATTGTATTATATTAAATATTTGTTAAAACATTTTTTTAAATGTACATGATTTCATGTCTTAATATATGATGGTTGAAAAAAAATAATACAGTGTATAGCGCAAATGAAGAACACTAAAAAGTGTTGAAGACATTTTTTGTTTAATATGTGGAAGACGGATGTCTCAGTTTAAAACATTTTTTTTTTTGTAGGTTCAAATGAAACGGCAGACATTTTTGGTGACTTCTCAGGCTATCGTAAACAAAAAGCCAAAGAAAATGCAAAACACGTGTGGCGTTGTCTCTGGGTTTTCAATTCCAATGAAGGCTGCCGGGGGAAAAGTTGGCGCGTATGCTTGGCTCCAAATGTCCAGTATGTACAATGCGTTAAAAAAAAAAAAAAAAAAATCATCCAAATTGATTGCGCTGACTTCCTGTGGCTCCCGGCTGCTGACATTCAAGTGACCTTACAGAAAACATTTGCAGGTGACGTCATTTCCATCTGGGACTTGTCAATAAAGCACATATGTGACACATTTGTTCGTGCAAAACCGTGGCGTCAAATCACTGCGTCTTTCTTGTGTTTTGGTCTCTCTGACACTTTTCAATGTGACTCTCTTCAGCCAGCAGGGAAACGCTTGAGATTAAACCCCGGTTGCTCTTTGGCTTCGGAGCTGCTCAGAGGTGGACTGAGGAGAAGGTCTCAAGGTGGCAGCAAGGTCAAAGACGCACACTTTCATCCAAACTTGGCCCGTCTGTCGCGGGATCACAAATGCTAATCTGATGAGATTTTGGTAAGGATGATAATCACTGAAATTCAAAGTTCACCGGTTACATGGTGGTCTTGTTTTGAAATGGGAAGGATTTGCTTCCGAGAACGTAACGAGTCTCAAAATTTGTTGGCAGCTAATTTCTTTCTTTTTTTGGGGGGGGAGGAATCAAATAATTGATTATAAATAAAATAAAACAAATATTAATACAGTTGTGCATATTTTAACAATTTCTATAGCAGTAAAAAGAAATTACTAAGTATGCTATTTTTATTTAACTGGCTAATTGTAATTAGAAATGTTACCATAAAAAAATGAATCGAGTTTGTTTAATATATAAATATACAAATATTTTGATTGAGATTGGATGCTCTGCCGATTCATAACCGTCAATTAAAAGCGATACCGTTACAGTCTGACCAAATGTCTATACTTCATGAATTTATTTTTAGTGTTTTTGTTATTAAATGGAAAAAAATGTCTAGTTTAAATGTTTTATTTGCAAAATTATGAATGAAAAGTACCTTTTTTGTATGCTTAAAGAGCAGCAATTCTCTATTTCCATTTAAAAGAATTATTCCTTATATCAATTGGTGCCTTTAGCTCGCTAGCTCAATCTCAAGTGTATCGTTTTTTCTTTTCAATAGTCCAATCGAATTTTAGTCACAAATCAGATAAAAACGTTCCCCGATGCTAATTTGGTGATAGTAGTGCTTTGTCGCCCTCTAGCGGCCATCGGTATACGCCACCGCTTTGCGGTACGTCAAAAACTAATTCGGTTTCATTCATGAAAAAGAACCGAAAGTCCATTATGGGCGTACGCATTTTATTGAGTCACGAGCGACCACCAAATTTCGCTGCGTCCTTCTGACGGCAAACAAGGACGTCGATCTGTCATTGAGCGACTGTTTCGGTGGCATTAATGACAAAGTGCGAAAAGCCCCCCCCCGCCCGCCCCCTCCACACAGTGCAGTTTTTTTTTTATTAAAAGCGACTCAGACGTTAATCTTCTCAGGAGGAACCCGCTGTGCCGTTCACGATGAATGCCCCTTTTCATTGCTGAGGAACTTTCAGAGTTCGGCCCCGAATGAGTCACTCTAAATATCTCGGGCGAAATATTTGGCTGGAAAATCTTGCGTGACCAGATTCTAAATGCAAATCCTTGTGGAACAGGACCAAGTTGGCAAACTCGTCGCTCGATAGAACGATTTCGTGACAGATCTCGCGTGAGGCGGTCAAAGTCGTTTCCGGTTTTAGTTGGACTTATTCGGGTGACGGATAAGAATGTTCACTGCCTGTCGAGTTTGACCCCGGACCTGGTCCTAAATCTGACCAGATGGTCCCTGGGCCGATTTTTGCGTACCTTTTTTTGGGGGGGTTAGGGCTTCCTCCTCCGTACGCGAGAAGGACGAGGCCTTCACATCTTGGTGACATCTGCGGCGTCGTGAACGTCCGCGCCCTGGAAGGCCAGGTTGTGGATGCCGATCTTGTGCTGGTTCACGCGATTGTCCTTCTTGTGTTGGTCGCGCAGCTGGAGCTCGGCGGCGGCTTTGCCCTCGAAGCAGCGGGCGCAGTGCGGCGTCGCCACCCGCACGCTTTTGGAAAAGTTGGAGAAATCCACGCGGTACTTGCCCGTCTTGGTTCGCGAGATGATGGGCAGGAAGCTGTGGCCCCACTGCATCTCCTGCGGGGTGTAGGAGGTGCGCACCTGGCAGACGGAGCTGGTGGACTCGGCCGTGCCGTCCAGGAAGACCACCAGCTCAAAGTCCTGATGGGGCAGCGTGTCGGCCGAGATCTCGTAGAAGGGGCTGGCCCGCTCGATCACGTGGTAGAGCGTGAGGGGGCAGATGAAGAAGAGGTTGTCCTTGCCGGCGTCCACCGTGAAGTGGATGTCCAGCTGGTCCAGGATGAGGGTCTCGCCGTCGGCGGTGGTGGTGGTCTTGAGGAGCTTCCCGTAGATCTGGCTGCCGATCAGGAGCGTCTTGCGCAGGTTGGCCACGCGGATCTGCAGGCAGAGCTTGCCGTTCTTCAGGCAGATGACGGCGGCGTCGCTGAAGCTCACCGTCTTGGCGCGTCTCTTGGGCAGGGAGATTTTGGCCAGGATGACGCCGCACATGAAGCTGTTGATGAAGACGCCCGCCATGGACTGCAGGATGATGAGCGCCACCGTGCCGGCGCAGCGGCCCGTCGGGGCCCGCCCGCCGTAGCCGATGGTGGTCTGCGTCTCCAGCGAGTAGAGGAAGGCGGTGGTCAGGCTGTTGACGTTGGCGATGCACATGCTGTGGTTGCTGCGCCGCGGCGCCGACATGTCGCCGTTGCTGCGGGCGATCCAGTACCACAGCAGGCTGAAGATGAACCAGCTCCCGATGAAGGACGCCACGAACAGAAGCAGCACGAAGCGCCAACGGATCTCCACAAAGGTGGTCCACATGTCCACCAGGTAAGCCAGGTGCTTGCCGGCCTCCCTGTTGCCAAACTCGATGTTGCAGCGGCCATCTTTGGTCACCAGGCGGCTTTTGCGACCCGGGTGCACCTTTGGCTGGGTGTGACCCTGGAACCACTGGAACATCCTGCAAATACCTTGCGGGGGGGCAGGAGTGGGGATTAGATGAGCGGAACGCGTCTTGGTGCCGTGGCAACAATTTCCAGTGTGTTGAGGAGCTCGGTTTAGACAAAAGTAGTGCTTTGCAAGCCGTCGGGTGGCACGATCGGCCAATTGTATAGGTCATGATTGGGGGGGGGGGGGAATGACTATACGGGTTCTTTTTGGAACGATAAGAGACCGTACGGTTGTTGAATTCGTGCAACGTTCAATTTCCGGATATCCGAGTGCAGGGTGAATGTTGCCAAATCAGAAATCTGCGCCGTTTTTGATGAACACTTGTGGGGGCCCGTGCGCGACGCCATTTTGCTGCTACGCTGAGAGGATTATTATTATTATTATTGTAACTCAACTTACATTATTATTATTACTCCGAAGCGTATTGGGCCAGGTGCCGAACGCAAGAATGTCTCATTTTTGGGCGTGTGTCTGGCAACCGCCAGGACTACTTCCGGCTCACGCTGGAGTTTACCTGCCATGCGCGCTCCCTTGCTACGGATAAGGACGAGCTGGGAGCCGCGAGACGGCGTCCACACTTTCATTCTTATGGGCCCGAAAGTGCCGTGAAAAGTCAGGACGGCCGTTGCGGGAATCGCCTCGGCGTCGCCGAAGACCTTCGTCTTTGGACGTCCGAACGTGACGTCATCGCGCGTGCCTTGATCAAGACGACGAGCATGCGAAGTTGACGAGTTGACGATGGCGACTAGGGACCCTGAAAACGGGCTGCGGGACAAGTTTTTTGGGGGGGGGATTAAAAAAAAATCACCCCCCCGCCCCCTCAAAATTGGGAATGACGGACTCAAACCCCGGACTTCTTCTAATCACCGTATCGCCCAATCGTTTCATTTAAAAAAATTTTTAAAAAACGGATTTTACTTGAATGCATCATTTCACTTTGACGTTCGTTTCTAAAAAAACGATCAAAGCCACAATTTAGCACTCGCTAACAAATACTGCAATTGTGACTTGTTCAAATATTAGTTGAAATAACAATGGACTAGTTAGTACTGAATATGTCTAAAAACAAAAAAGCACAAAGGTTGAAAGAGCCCGAGAAATGCGTTACTTTTTGCGATACGCCGAACTCATCTAAATTCGCAGTCCACACGCATGAATCCAAATGGAGCTTCTTTTTTTTTTTTTTTTTAATAGGCGCGAATGTTTGCTTTCTGCTACTGGGCATTTTGCGCTACCCGATCATCGGATTAAAAAAGGAAGCGGGGAGTCCCAATTAACCTGCAACTACCAAAATGAAACCCTTCAGACTGTTCTTGACGAGCTAGCGCGGAAATCTCGACTGTTTATCATTTATGTTAAATTTCCGATTCAGCGAGCACCAAAAAGTTTGCACGACAGCGGTGCGAATGTAAAGTTGATCGTTGAAACCGTTGCCAAGGTCAAGTGCAGCGGTCGAACTTTCCCGGCGCATTGAGAAAAAAATAAGTTTTGTTTGCGCATACCTGAGTGCGGCCTCGTGCCTTCCGTCGCTGCCTTTCTTCCAGCAAATGGCCAACTGGGCAACGATTTTAAGACACACTGCAATGTCCTAATCCCAGCCACATGCCAGCAGCGCCTACGGTGGACCGATTACATGCGCACCAACCAGACCGGTGGTTGGGGGACGTGGGGGGGGGGTTGCCTCACCCCCACCCCCTCTTCCACACTCCATCGTCACCAGCGAAAATATTGCTTCTTCCTGTGTGCCGTGAATGGAACTTGGTTGACAAATTCTCCCCATCCTCGATTCAAGATAAGGTTCTACCATGAGGACATCAACCCCCCCCCCCCCCCCCCCCCCTCTGCAAAAAAAAAAACTAAAGATCCTCTTCTCTTCAGATAGACTCCACGTCGGTGGGCCGGACGCCTGTCACGTCAACGGCTCTCGGCTTCCAATTTCGGTGGCGGAGATGATTCGGAAACGGCGGGGATAGGAAGTCCCTCAGCTGTTGAAAGGAGAACGGACGGCGCCGGCGGGGGGTGAGCCGAACCGCGGCGTGAAAAGATGATCCCGTCCCAAACGGGACCAGGGAGACCCGACAAACACTCTTTGGTGAAAACTTTATTCGGCGTGGGGTTTTTTTCTCTCAAAATGTCGGCAGCTAGATCAGCTGTGACTCATTTGTAAAATCATATTAACAGTACTTAGCTCAGCCTTGCTGCTGATTTTATTGGCCCAATACTGGCAAGCCGATCATAAAATCGAATCTCTTTCCCTGAAATTGGCCTCAAATATATTGGCAAGTTTTTGGGGTTCATTAGGGCTCCCCCCCCCCTGTTAAATATTTGAAGAATCAACAATTCCAGCACTGATTTAATCGAGGCACGTGGGAAGAGCTGGAAATATTTTGTCCTCCTGCGGGATCTGCGCCGACTAGATAATGTTGCTCTCCAAGAGGGGCTCGCGTTCGGCGATGCGGCGGAAGCCGAGGCGGCTCAGGTCCAGCGTGGCGAAGCCCCCGTCCAGGATGAGCTCGGCGACGGCGCGGCCCACGGCGGGCGAGTGCTGCAGGCCGTGGCCGCTGAAGCCCGTGGCCATGTACATGTTGCTGACCAGCGGGTGCGTGCCCACGATGCCGTTCTGGTCCAAGGTGTTGTAGTCGTAGTAGCCCGCCCACGCGCTCCTCACCTGGCCCACAAGCGGCCAAAGGCAAATCAGCGCCTCGCATTTGGGCGGCGGCTTTTTTGCCCAGCCGCGGCTTACCTTCAGTTTCTCAAAAGCGGGAACGCGATGGGCCAGTTGGGGCCAAATTCGGTCCTGGAAGAACTGGTGGTCCACGTGGAGATCGGCGACATCCGGCTCCTCTCCCTGACGCCACACAGAGTCGCGCTTTGATTACGCTTGGGTCCTTCACGCCCGATCCTCCCATTTTCTTGCCGATCGCTAAGCAAGAACTTGTCCGCGATGGCCGACCGCCCGAGTTCTTTGGCCCTTGAGACCTTTTTTGACGTGGCCCAAAACCGCTGCCAAACCTCCGAATGACCTTTTGGCCCAAATGCAAAACTTTGACTGGGAACGAATTGCGCAAGTTGTCCAAACCTCGTCGGGCGACTTGCCGGCGATGTAGTTGCCTCCGAGCCCCTCCCTCCTGAAGTAAACGCCCGAGTGGTCGATGAGGAAGGGCGTGTCCAGTCCGGGCCCCTCGGGACAATGGAACACATAGATGAACCTGAAACGCGGTCCCAAAATGCACCGTCGACCACATTGCGCACAATTGACTCTTTTTTTTCTTCTTGTCACCTTTTCCTCGGTTCCACGGGGAGCGGGATTCCCGCCAGCGTGTCGGGGGGTCCGAGCCCCACTCCCAGCATGCGGGCCACCTCGGCCGAGAAGTGCCCGGCCGCGTTGACCACGACGGCGCACTCCACCGGCTGGTACTCCAAACTGCGAGGCATCCGCACCTGACGGTTTTTTTGAGCCCAGCGGGCTGAAGGTTTGTCAACGCGCGGGAGAATCTTGCGCTTCGTTCGTTTCGTCGGCGCTCACTTGAACCGATTTGATCCGCCGCAGCTCCAAACGCTCGCCGTCCTCGGTCGTGGCCTCGTTGGAGGTAAATTTGAAACCTGGGGGGGGGAAGGGGACACCACGTTGACACCGAGACACCCGCCTCGCGGCTCCTTTCACGTGTTGCGGCGAGCGCTCGGCCCCCACCGGTGACTTCTCCGCGACACTGGACCACGCCCATGGAGAGGGCCTTCCTCCTGAAGGCGTTGAGCAAAGACCACGGGTCCAACCAGCCCTCGTTCTCCACACCTCAACGCACACACGCCGGCGCCGCAGTTAGGACCGGGCAATTCTCTCCGACACATTTTTCGATCGATTCAAATGATTGAGCGCTTAACGCTCGAATGGAGATTTTTCCGATCGTCAACGATCGGGGAAATGGAATCGAAGGCTTTGACGACGGGCGTACTCACCATAGGAGGCAAGCGCCACATCTCGCGCGTTCATCCAGGGAAACTTCTCTCGGAGTTGCGTCGGCGACAGAAGCGACACTTGTGCCCCGGCAGCCCTTGCCAAAGACAAAAATAAATAAATTTTTAAAAACGGGGGCCAAAGTTCAACCGCACAAACGCAGAAGGCGAGCCGCTCTACTTCTGCGTCTTGTAGTTCCCCTCCAAGACGTGCGCCCCCTTGTGGCTGGCCAGGAACATGTAGCCGGCGTGGTTGAAGTGGACATCAATGGCGTCCTCGTTGGGCACGCCCAAGTGCTCCTGCGGAACGGGACGGGACGGGACTCCCCTTTTTACTCGCTCGCCAGACCCGCGAAGCGGCCGCGTTGGCCGCCGGTGATGCCGACCTACGTTGATGTTCCTCAGGAAGTCGGCGGAGGCCAGCGACAGGCGGATGTTCTCCGGCAGGGAAAACTGCTGGCGGATGCCCCCGGCCGACAACACCGACGACGCCTGCGAGTACTGACGCCGGAGTGCGACAAACGGTAAGTTTCGTTATTTCAAGCTCAGCATATTTGGAATTGACTGTCACTATCGTCGTCGTTACTTTGAATGTTTGAATTTTTTTTTTGGTTGACACCAGTCTTTGAAAAGCACACCAGAAATTCAAATGTATTTTGATCATTAAAAACATGGCCCAAGTCAAAATGAAGCTCGCCTCAACTCACGTCAACCGAGTTCCTTGGCACAAAGACAACACGGGATGCGCCAAAGCGGCACTTTTGTGTCAATGATGCCACAATATTTTTGGGGCAACCCCCCCCCCCAAACAAATAAGTAAAAATGGCTCAAATTGTGTGTTATTGAGTGTCTTCCAAGTCTTCCAATTTGGGGAGGTTTTACGACAGGGATGTCCACCGTCCCGCCTCTTTTTCGGCCCCTCCCGGCTGCAGCGCACCTGATTCAGATGATCAGCTCGTCAGCCAGCTCGGAAGCAGCTTGAGAACCTTCCTGGCGAATCGAATCAGGTCTTGGACTCACCGTCATGTCCTTCTCGACCACGACCACTTTGAGCCCCCCGCGGATGCCCTCCTTCTTCTTGAGCCAGTAGGCCACCGACCAGCCCACCACGCCGCCCCCCACGATCACGATGTCGGTCCTCTCCGGAGGGAGGTTGGGGTTGATCTCCAGCGGGCTCCAGGCGCTGCCCGGCGCGGCGTCCGCCACCTTCCTCCTCGCGGCGGCCAACTTGGCCTCCAGATCTGCCAGGTGTAAAACAGACGCATTTTAGCAAGACTTCGTTTTAAGGTCAAAGTCTAGATCGGAAGCATTTAACTTGAGTCTGTTAATGAATGTTTCGGAGATGCGTTTGCATACTCATGAACGTACTGATCACTTTTGGCTTATTTGCTTCCATCTATGTCAACTTGCGACGGTGGCCCAACCTTTAAAAAAGTCATTCCGCAGCGGCGTCCCGATGCTCAGGCTTCGGCGGAACGGAACGAGTCCGCACGGCGCGACCCGTCTGAAGGTGAGCAGAAGCCGGAGCGTCCGCGCGTTCGCACGCAAGCTGCGCCACGTTAACATCGCGCTGCCTTCGCTACCTCACACGCTCGAGGGAAGCTTGCAAACGTGCCGAAAACATTTTTGGGTGCGATACAAATTTGCAATTTGACAGAAACTGGATAAATTCGCTCGTTCTGCAGAAGACGCTCCACGTTTGTAGAAAACACTGTTAGGGTGAGGCTCTTCAAAATAAAAGTGCAGTCGGCTGTCCCCCTCTCACACTCGCACTTTTAAACTGAGAATTAATTTTAACAAATGTTAATTAGATACGTAGCCCACTTAATATAATCATAAATCATCAACCAATTAAAAAAAATCCACATACAAGCAGAAAGTTATTTAGCTTTGAAAGGATCGCCACGGAACCGTACGAGTACTTCCGCGAGCTTTCGGTCGAAGCAACATTGTCACGTGACCACAATTGACCAACCAGGTACAGCAAAAGCCGGACGCTGTTGTACGACCGCATTCGACAAAAGGTGTAGGCGACAAAACGATATTAAAAATGTAAACGATAGATGTGTGGCATCTGCCAGTTTATCGGCATCTAAAAGACAATAGAAATTTTTCTAGATGATGATTGTGTGGAAAATTGGATACGGCGAGTGAAACTGTACAAGCAAGAACAATTCTCGTGTGAGGCGAGAGGGGGCGGCAGATAGCTTGCTATCAATAGATGCGCAAGGTGCTGCTTTAAAACCCGAACTCTGGTATCGCACCCTACTTTGAAACCCAAACTCTAGTTAAAATCCTACTTTGAAAATAACCCTAGTTTGAAAAACTCACATGAAACCTAGACCCAAGTTTGAAACCTCGCTCTGATACCCTGACCCTAATTAAAAACCCTACTGTGAAACCCTAACAGTAGTTTGAAACCCAATTTTAGATTCCCGACTCCTTAACCCAAAACTCTTTAAACGACAAATCCAGTTTCAAAACACGTGTGGGCCATGGCTGGAGCTATCCAAAGCTCACAAACAAATGTGGGGGGGGGGGGGGGGGGAATAAAAGCACAAAAGATGAAAGGCTTGGCCTTCATCCTGCCTGGGGGCCATTGAGAATGCTAAAAATGGCGGCGATGGCACTGGCACTCAATGAAAAGAACTCATTAGCATAGCGAAAGCTGCTGCAGTCGGCTAAAAATCTCACTTTTGTCCTGGCCGCTTTAATCAGAGCTAATGCCAAAGTGCGCTCATGTGCGTCGGATTTGCGCTCATATTGATGCAATTGCTTCGTCACAATCTTCAGTTGCCATTCTGACGATCCGCAGGGGGGGGGGGGAAGTCCAATAACAACAAATGCTAACTTTTCACGCTACTGTAGCGCGTGTACGCGCAACCAGGCGGTGACTTTCCAAACTTGATTTGAAAAGTAAAACGATGGAAAGGTCAGTGAGTCGGTGAGGCGGCGATGAGGGACGACGCGCTGGCACGTTAATACTTTCAGATTTTTATTTATTTTTTGCTGCGCATTTGCAAAAAAAAAAAAAAAAATCCCATTTGATGCTCCGTTTAACAGTCTGCTAGTGAAACGGAAGCCAATCTATCCACACGTCGACATTTGCAAGGGATGAGAGCCGCGCAATTCAGAGAGACCTCAAATTCAACACACTGGGGCCTTTGGTTCTATAGCGTAGTGGGGCTCCTCCTACAACGGCGCACCTGTTGGTCATCACGTCATTCGTAGGACGCCGCTGATTTCAGACGGTTAGCGCAGCGCCCGCGGCATCCCGGCCACGTGTCCTCCTCCAGGTGGTTGTCACGGCGACCACTCGCCCAGCCGTCGCGTCCTTTTATGCAACTCGAAAGAGATCCAAAAGGCTTGGTGGGGCGGCGGGGGCCCAGATTGCGGTAATGAGTTCTTGAAGCCAGGGGACGAGTGTTGCCATGGCGATGGAGGACTCTGGCTGGGTCAGAGCGCAAGCTTTGGATTCTTTCAACACAAGTGGCTTCTACCTGCCGCGCTTGGTGTGCAGAACTCTGATAAGACCCCCCCCGCCCCCCCACACACACACACACCTTAAAAGAAAAGACCGGCACTTTGATACGCAAGTTGAGGTTCTTTTGAGGCAGGCAATCTTGTGTAAACTTTTGACTTCTCGTCTCCTTGAACCATGTGAAGCAAAGGGGGGGCCACTTGAACATTTTGAAACGCGCTCAAGTCGATCAAGAGGGCGATTCCACATTATTTGTGTCGTAGTGTTCATTTTATCAGCTTTCTGTTCAAATGGTTGAGGATTTTTTTTTTGGCGGGGGGGGTAGAGAGGGTGGCAGCAGCCCTCTATCTCACAGAGTAGATCCGGCCCTGCACTTAGCAGCAGAAATACTTTGTTGTTTGAGTGCCTTTTCCCTGGAAAATGGCCGACCACCCCCCCCGCCCCCGCCTCCTTTCCGCGGAAGTCGCGCCGCTTTCATTGGAGGTCAACTTTGAGAGACGGTCAGGAGACGCCTCGGCCATTAAAAGCGGGACAAACGGCAGCGAGCGTTGCGCTGATGACGCGTCTACCGGATGCGGATCTTGTTTCAATGTCGGCCACCATCGTTCGCCTTTTACGGCAGAAGAATTAGCTGCCGAGCTATTTTTAGCATCCATCGCGTTTTGTTTTGTTTTTCTTCTCCCGCCGCACGCACACCGACTACCGGCATACCGCAAATAGCTCCCGGGAGAAAGCCCCGCTCAGGCAAAGCTTCTCGTCGGCTCCTTCCGTTTATTGATACCCGAGATGACCATAATTGGCTATTGATTATCATGCTCGTGATTCACCGCCAACAGCCGCCGGGGCCGCACTCTTCACAAATGACTCTTTGCCACATGATTCATTTGATCCCTTTTTCCCGCTCGGACGCCCCCCCCCCACCCCCCGATTGATTTTGGCGTGTATGAGTTTTAGCGGATTCTCATGGTGATGCACTGACGGGTCATCCCGAATGACTGTCTGCATCCAAAGGCATCAGCGTAGATGGATTGGGGTCGGGTCCGCAACGGAGACGACCACTCGGCTTTTGGAGTCGCATCTGCCGGGTGTTAAAAGCGTATCGTGGCATTTGTGTTCGGGGCCCCTTGAGACTCACTGAAATCGCACGCTTGTTTTTTTGGACTCAATCACCGTTTTGTGGCCTACTCCAAAAAGCCTCCAGCCATCATTTGCATCGATTTTTACGCCGGATGGAGTGTGGCTCACTCGTCTGAGACGGCCTTCGCGAAAGTGGCTAAAGATCTTTTAACGAGCTATGGACACTTGACCTCATGACGTCACCTTTGATTCCGGGGATGGTCATGGTCCTGCGAGACCCGTTTGGGGAATGTGGACCGGTCGTAACGGCTTGGCGCCGCGCTGGTTTAGAAATGATTTTCTCTGCTCGGAGGACATACCGTGAAATTCATGGCAATGTGGCCTTTGAGGATTGGAGTGTCATCTCCGGTGTCCCGCAGGGATCGATGCGCGGTCCTGTGTTGTTCAGTAGGTCAAGACTGCCGCCCCCCCCCCCCCCACCCCACCCCCCCAAAAAAAGTCTCTGGGATCCATTTGACTCGACTCACCCTCCTTATACTGTAACTGCTCAGTGTGGGCGGGGCTTGTCAGCAAAGTTTCTTGATTGAAAAATGTTTGCTTTTTCTGATCCCCCTTTGGCGAAAACCCGCTCATTAAATTGTCGATTTTGGGTGAAAAATGAGATTTCCCCACGCTGTGACTTTTTCAGCCTTCTCAATCTTCTTGTGCTCCTTTCTCCATCATCATCATCATCATCTTCCTCTTCTTCTTCCTGCCAACAGGTGGCCGCAAGCGGGCGGGCGACAGGCGCACTTTGAACTGCGGTGAGGGGACTGCGTCTCTCTCTCTCTCTCTCTCTCTCCCTCTCTCTCTCTTCATTTCACTGCGTCTCTCCAGCGCTCCCGATCCAAAGTCGTCTGCGAGCGAGTTGCCATCGAGCGCGGCGTTCGTTCCGCCGGCCTTGCGACTCGCTTCCAAGTGTCGCGGCCATGAGGACGACGGTCGTGATAACGATGAAAAGGAGGAGGAGGAGGTGGTGGTGGTGGAGGGACGTGTGGGCGTGAGGGATCCCGCATCAAAAACGTCGCCCTGTGGAGAGCATTCAAAAAAAAAAGAAAAAAAAAAGCGAGTGGCTGAATTGCTGCCGGCACGAAGTTCCCATGTGCAACATCACTAAGGTAGGTGCTCTTTTTTTTTGTTTTTGTTTTTTTTCTCCTTCTCATCTTTCACCCTCGCCTCTCCTTTTTCTCGCTGTCATGATTGTAGAGAATTTACTCTCCCGGTGTCATGTGCCACAAAAAAAAAAAAACAAAAATGTGCACGGACCATGTGACGCACGTGCACACACATGCATGGTGTAACTTTGACTGATGCTAATTGGCGTTTTTAGTTCTTGCGCGTCTTCTCCCAAGCACTGCAGTGTGTGTGTGTTTTGGTATAATCCCACTCCGAGCCCAGTAAAGTGTCGTTATTATTTTTTTCCGCACTAGCCCTCGATACCAAAGGGACGGATGGGGGCTGCGGGATGAAACAATGCAGATGCTGCGCTCATACGCGGCTTCATGACACATCCACGTGCATGCGTGCGTGCGTCCCAGTCGAGTACATTCATGTGATTATGCAATGCATGGTAGCGTTTACATTGTCCATTAATGTTCCAATCTGGATCAGATCTGGATCAAGCGGCTTATTTCATCCACGGAGAGCTGCAACTTTGGATTTGACACCTATGCCAATTCAAGAACTAAACGCTTGCTCAGCTGTCGGGTTTGGTCGGTTCCTGGAGCAAAAACACCAAAAATGGATTGATTGCGTTTTGGCATCGAGACAGAACCAGTTTCAAATACTGGAGGCCTCACCGAAACAAGACCGTGACGCTTTCGTTGCCTTTTAAGGTGCCCGCGCCGCATTAATGACTTGACTTTATTGCCCACTTTGTTAGAGACGTTTCCTTGTTAGGACACTTTGGCACCGAGGAGGGCAAAAACAAAACCAAGCGAGTGCCGGAAGCATCTCGGTTTGGCGGCCGCGGTCGCCAGGCAACCTGGGGCACTGTCAATCAATTAGCAAGCTAATGGTGTTTACTTTCGGACAAGGTTGGCCCTGCCTGTCAATCAGCTCTGGCCCCGGGGGCCGCCAGCGCCTCGGGCTAATGTCGTTACTCGCGTCGCTAATTGTAATTAGCTTCGTTGAGACCCGACCAAAAAGGATTACGCCACTTAGCCTTCATGTCGATGGCTTCTTACTGACATGTGAGACTTGAGCATCGTCTCGGTTTGATTCTTTATTTTGGAAGTTTGTTCCGTGCCTGCACTGTCTCAGGTGACTCATGGAGGGGGGGGGGGGGGCTTTACTCTTCTTTCGGACAGTTTGAGGAACTTTTTGCTTATTTTCCAGTTCCTTTTCGGCGCACACAGGGCTACTGTTGCTAGGCAACCGCTAACGCTGTCAATCATCCATCTTCCGATCCGCTCGTCCTCACAAGGGAGGCGGGGCTTGCCCGTAGCCTATCCCAGCCGCCTTCGGGCAAGCGGGTCCGCCCTCAATCGCAGTTCTGTCGATCAAAGATTTTGAAAATGTGTGTCCCCGTTCTGGCTTCAGGACGACGCCTTCATGCCCGGCGTTAGCGCCCGTTAGCGTCCGTTAGCGTGAGGCGGGGGCCATGTCCCAGCTGTACTACCGGCGCTCGGACAGCTTGTCGTACCGCGACCGCATCCCCCTGAGGATCGTGCGGGCCGAGTCGGAGCTGTCGGCGTTGGAGAAGGCTTACCTGGGCGCCGTGGAGAAGGGCGACTATGCCAGCGTCAAGCAGGCCCTGCAGGTGAGGACCCAAAGGACGTTCCGAATAAATCCTTAGCTACCAAAAATTGACACACGAGCGCAGTGATGCGTTTACGGTAAGCGCGAAAGGAGTTTTTCAAGGTATGAGCGTCGGAAAGACGGAGACGGGCAGACTCAAAGGCAGATATTCTTTCTCCTCGCCACGAAACTTTGGCTTTCCTGCCCCGGCAGGAGGCCGAGATCTACTTCAAGATCAACATCGACTGCATCGACCCGCTGGGCCGCACGGCGCTGCTCATCGCCATCGAGAACGAGAACCTGGAGATCATCGAGCTGCTGCTGAGCTTCGGCGTTTACGTGGGCGACGCCCTGCTGCACGCCATCCGCAAGGAGGTGGTGGGCGCCGTCGAGCTGCTGCTCAACCACAAGAAGCCCAGCGGCGGCGTGCAGGTGAGCCATTTCCGCGGGACCCCCCCCCCCCCACCCCCCCGCTTCAGGGAGGCGGAGCTTTCCCAAACGGCCGAAAGAAAGGAAAGCCCGCTGGCTGGATTTTCCTTTTCGGGCGTGGCTGAATCCAGACGACTCCCCCCAAAATTTGCTAACGAGGCGTGGCCTTGCGCCCCCCCCCGTCAGGTCCCTCCCATCCTATTGGACAAGCAGTTCTCGGACTTCACGCCGGACATCACGCCCATCATCCTGGCGGCGCACACCAACAACTACGAGATCGTCAAGCTCCTGGTGCAGAAGGGCGTGTCCATGCCGCAGCCGCACGAGGTGGGGCTCCCCCCCCCCCCCTCCCCAGAGACATCGCTGTTGTAGCTAATTGTCAGCAATTGGCCTATTGGAAGGTCCATAAAGTAGGAGGAGCTCCGGGGAGGGGTAATCATTCACTGTGGAGTTGAGCGTGTGTGCGTGTGTGTGCGGCAGGTGCGCTGCAACTGCGTGGAGTGCGTGTCCAGCTCGGACGTGGACAGCCTGCGGCACTCGCGCTCGCGCCTCAACATCTACAAGGCGCTGTCCAGCCCGTCGCTCATCGCGCTGTCCAGCGAGGACCCCTTCCTCACCGCCTTCAGGCTCAGCTGGGAGCTGCAGGAGCTCAGCAAGGTCAGCCAAAGCGCTACTTTTGTCCCAACGGCCGTTTAACCCGCTTTTGCAGGTGGAGAACGAGTTCAAATCGGAATACGAGGAGCTGTCCCGGCAGTGTAAGGAGTTTGCCAAAGACCTGCTGGACCAGACCAGAAGCTCCCGAGAACTGGAGATGATCCTCAACTACCGAGATGACGTCAACCTCCTGGAGGAGGAGGCCAACGGAGACCTGGCCCGACTCAAGCTGGCCATCAAGTACCACCAAAAAGAGGTAGCCGACCAACCTCAACCTCGTCCCGTCGAGTCGTCCCCTTGCATGCGGACACGACCCCCCCTCGTCCCCCCCCCCCCCTCCCGACGTCATCGGGCCGTTGTCTGGTAACCTTGTCGCGTCGGCGCCCACTTAGCCTGTGACGTCGTCACCTTCTCCCGTCTCTTGCCGGCATCGTCACCCCCCCCCCCCCCCGCTAAACTCGCCCCCTCAAATGCGTGCACTCGCAACCCCGCTGGTCCGGACGGGACACGAAACGGGAAAGCAACGCAGAGTGAGTCCAGTTGAAGCAAAAGTGCCGCCAGGCTCACATCCGCACTTGATCAAGTGCAAATGAAAGTGAGGCCCTCCCCCTGACCCCCCCCCGGGCGAGCAAGCAGGCGGGAGATCATCTGCGCTTTTAACGCTCATCTCATCTCATCATTCGCCGCTTCCGTCACACGCAGACAAATCGCAAAGCGTCTTCGGTGGTTCCGAGGTTCCGCTTCTAATTCCACCGCAGTCCGTTTCGGTGGAACGGCCCCCCAGGGGGGAGCCGCGCTCCATTAGTTTTAAAGCACGTTCGGGGGGGGGGGGGCAGTGAACCCGAGCGCAGAGGAAACATTCAATTTTTCCTGTTTGTCTGCTTTGGTGACTTCTTGGAGGAAAGCGAGAGAAATTGCACGGCGACTGCTCGTTTGCTCTTTGAAGTGGGGCCCGCGGGAAGGCCCGACTGGAGCTGACGGATTGAAACCAGTTGACCGCCCGCTCTTGCAATTTCCCGCGTTGGAAGCGGATCACCTCGTGCGCTCAAAAGATCCGCACCAGGTCGTCCTACTTTTCAACGTCCCCCCCCCCCCCCCATTTCATCCAAATGGGCCGTGACTCGACGGCGGCCGTGTTTCACGCCCGCAGACGCTTTTCACTTTTCTTCTCGACTTTTGTGTTCCTTTGACATTTTTTTTTTTACATCTCGAAATGTGAGTCACTCCACCGCCGCTCGCTCGCACTCAATTTAGGAGCCCTTGTTGCCATGGTAACCGGGCTGCAGAGTTGGCACCCGCACATTGCGGGTCGACGCTTCGCCGCTCTGATCTTGCGACTCGACGTGCTTTTGTGTGCGGACCTCCGCCATCTGAAACGTGGCGGCGGCAGCCTGCAAAGATGTGGTTTTTATCACCGCCTCCGGATCCGAGCCATCTGGCCCCGCCCCTGAACTGCGACCGCACATGTGCCCGGGAAAAAAAAAAAGACCAAACCCCAAAAGTGGAGAAAAATATGATCGTGCCTATTCCACTCCGATCCTGTAGGTGGCAGTAAACGGCAAGCGGTTTTCAGCAGGTCGCTCTGCCGCGACCGCTCCTCTTTAGCCCCGTTGGGGTCGGCGAAGGTCGCGTCGGGGGCCCTGGTCCTGATCTTTGCCGTTTTCAGTTTGTAGCGCAGCCCAACTGCCAGCAGCTGTTGGCGTCGCGCTGGTACGACGAGTTCCCGGGCTGGAGGCGGCGCCACTGGGCCGGCAAGTTCCTGACGTGCGTCTTCATCGGGCTGCTGTACCCGGCGTTGGCCCTGTGCTACCTGGCGGCCCCCAAGAGCCGCTACGGGCTGTTCATCCGCAAGCCCTTCATCAAGTTCATCTGCCACACCGCCTCCTACCTCACCTTCCTCTTCCTGCTGCTGCTGGCGTCGCAGCACGTCGTCACCACCGAGCAGGACCGCCAGGGGCCGGCGCCCACCGCCGTGGAGTGGATGATCCTGCCCTGGGTGCTGGGTGAGTCCAGGTCGGGGCGGGGGGGGATGCCGGATGGCATCAAGCGGCCGCCGAGCTAGCGGCCGCCGAGCTAGCGGCCGCCGAGCTAGCGGCCGCCGAGCTAGCGGCCGACGAGCTAGCGGCCGCCGAGCTAGCATCCAACCTCCCGTGGCGTGTTTGCAGGCTTCATCTGGGCCGAGGTCAAGCAGATGTGGGACGGAGGTTTCCAGGACTACGTGCACGACTGGTGGAACCTGATGGACTTTGTGATGAACTCCCTGTACCTGGCCACCATCTCCCTGAAAATGGTGGCCTACGCCAAGGTAGCAACCGGCGCTAGGGTCCGGGACGCGGATCCGCCCGCGTGGTGCTCACCCGTCTGCATCTCGGCCCCGTCATTTGCAGTACGGCGGCAGCAAGCCCAGGAACCAGTGGGAGATGTGGCACCCGACCCTGGTGGCGGAGGCGGTGTTCGCCATCGCCAACATCTTCAGCTCCCTGCGTCTCATCTCGCTGTTCACGGCCAACTCCCACCTGGGCCCGCTTCAGATCTCCCTGGGCCGCATGCTGCTGGACATCCTCAAGTTCCTCTTCATCTACTGCCTGGTAGGCTGGCGAGACGAGGGAGACGCTTTGGCTTGTGAAATCGCTTACACCCCCCTACCGACACTCCCCTCCAGGTTTTGCTGGCTTTCGCCAACGGACTGAACCAGCTGTACTTCTACTACGAAACCAAAGCCTCGGACGAGCGGGCCAAGTGCAAGGGCATCCGCTGCGTGGAACAGAACAACGCTTTCTCCACGTGAGTCTCGGGTGTCGTCGCGCCCGATCGCCTCCTCATCTCGGGACATATTGATTGGCCTCCGAATCTCGCGCAGGCTCTTCGAGACCCTGCAGTCGCTGTTCTGGTCCATCTTCGGCCTGATCAGCTTGTACGTGACCAACGTGGACGCCGAGCACCAGTTCACCGAGTTTGTGGGCGCCACCATGTTCGGCACGTACAACATCATCTCGCTGGTGGTGCTGCTCAACATGCTCATCGCCATGATGAACAACTCCTACCAGCACATCGCGGTGAGCGAGCGCCGAAGCCTTGCGCAGGGGGGGGGGGGGGGCCCGCCGCCACCGCCGCGCTGACCCGCCACCGCGTGTCCCTTCCGCTCAGGACCACGCCGACATCGAGTGGAAGTTTGCCCGCACCAAGCTGTGGATGAGCTACTTTGAGGAGGGGGCCACCCTGCCGCCGCCCTTCAACGTGGTCCCCAGCCCCAAGTCCGTCTGGTACCTGGTCCGCTGGCTGAGGGCGCGAGCGTGCCGGGGCCACGCCCGCGCCCGGCGCGAGACCGTGGGTGCCATCGGGGTAAGGGAGCCGCTCCCAAAGCTTTAAGATGGGGGGGGGGGGCTGTCTGGTCTCAAGGTGTTTGTCTCCCGTGCAGAGGCGAGCTGCGGAGAACCTGAGAATAAATCATCAGTACCAGGTAAGCTCCGCCCCTTTGGTGTGTCTATATCACTGCCTTTCCATCTGCTGCTGGAAGACATTAGTGATGAGTCATAGCGCCACTCAGTGGGGTGTCGGGTTCTATTTGTGTGTGTCGGAGGGGGGTGGGGGGCGCATCTTTCTCTATTTCTTTGCCGCCCGCCATTTCTCTACCGCTTAACGGGCCGTGACGTCTCCGCGGAGACGGGCGGCGGCGGCGAGTTGACGAGGTGCTAACGGCCTCTCGGTCGGGACACGTGCGCGCAGGAGGTGCTGCGGAACCTGGTGAAGCGCTACGTGGCCGCCATGATCCGAGACGCCAAGACGGAGGAAGGCCTGACGGAAGACAACTTTAAGGTGGGCCCCTCCCACCCCCCAGAGCATCATTTTCAGGAGCGTTTGCAATGACGAGTGTCAATCTGTGGCGAAGCTTAAGCGGCGTGCTACACAACAGCCTTCCCGTGAACTCGAATTGAGCATCTGTGTCGCGACAGGAGCTGAAGCAGGACATCTCCAGCTTCCGCTACGAGGTGATGGGCATGATGAAGGCGGGGCGAGCGAGCTTGCAGTGCGGCGCCCGCGGCCCGGCCGAGTCCGCCCCCTTCAAGATGGCCGCCGGCGCGGCGGCCAAGAGCAAAGCCAACCGCTTCAAGATGGCCGCCTCCCTCTTCCGGCGCATGGCATGGACCCCCGAAGCCCCAAACGGGCTCCTCAACGGCGACTTGACCGCATTCTGTGAGCGACACCCCCTCGGGGGCGGCCACCGCCGATGGCGCGACGCCCGCCCAGCCGGGCCCCCGGAACTTTCCAGAAAAATGTACCCGCTGTCGGAGGAGGCGGAAGAGGACGAAGAGGGCCCGACCTGTGCGGGCGCCGGTGGCGTGGCGGAGCGGGAAGACGAGAGCGTGGCCTGAACTTTGACCTCCAAGCGGGTCGACCTTCAACGGGAGCCTCAAGGATACGGTGGCGGTTTGTCGTGCTCAGTTTCCACACCGAGCACTGCGGTCTCGTCTTGCACCCGCAGCATGTTTTTTTATTTTTTATGTGTACGGAAATGCAAAAGTAGCACAGATGGGTACGGAGGAAGCCACGGCGCCGGCCACAGAATGGGTTCGATGACAAGTGTTAGCGGAAATGCTAACAAAGGCGGAAGAGCAATGCGCTCGTTCAAATCATTTGAATCCCCGGAGTCGTTTGCGCAACACAATGCATGACAAGGAGTGTGCATGACGGTGTCTGACTAAATGTAATGAGAGAGAGAAAGTTTATTTGAGCAGAATCCCGTGGCGGCATGAATAGTCTTTGCCTTACTTCAATTTTTGAGTGCACTTTACTCGAATGAGTTAAATTTCCTCTGGTCGTTGTCCGTGATTCTTTTCTATGCAAGCAAAAGATGGGAGGTGGGGCCTTTGGACGCCCACCACTAGGGGCGCCCTTTCCCACGCCAAACGGAGTCGAGCAGAATGGGCGCCTTCCCGACAACTTGGAGTTTTCCCTTTTTGCTGGGACTCCTCACCTGTTGATTGTTGTCAAGCAGTGACAAGTCATGAAAATAAACGTGGGCGGAAAAAAAAAAATCACATTTGTCTCACGTGACTGATCACAAACGCGCGATGTCAGTACTTCACAAGGAAAAACTTGCTTGACGGAGGAGACGAATGTTTTTGACACGCAGATGTCCCGTGAATTTTTTTTTCAGATTTTGGTTGTGGGGAAAATGTATACATAAAAGTCACACATATAAAAAAACCCCACAATGAATAAAAATTTCATATTGGTAAAAGTCAGGCGTTTTTAAGGTGAAAAGTTGAACGTTTCTGGGGAAAAAAAATTTTCAGAAGGGGGGGAAAAAAGTTATTTTCTGTAATTTGACAAAGGGGGAAAAATTATATTAATCGCGATTAAATGGTGTAATTAACTCAATTGCAATTAATCGCACTTTATATCTTGTATCTAAATTTCCTTTGATTTCTTTCCCACTTCTCCAACATGGAATAGTAGATCAGTTTTTCTTGAAGAAACTTTGTATGTTTTGAATAACAAACTGTGTGTATTTGCAGAAAAAAAAATCTTTATATGAGCAAAAAAGTTTTCAATATTTCTGGCGGAAAAAAAAATCCTCTTAAATTTGAGAAACGATATATTTGGAGCGAAACTGAGCTAATCTAATGTCTCACCCTAGTTCTATTTTGTATCTCTCAAAGACTTTCATTTCAGATTTTTTTTTTTCTCCTCACTTGACTGATTTCGTTTGTGTACGTGCCAGGCCCCTGCACTGACATATTTTGACCCCTAGAGGGAGACGTCATCGCAGGATGCCCACGCAGGACTTGACCGGTAAGTCATTTTTATTCGCAACACCAAATCATTTCATTTTCATCCACAAAGTGATGATGGCCGTCAAAAACGAAATCTCCATTTGGACTGACTGCGCTACAAAGGGTATTCACGTCCCCCTAGTCCAAAAAAGAAACAAAATATTATGTTGGGGGGGGGGGGGGTTACGCAAGTCTTTATGATCAATTTTATTCTTGAAGTCATAAAAGTGCCGAAATGAAGGATCCAAGTCATAAAGTGTAAGTAATGGGAGCACTTGTCCCCCGCCCCACCCCACTCATGCATCGTGAGCTCACTTGTTAGGAGGCAGAATTCAAAGGTGGGATTTTGAGTCCCGCTTCTGGATGCGGACTGATGGAAAAAAAAAAATGCAAGCCATGAGCCGTACTGGATATGAAAGACGTCTCAGTCCCTCGGGGCCACCGCGACCTTTGCCCCGAATGCTTTGGAACATCATGACGACATCGCCCAACGCATGTTGTCAACATGTCAATTGAACAAGCGAGGGTGTCCCGGGCGCTCCGGGATGGGATGGAGGTGTCAAACCGGTGGGGAGGGGCCACCGGGTTGACACCGTGCTGAGCTTGGCTGGGAGCTGACGGGGAAGAGGAAGGGGTGGCGGGGGTGGGGGGGGGTCTCTGCCCTGGATGTTGGTATAAAAGAGGCGCCCGGCCCAGCGGCCCTCACACATCTCAAGAAGCGGGCCGCGTTTCAGGCTTGGAAGAGAGCGCGCGCGTCATGACGGCTGACGGGATGCTTGGGGTGACCACGGCCGCCTTGCTGCTGGCGGCGCTCGGCTCGCTGGCCGGCGTGGACGCGTCGGCCTACGACAAGATTGTCAGCCACAGCCGCATCAGGGCCAGGAGCGAAGGGTAAGGACCCAAAGATCTTTTAAGGGCAGGCGGGGAGGCGGGGGGGGGGGGGGGGGGGATTCTGTTTTCAAGAAAAAAAGGAAATGATCACCAAAAATGGACCGAGAGAAAAAGCTTATTATTATCCTTCTGCTTATTATTGTTATCATTCTAAAAAGGATCATGTCATATGAGGGGGGGGGGGGGGATTCTATTTGTTTTAACAAAAGAACAGTCAGAGGAAAGAAAAATTAAGAAATTGATGAAAAATGTTCGTCAAAAAAATGCATCATATATTTTAGGATTCTATTTCATTGTTGAGTATAGGATGCACACTTTTCAAAATAAAAGTTTCCCATTTTTAAGATTAGAGAGCGTGCATGTGAGTAAAGAAGTTGCAGATTTGAGGGGAAAAAAAAAGTTGGGCCTTTTTCCGCCAAAGTGTGAAGAAAAAAAAAGTCATGCAAAGGAAAAGCTCAAAATTTTTTAGGCAAAATATTTTGATCTTTTTGTGAATTGTTGCTCCTATTTTTGGACTTTTTTTAAATTGTCTTGATATAACTCAATTACATTAATGAAAAAAAACGTTGCAAACGAGTAATGCGAATTAACAAACTGTCATTTTTGACAAGTGTTCCTTCAAGTGGAAAAAAAAAAAAAACAAGGCTTTGAATGTGTTTCAACTTTCAAAACATTTTTGATGCGGTCAAGAAGTTGAGGTGTCGAAATCAAAAGGCGGCCCGTGAATTGATGTCCACCGAAAATGTCACACCAATGACACCAAATTTTTGGTAGCGTCTGCTTCCGTTGCGCGCCTTCTTTCTCATCACTCAACAACTTCCACCTTTTCTGCCCCCCCCCCCCCACCCTAATCCCTGCTTAGGCCCAACGTGTGCGCCCTGCAGCAGGTTCTGGGCACCAAGAAGAAATACTTCAGCACCTGCAGGAACTGGTACAAAGGCGCCATCTGTGGCAAGAAGGCGTAAGTGCGGCATTGCCGATGGGACAAAAATGACGCAATTTGGTGGAGGTGGGGGTTGGGGGGGGGGGGGGGTCAGGGGGGGGGGTCAGGCCACAAAGGTGCTATCAAAGGTTCTTAAAATCAACCTACACGATGACTTTTAAAAATCCCGACCAGCAACCAGATGTCATTGAAAGCCGGCGGCGGGATTTGCGGTTTCTGCCGTCTTCTGAACAGACGTCGGCGGCTCGCATGGAAACAATTTGACGATGACGACATAAAAGCTTGCCGACAAACGACACAAGAAAACAATAACGCTGGAGCAACAGTGACTCGCGCGAGACCTTCCAGCGCAAATGCAGGAAGGAACACACAAATTGCGCCTGATGAGGCCACAGGGGGGCTTTTTGATTACTTGGCAGGAAAAACAAAACAAAACAAAACATCTTCATCGGTGCCAGGCTCTTGCGGCGCTTTTGTGTGTGTGTGTGTGTGTGTGTGTGTGTGTGCGCTCTCACGTATTGACTTGTCAGACTGTCAAAATGTCTGAGTTGAAAATGTTTGGCTTCATGCTCGGGCCTGGCTCCTTGAGGCTTTTTTTGTGGGTCCTCCCATGACAAACAATTCCACCCAGTTCCAAAGTCAACTCCCCATGCTTGGCAATCCTGTGTGTGTTTGTTTTGTTTTGTTTAGGTGCTATCCGCATTTTCCCCAAATTTGCCCCCGTTTTTCATGGCAAATCCTCCAAATGATGATCAAACTTTGAAGCCGAGGAAATCCTCCCAAATGGTCGACTTCCTGTGTGAAATCGGACGTGGGGCCTGAGACTTTTTGGTGCATCCTTTTCGGATCAGATAACGTCCAAAACCCGGGCCGGAAATTCAACCGCCTGCCGCAGTTTGGATTTGTCGATGACGATGGAGCGGCCAATTTGGTGTCCATCGATGAAACGATTAAAATTTTTTTTTTTTGGGGACCAATTCTCAATCTTTGATGGTAAATGAGAATTTTATTTTGAAGCCTTGAAATCTGGCCCCACATGGTGGACTTCCTGTTCAATGTCAACCAATGGCTTCTTCACAATCCACGGGCACTGAATTTTCAAAATAAAACTAAAACCATCCCATATTTAATCTGAAATCCCCCAAATGGTCCTCAAATTTTCAAAGCTCGGAATTCCCCCAAAAAATAATCAGCTTCCTGTTTCGTGTTTGTGAAATCTCTTGTTGCTTGGGGTGACGGGTGTCTGGGGCAGATTTTGTTTTTCACATTTTCCAAGGGCGCGACTGGGTGAGTTTTTTTTTTTTTTTTTTTTTCTTTGGTCTTTCCGAGTTTCATTTGCGGACATGTGGAGCACATCTGTTTGCCTGTCAGTGGGTGATGACATCATGGCTTCCTGACGTCCAGCTGCGTGCGCGGATATTCACACTTTTCACGCGCACGTGTGTGTGTGTGTGTGTGTGTGTGTGTGCGTATGAGAAAGTTGTTGAGAACAAGTCGTGTTGTCTATTAACTCAGCACGCGGTCCCCAATTGAGATGCTGGGGGTTTTTTTTCCCCAAAAAGGCCGGCCTGCTCCCACCGGACGAGCTTTTGTCAGCAGCCAGCCCGCCCCGTCGGCCTTGTGAATCATTCGGGAATGGCCGTGCGCAGAGATTCTCGCTTGAATTTTGTTCTCGTCACCACATCTCGTTTATTGCCCGCGAAAAGCAAAGAGAAAATTACATTCATCGAGTGGAGAGCGGGCGGGCCGGTGGTGAGCACGTCGACCTCAAAGTGCAGAGGTCACGGGTTCGATCGCGGGCCGCACGAAACGACGTGGCGGGCCGGACTGGCCCTCGGGCCTCGGCTTTGACACCGGCGGTCCAGCATTTGGCGTATTTGTGCTGGGAGTCTGAATTCTTTTTTTTTTTTTTTTTTTTTTGTCTTCCGCCCCCCCCCCTGGCAGGATGGTGGTGTACGAGTGCTGTCCCGGCTACATGAAGATGGAAGGCATGAAAGGATGTCCCGCAGGTCGGTGCCGCATATTATTTACATGTATGGGGGGGGGGGGGGGGGGGGGGAGTGAACAAAATGTCCTCTCTTCAATGGTGACCATCTTCCTTGCCACGTGGGGTTTTTGCCCAAAGTGGCCCCCATCGACCACGTGTACGGCACCCTGGGCCTGGTGAGGGCGCTGCAGACGCAGCAGTACGCCGACGTGTCCAAGCTGAGGGAGGAAATCGAGGGCGGAGGCTCCTTCACCCTGTTCGCCCCCAGTGATGACGCCTGGGACCGGCTGGATGCCGTGAGTAGCCCCCCCCCCCCCCAAACCGCCCCCCGGAAAGAAGGCAATTGACACGGCGTTGTGATTGCAGAGCGTTCGCTCGGCGCTGGTGGGCAACGTGAACAAGGAGCTGTACAACAGCTTGCGCTTCCACATGCTCGAGCGCCGCCTGCTGACCAAAGACATGAAGGACGGCATGAGCGTCGCGTCGGCGTACCAAGACTCGGCCCTGCGCATCAACCACTACGCCAACGGGGTGATGGGCGGCGGCCCTTGAGCTCAAGCGCCGGCGCCGCCGTGCCGCCAAGCTGAAACTCTCGTTCCGCCGCCGCCGCGCAGGTGGTGACGGTCAACTGCGCCAGGATCGTCCACGCCAACCAGGTGGCCACCAACGGCGTGGTGCACGTCATCGACGACGTCATCGGCCCCGTCAGCGGCACCATCAAAGGCTTCCTGGATGTGGAAGACCAGCTGTCCTCCTTCAGCGTAAGAACGCAGGAAACGCAGGACAAAAAATTTAAAAAATGCCAACGCGCGGTGAGCTTTGTGCCAGCAGATGGCGGCGTTGGCCTCGGGCGCCATGGACAAGCTGGACCGGCCGGGCCACTACACGCTGTTCGCCCCCACCAACGCCGCCTTCGACCGCTTGGGGCCGGGCCACCTGGAGCGCCTCATGGGGGACAAGGACGTCATTGCAGGTACCCGCGTCGACGTCGAGCTTCGGCTTTGGACCGTTAGCCTCGTGCCACGCGTTGACTTTGGAAACGCTAAAGCGTCCTCGCTTTGGTCCGACTCTCAAAACGACCTTTGACCGGGTTTTTCGGTTGCTGGACATGTCGGCGCAGATCAGCCAGGCCCGACTTGATGTAAACGAGTGCCTCGTTGTTGCCTCGTTGTGTCACCGACCGTTCCTGATCCCCGAGCCACCTCACGTCTCGTCCCGTTTGGCAGCCCTGGTGAACTACCACCTGCTGAAGAGCGTCCAGTGCTCGGAAGCCATCATGGCGGGCTCGGCGTACGAGACGGAGGAAGGCGGCAGCGTGGAGGTGGGCTGCGACGGCGACAGCCTGACCGTCAACGGCGTCAAGATGGTGCTGAAGAAGGACATCGTGGCCACCAACGGCGTCATTCACCTCATCGACCGGGTCCTGGTGCCCGACTCGGGTAAGGACCGCCGCCGCCGCGTGACCGACCGCTTTCAAATGGAACTGAACCCCCCCCTCGCCGGCCGCTGACCAGCCAAGACTGCCGTGGAACTGATGGGCAAAGACCAGAGCACCTTCAGCGACATGCTGTCCCAACTGGGCTTGGCCGCCGCCTTGGGACCCAAGACGGAGTACACGCTCCTCGCCCCCGTCAACGCGGCCTTCACCGGTGAGCCAAACGCCGCCACCTCCCGGCATCTTGCCCCCCCCCCCCCAGCTCCCACATCTGAAGCGACCGTCTCCCCGTCGCTTGCCTTTGCCAGACGAGGTGATGGCGACGGACGGCGCGCTGCTCAAGCGCCTCCTGCAGAACCACATCCTGAAGCGCAAGGTCACGCTGGACCAGCTCTACAACGGACAGCTGCTGGAGACCACCGGCGGGAAGCTGCTGCGAGTCTTCATCTACCGCACGGTGAGCTTCCAAGACGGGCCAAATTTGAGCCGCGTCGCCCCCCCCCCCGCCCCCCCTGACGTCAACGTTGCCATCTGGCTTGGCTTTGCGGCCGTGGTCTGGCAAATCGGTTTTAGGCGGCGTGCATCGAGAACGCCTGCATGGTGCGCGGCAGCAAGCGAGGCAGCAACGGCGTCCTCCACCTCATCAGGACCATCATCAGAACCTCGCACAAGACCACCTACGACATCCTCAAGGCCGACGGCCGCTTCAAGTCAGGACAAGTACTCCTTTGGCCGGGAAATTTCTCAAAAGGGGGGAGGGTGGGGGGGGGGCACATGTGTTGGACATCCAAAAAAAAAAACAAATCATCACCTCATCATATGCACATTTTGGTTGTGCTTGATGATCCCCCCCCCCCAAAATCTGGAATGAGTTTGACAGCATTTGTGTCCAGTCCAAGACTTTTTTTTGGGGGGGTGGGGGTGTAAACGATTTTCTTTTTGGCTGGCTTTGTAATTTTCCATGTCTCTTGACATGCTGGAAGAAGAACGCCAGGCAATGTTTGGCTTCCATGTTTGACGTCCAAAACAAAACAAGTTTCTGTTTTTGCTTCTTTTTATGTCGCTGGATTTTCTAAATCCAACTTGGCCGTCACGAATGGAGACGGCGGCTCGAGCTGACCCCCCTTTTGATTTGGACGTGAAATGAAATGAAAACTCGTTTATCTCCCGATGGTGACAGCCATTTGTTTTGCTTCCAAAATGGCCGGCGTCTCGCCATCACCAACGCAGCCTTTTCCTGTCCCTGATGGCGACGGCCAATCTGACCGAGCTGCTGGAGCGAGACGGCTCCTTCACCGTCTTCGCGCCGACCGACGACGCCTTCGCCGACATGACGGCTGACGACATGGCGCTGCTGAAAAGTCCGTCGCCCGGCTCGGCTCGGCTCGGCCGCGTTCGAGGCTCCGCCGAGCCGGCAAAGAAAAAATTGGGCTTTTGCCTTCCGCCAGGCGACCCGACGGCGCTGAGGACCATCCTGCTCTACCACGTGGCCCGCGGCATCTTCATCAATGGCGGCCTGGAAGGGGGCGTGACCAATCTGCTCAAGACGCTGCAGGGCAGGAACCTGCACGTTTTGTCCGTAAGTTGACAGCAAAATATCGGGCCTTTTCGGCCTCGGATGCGATCTCTGGCGGCGCTCCCGACATTGTTCGGGAGCTGGCGGGCCTCCTTCCCGAGCTCCCGGTCGGCCCCCGCGGGGCTCGCCGCTGAACGTCGGAGGTGGGCGGGCGGGCCTGGACGAGGGGAAAGCGATCCCGGGGGTGACTCAGCCGGGGCCTCTTGATTGCAGGAAGCGCCGTCACCAAGCTGAGCGGTCTGCTTTCGCCATCAACTCGCAAACTTAACACCAGGAAGTCACTGGAGAGGGAATCGGAATCCCTGCTCTCGATCGAGCGGACAAACTGCGAGTTTTTGTTGGCGGCATCCCCAAATTTTGGGCCTTCAACGTGTTGTCAAAAGCTTTTAAAAAATTTGAAGGCCAAACTGCGATTGTCCCGTGAGCAGCTGACAGTTTCTGGCCGACGGTGGTCGCTGTGCCGGAGCAACCGCTCAACTTTGCTCCGTGGAATATTTTTCCGAGTCATCGAGAGGACGCGTCGAATTGAGAGTTAGGACCACCAGGGGTTGACGATGAGGAGCTTTAGCTTTAGCGTTAGCTTTTATGCTACGCTAAACGCCCGTTCATTGTCGCAGCCACCGTAGGCTTACCCGAGAGTCTTCTTCCTTTGTGGGTCTCCAGGTGAACAACTCCATTCACGTCAACTCCGTGGACGTTGCCACGAGTGATCTGATGGCCACCAACGGCGTCATCCACGTGGTCAACAACCTTCTCTATCCAGCGGGTTGGCACTTTTACTACCCCAAAAATGTTCAAAAAGCAGCAGCAGGAGCAGCTCCTCTCCGATGATGCCTGATTCTTTTCGGGTTTTTTGTCCTTGCAGACCTTCCGGTGGGTCGCGAGGACCTGCTGCTCCTCCTCAGGAAGCTAATCAAGTACATCAAGATTAAGGTGTGTGTGTATGTGTGTGTGAACTGATACCGTGACAAAAACTGGCAATGTTTGTGGCCCCAAATGACGTTCCAATTTCCCTCCAAAACACAAAATGATCGAGGAGCAATCACGTGAACGTTGCCACGGAGATGATTGCGAACCTGCCAGGTGACGACTCCTGCTTTGTTTTTGTTCCCCGCAGTACGTGTCAGGATTCTCTTACTCGGAGATCCCGCTCACCTTCCTCAGTAAGTCTGGTCCCTCTCCTCGGCCTGAGCTTCGCCTCGCAAATATGCTCCGGCTGAAGCTCTTTTGTTCATCCGCAGGGAGGACCGTCACCGTGACAAAGTACACCGAGAAAGGTAGGGGCTCCCGCTCGCGCGCTCAGATTGGGCGGACCCGTTTGCGCCAAGTAAATGCCCGGATGGATGCCTTTGGCAGGGAAGGAAAAGGGCGGCGGCCCTTTTGCTTCCACTTCAAAAGTCGGACCTGGGCGCGAAATCCCTTTCCAGAGTCTTCCCAGAAGCGTGGAAGCTCCGGAACTTTTCCCTTCCTGGCTTTCCCGCCCAAAAGTGCCATTGCGGTGTTTTCATCTTTCCAAAGTGGAATTTCCGTGGATGCAAGCCTCCCGATTGCGCTCTTAACGTCCGGCGGGAGCCGTCGGCGTATCGAGCGCTTGGCGTTTGGTCAGGAGCTCATTAGAGCCGTCAGTCCTGCCGCGAACTCTGCGCTTCGGGGAAGGCGGAGCAGATAAAGAAGGAGCTACTCGCAGGAAACGGGAGATATCGCGCGGCGGTACGACAGCCGGCAGCCGCCGCCGCCGCGGTTTCCAAATCATGCCTGACGTGTGTCAAGATACGCGAAAGCCGCTTTCCAAAGGCCCAACTGGACACGGTCAGCCCGGTCCTCTTGAGAAGCCCTTCTGCTCCCATTTCAAATAGCAATTTGAAGCGCGGAACCGTGCCCTGAAACCCCCCCGGACCTGTCCCTCTTCCGGTTCTTGATGCTGGCATTTCCTCCTCGCAGTCCCCGAACCAACCGAAGTCGTGCGGGTCTTCGAGGAGCGACCGTCGCTCACCGAGGTGGCGGAAGGCAAACCCTCCATCACCGAGGTAACTCGGGTCATCCAAAGGCAACCCACCATCACCCGGGTGGTGGTGGCGGCGGCGCAGGGCGAGCCGGTTGTCACCGAGCTAACGGGCGTGGTGGAGCGGGAGCCCTCTGTTACCAAGGTAACACGAGTCATCGGGGAGCCCGGCGTAAGGAAGGTGACCAGAGTCATCGAGGGTGAGACGTCCGCCTTGTGCGATCGCCAATGGCCTCCGAATGCCGGGAGATAATCCAGGACTTCTGAAACTTTAGGTGGACACGTCGTATCGGAACACAAGACCGTTGCAGGTCAGTACCCAAGATGTTTTGGGGGGTTTTATGCGGGTGTCTAACAGAAACGTCGTCGTCATTGTCATCATCACTCTGACTCCGACATCATTCTCATGGTGTGCGCGGGATTTTCCCCAGAAAGTCAGACGGGCATCGGTAGCATCTGGAACTGCAAACAAAAAACGCAACCAAAAAACACCAAAACAGGAAAAACTAAAAGTTCACGACTGGAAAAGTGTTTCGAATCAAAAGCATACGCGAGGTTCACCAAAGACTGAATTGTCTGAGATCGTTAGCTTTGTCCCGTTTCTTTCTTCTGGTTGAAGATGTTCTTCTGCTCTTTGATGTTCACCAAAATGTGCGCAAGGTGCTCGTTCCAAATCATCTCCACTGGTAGAGGAAAAAAAAAAAGTGTCTCTCGGCTTTGCCGTTCGCTCAAAAGAATGTTTAGACTTGGTTCATTGAATGGACGTTACTCGCAGTCATCTGGGCCGAACCAAAACCGCAAGACTCGCACGTCAACTTTGTCGGCGACTCCAAAACGCTCCGTGATGTCTCCTCAAAACATGTGTTGACGAGACTTGAAATTGTTGTTTATGACCAAGCGTTTTATGGGTTCGCCCTTCCAGGCCGACGGCTCATAAAGTCTCTCGGCGAGAGAGCGGCGCAATAAATGAGAAGCAATAAATCCAGCCGTTCGGCCCGAGTCGTAAATGACGTCGCTGACGGATTGGCGGCTCGTCTGCAAAGAACAGTCCGGGCAAAAGTTGCGTTGTCGCTTTCAACAAACGCAGCCCGATGCAACACCATGATGTTTGCATGTCTGACGCATAACGCAAAAACACAGACGCCTCATCGGGCGCGTTGGCCCGTTACTGCCGTGTGTCCGCCATATTGGATGTGGCAGTCCATGGAGCGAATTCACAAAATGAATGCCTGCCATTCATTCATTCGCAGGTTCGGTGATGAAACCAGTGCCCCAATAATCTCGTGTTACACGGCAATTGAATCAAGCAGAGAAGGTTCCAGTCCCGAGAGAGGTTCCACTTTCAAAGACGAAAGTTCTCGTCCGTCGTGAGGCTTCTAGTTACGAGACGGGGCTCTTTTCCACAGAGAAGGTAGCAGACGGCGGATAGAATTTTAGTTGCAGGTGAAGTTTCTATTTCCAAATGAGGGTACTAGTCCCAAAGTAGGAAAAGGTCCTAGTCTTCAGAAAAAGGTCCTGGTCCTGAGAAAAGGTCAAAGTCCTTACAGAAGGGGATAGTCCCAAGAGTGTTGCACCCCAGAGAAATATCGAGAGAGGATGTGGATGCCCGGCGAAGGATTGAAAGAAAGTTCTTGTCCCGAGTGAAGGCTCTAGTCCTGGACAAGGGTTCAAGTCCTGACAGAAGATTGCGGCCTTTTTTTTAGTCCTGAAAGTAAACGGTAGTCCCAAGGAAAAGAAAAGAATGCCGTTGTCTCAAGACGAGATTCTTGTTGCAAGAGAAGATTCTTGTCCTGGGACCAGACACAAGATGTGCTGTTACCGGGAGAAGGATCCAGTCTCGAGAGAAGGCACTCGTCTCGATGGAAATCCGCTTGTCCCAAGAGGAGGTGCTCGTATCAAATGTGCAGGTTGAAGTATCGAAAGAGGGTTTTAGTCCCGAGAAAAGCCGGAAGGTACCGGTCCTCAGAGAAGATTCCAGTCCCCAAAGAATGTTCTCGTCTCGAGCGAAGTTTGCGCTCTGGAGAAAAGGCTCAATGAGGCGTCTGTGTCCGTTATGTGCGCCGGTGCCGCGGTGCGGCGATGCCAGAAGCGTCCGCTTCCGTCCGCCGTTCCGTCCGTCTGTCCGTCCATCTCACCGTCTGTTGGCGTTTGGTAATGGCGGAGGTGGAGGCGGTAGGGTCTGTCTGTCTTTCTGTCTGTCGAGGTGAATTAATGGATTGACTCTCGACAACCTCCCAAGGTGGAGCGAAGTCCCCCGCGGAGTTCGAGCCGCATATCATCGAGGGTAGGGGCTCCCGCTTGCATTTCCCCAAAATCCACAGGAGTCTTGACTCTGCATTGTGTCTTGATTGGATGCAACAAAAAAAAATCAACCGCTACTTTGGATTGATTTTATCGGATTGATTTTTAACTTGGCGTGCTCGATCCACGCAGGGCCGGACTTCTCCAAGATCACCACCATCCACGGCGACCCCTCCTTGATAGAACAGGAGTCCGAGAGAATCACCAAACTCATCCAAGGTTTGTTTGTTGTGGACGTTCCGAGGTCTGAACCTTTGGACCTCGATTGGACTTTTGTCTGGAAGAGTCTCGATCTCGGCACGATCTTCGCAATGCCATGGACGCTAGGTCCACTTGAAGACTTGAGATCTCTAAAGTCGATCGGGGTGGCGGATTAGATCACTAACGATTGTGTGTCCACGTCGCAGAGGGAGGCAAGTTTGCCGGCGTCAGGAACGCTCCAGGTAACCATGCAAAGACGGTGGCACTCGCTCACTGACCGCAACACGTGGACTCGGACTTGTTGTTGACTTCCCCTTGTGGTCTGGGTCCTCAGCCGGCATGAGGAGGAGGAGGACCCGCTTGGTGAGGCGTCACCGCAAGACCGCGCCCCACTGAAGAAACCCGACAGCATTCGCAAGGAGGCTCATCCCGGCTCCATTTTTCTATCCGGAGCGAACGCTTGCTGTGATCAAAAAGTGACATGTACGAATTGTGATGATGATGACGATGCATTTTCGGTTTTGGTGCTCGCAACGCTTTGAGATGTTTCAAACAATTCCATTCATCTCGAGGTCAATAAAAGACATTTTCTAAATCCACCGAGTGCCGACTGTCTTTGATCTTGATGAGAACGGCTCCGCTCTCGCCTCTCGAGTCCGAAATATGTTTTGTGATGTCAAGTCCTCTTATCTATAATTGAATCGGCTTTGATATAAAGAAAAATCTGGTCAACAGTTTAGCGTTTCATCTTTAACGAGAAACGTCTTTCAATTTGTTGAGGACGAAATGGTCTTGAATAATGACGAAAAACCACCCGCGTGAAAAGTACAGTTTTTGTCAGAGAGTCAAATGTCTGACAAAAACGTACGTTGGCTTGGTTGACGCTTCATCTTTAATTTGAAGAAGAAAGTGACTCGTTTGATGTTGAAGAGAAAGCAGAAGGCACCCGGCGCCAAACCCTGCGAGTGCTTTCTGGAGGCTCTTTGATGTTTTCCAGGCAACCCATCACGGAAAAGCGCCTCCTGAAGCCTGGAAACGTCTTCGTCTACCAAGTCCAAAGTCTTGTTTCTGAGCTCGGACTCCCCACCGCGTCTCCAGGTGTCCTCCCGGGGGCCCGAGCCCAAACGCTTGGCCCGGGCCTGGCTCGTCCGTCCGCGTCCAGCTGGCTCAATTAGCGACAGATGAAACTACAGAGGCCACATCTGCTTCATCTGGGCTGGGACTCGTCAAGTCCACCATGACGCAATACATCGAGAAATGCGCCGGTCCAATTCCAAACCTCGAAATGCATCGGCAGCGTTGCGCGTTTGAACGGAGGAAAGAAGGCTCGACAAGTCTCGGTGGGAAAACAAATAATAAAGCGGCGCTCGGGAATCAATCATTGAGGACTCCCGTGTTTGTGGAGAGGCGCCCGATGGAAGAAGCGGCGACTAAATCATCTTTGCGTTTCCAAAAGATTCCTTCAGTTTTTCATTGATAAGGTCTCTACAGCTAGGACTCCGGTCTCAAATACCGCATCTGACCCCTCTGACTTGACTCTGAAATGGGCCTCAAGGTCTGCGGATCGGGACCGTGAGGCCATTTGACCTCGTGCGAGTTGACTCTTGGAAAAGTTTGTCACCTTTGAACAACACTGCGCTCAACGGTTTTTGCAAGTTTACGTAGTTAGCCGTCAACACAACAACAAACAATTAGTGACTCCAGTTTTGACACATCTTTTATTTACGACGACAAAGATCATTTCTACTTTTGTCCCAAGGGTTAGTCCCATGAAGACATTGTCTCGTTCTTGGCAGGAGACCGTCAAGGATTTCTGAAAAGAAAGAAAAAAGGGGGCGTCGTCATCATGACCAAAATGTCCTTGGAAGCACCGCGGATGAAAACGTGCCAGACAGACGAGATGGTGATGACTCCATCTTGTTTGATTATGAGCAGGGATGTCTTTGGGGAAGTCAACAAAATGTTTCCTCTGCCTCGGCAGTCACGGTGACCTCATCATCAGAGCGTGGGGGAGCTTTTTTTTCCGATCCCAAGCTTTTGACCGGCTCCAAGACACGAGGAACGAGACGCAAACGGGGACGCCGATGCCGAGGATCTCAACCGCGATATGAGGAATTCGCACACGCTCTAGGCTCTTTCGATCGACGCCCGTCTGTAGATTCCTACTGTTGTTTCGCTTTGTCTTTTCTGGTCTTTTTGCAGCAGAGGAGCCTGACGAGAGCCACGGCGATCAACGCCGGCGCGGCCGCAAGGGCCGCCAGCAGCAGGGCCACGTCGACGCCGTAGTACGCGTACCAGGGCATCTCGTTGGCCCGGATGCGCAAGTGCCGCGCCCCCTTGTGCCGCATCACGTACTCCACCCAGAAGACGGCCCGGTCCATGGGACTCACGGGCTGGTCGCGGTGCAGTTCCGACAGCCTCCGCATGTTTCGCCGGTAGTCGTCCCGGCCCAGGACCTCCTTGAGGCCGGCCTCGAATCCTCGGGCCAGGTGGGCCAACTCCAGCAGCTTGGCGGCCCCTCGGCGCTCCAAGCGCAGCAGGTTGTCAAACTGGTCAAAGAAGAGCGGGATGCCCAGCACGGGGACGCCGTAGAAGATGGCCTCCTGGAGTCCGTTGGTCCCCCCGTGAGCCACAAAGACTTTGGTCTGCGGGTGGGCCAGGAGATCCTTTTGGGGCATCCAGTCCACCAGCAAGGTGTTGTTGCCCAGCGCGGCCGGCCGAGGGCCCCTGTGACGCCAAATCACCTAGAATGCAAAAGGCCAAAAGCGGTCAGAGTGTTTTCATTTCGCTTTGGGCTTTGAGCCGAAAGTTTTCCATTACCTTCTGTGGCAACCTGGCGAAGACGGCGGCGATTTCCTCGGCTTCGCGCTCGGGCAGAGCGCCCACCAGACTGCCGAGACTCATGACGACCACGCCGTGCTCGCCGGCGCTCTGGACAAAGTCCTCCAGGTGCGCGGGCAGCGGGCGGCCGGCCCGGCACTGGAAGCCCCCGATGTAGATCACGTTGGGCACGGTGGGCCGCGGGAAGTCAAAGACGAAATCGCTGCGGAAGAGCCAAATGTCGGCCTGTTGGAGGAGCGAGGTGATGTCGCAACCGCCCCGGATGTGCTTCTCGCAGAGGGCGCTGTAGATGGGATCCATCAGGATTTTCCGCTGGAGGGTGACCAGGACGTAGAAGAAGACGTTCTTCACCCTCTGGAAGAAGTTCATTTCGTCCGTCAGGCCCGAGCCCGTCACGGGGACGTAGGACAGGGGCGACGGGGCCACGGCGAAGTGGCCCTCGCCGCCTGGGATCCAGCGGACGTTCAGCACGAGAGGAAGGTCCAAGTACTTGGCCAGAATCACGCCGGCGGTGATGGCCGGGTCGGTCAGGACCAGGTCGAAGCGGGAGTCTCGTAAACTCTGAATCTTCTCCTCGTCATCCAGGAGCTCGGAGAGGCCGGCGGCCCACGCGGAGTGGGACCGGTAGATGAAGTTGGCGAACTTGCGGTGCATCCAGTGTCCTTCTCGGAGGCCCTGGGAAAACGTAGACCAGAATGACAACGACTTTTCTCGGTTGACCGGAATGAAAAATCAACGTCACGTTCTTTCGGACGCCCTCGATGGGCATATTTGCAGCGCAAAAAAACCACAACTATCACTCAATCGCGTTGAGCCAATCAGAAGAAAGCTCACGGCATCGTTTCATACGAGCAGCCAATCCAGTGTCACCTTATTGAGGGGAGGAGTCAGCTTCCAGGAAGTGAAGTCCGCACCTGACATTTGCTTTTCTCTCTTCGGGTGAGTTTGTTTTTTTTCCCCCTTGCTCTGCTCCTTTTGTTTTGAAGTCAAAAGCTAATCCTTGAAGTACAGAGTGGGATACTTGAGAGTAGTCACCATGTGGAGGTTTGTTTGGTGTGATTTTTACTTCTAAATGCTAAACTATGCTATTAGCTATGCTACGAGGTGCTAAAGCAATGACCTTCAAGGGTGCGCGTGGGACTAACAAGGTCATGGTGCTGTCGTCCAATGGATTGTCTATTTCCGGGTTTAAGGTCAAGGTCAAGGTGACCTTTTAACCTGTCACCCCTGACTTTAGTCAAATGGTTTTGTTTTGTTTTGTTTTGTTTTGTTTTGGGTTGGCCCAACAGGTTATGAAATATCTGAAACGGGACCACTACTCCCAAATCTGCCTAAAACCGCCACAACCGGGACACTACCTTAATGAGCTCCTGTATAAATTGAAAAAATTCCTCCCATCTTCCGGCGATGTCGATGGTGACGGCGGTGTAGAGCGGCGAGCTTTGGGGCACGTAGATGCTCTTGGAGGATCTGACGACCGTCAGCCGGTGTCCTCGCTGGTGGAGCTCCTCCAGAAGAACCTTCATGTTGATCCAATGGCTCCCGTCCACGGGGAAGACCAGGATGTTGCCGGCGTCGCAGCCCGGCGGACCCGCCGACAACGCCCACAGGACCAGCGGCAACAAGGCGAGCGGCGGCGAGACTGAAACGCAGACAAAGTTGACACAAGGTCCAACCGGAAAGCTCGGAATGCACTTTAGCTCATTTTCTAGCCGAAAGCCAATGTACCCATGGTGCGGATTGGCGGCGGCTACGGGAACGGGCGGCAGCGCGTTGTCATCTGAATGTTGGACTTGAAACCGGAGCCAAAGGTAAACTTTTAATGTTTAATCTCCGGGCAAGATAACAACAGAAGTCACGTGACCTTCGCAGCGTCCCGTCCCGTCCCCCATGACACTCGGTCCTGAATCTCAACTCATCCATGAGTGAAATGGGTGGGGCGTGGGCGGGGTGGGGGGTGTTTGGGAGTGCCTGCTTCAGGAAACGGCTGGACAGGTGCTTCCTCCTTCCTGTTAGCTGCCTTATCAAGCGCACTGTGCCGCGTTTGGTTCATCGTTTGATGCAAAAACCATGTACCAAAAACCGCTGAACAAATAAAAAAAAAAGGGGGGGGGTGTTTTTTCAGCCCTGATCCGAACAGGATGATGACTCAAGTACCACTGTAGTAAAAAAATGGAGGAAGCAAAACAACTGCGGCGTTGCTGACCAGCAGGAACGAGTCAAGTGCAAGCCGCTAACCAGGGGCGGAGGAAGGGGGGGGGGGGGGGGATGCAGAAGCGAACCAGCGCCCAAACTCGTCCGCAAAGTTCCAATGATGTTGGGACAAATCTCGGCGGGAGTGCAAAGTCGTACGCGAGACGCCGCCGTCGACAGCTCGGGAACGTGCCGCCGAGCAGGTTGGCGCTCGCCAAATAACTGCGCAGATGATGTCAGCGTGTTAACATGACGGCCAAGCCAACAAAAACGCCGGCGTGCCAATCGTTTTGGAGGCGGGGGGAGGGGGGGGGGGGGTTGAGATCTGACTTGAAAAGGAAATGCTGGGCACCCTGAAATGTTTTGAATATTTAAGGTCGGCGAGGTCACACTTCATTCGTTGTCTGAGCACTCTGACCGTCCGTTCAAGAAGATCAAAGGTCAACTCTGGCCAGAAAAAAAAAGTGCTAAAATAGCGATCGCAGCACGTTCATAAAAACAAATGAAACCTTCCACAACCCCCCCCCCACCCCCCATCATCACACACCAGCCACCACGCCATACACACGTGTCGGCATCATTCGCAACAACGACACAGGGGTTGTGCACGTGCGTGCTTGCGTAACACCCTCCATTGTGACATTGTCCTCATGGAAGGGGGGGAAAAGAGGCGTCATTTGTCTGCGGCGTGTGCACGGAACTCCCCAGGAAAAATGATCTGCGTTTGTGTCGCATTTTTCTCGCGTGACACACGTGTTGACTTTGACAGCTTTGTCTTTGTTGACGCCGTGTGGCCTCAGCGCAAACATGTCTCCCGCTCGTCTGGAGCGTTGACATGACGGCACGCAAACCAAAAGGTGGGGGGGGGGGCGCGGGTTTATCCCCTTTCCAAGACGAGCGCTTCGTGACGCTGCCGTCGAACTAGCTTGGCCTCCTTTCGGACGCTTTTTGTCCCCCCGATGGCCGCAAGCAAAGCTAGCTTGCGGCGGCTAGCTTGCGGCGGCTAGCTTGCGGCGGCTAGCTTGCGGCGGCTAGCGGAGCGGCTTCTAAACGTTTCAAAGCCGGATCCCTTACGGTCGGCGAGCTCCGCCCACGCAGCCAAACGTCTGCAAATATAATCAGCGGACGTGGGACGGCGCCTTCAAACGCTGATGTCATCTAGCGGATGTAATGCGTGCGGACGCGTCGGCTTTCTTGCCGTCTTTCCGACGCGGCCCACACCTGGCGGGCTTCGACGCAGCGGCTCGGGAATCCGCCCGCGCGCTTTGCTGGCCCGGCCATTAAAGCCGAGAGCTGGAGCGACGGCTAATCGGAATTGAAGGAAGAATGTGTGTGTGGGGGGGGGGGCTGAGCCGGCTTTTTCATTGCGCCCGAGCAAAGATGGCCGCTCATGTCCACGACGACTGCTTTTATCAGCAACTTGTTCCCGCCTCTGCCTCGTGTCTTCTTCTTCATGTCATCAAGCACACGGATTTATGACTTTCCTATTCCATGTGATGACGGACTCGGTTTTTTTTTGGGTGGGACAAGCAGAGCAACGTGCGTTTGCTATTTTTGGCACGTCCCTGACGTGACCGTAAGCGCTTTGAATGAACATGGAAAAGTTTTAGCGGACGTTATTCTGGCAAATACAAGCCGGAGATAGGATTGCATCTTTACGATGACGCGGGGGGGTCCGGGGCCCATTCCCAACACGGAAGAGCGGCTCAGGAGTGCGGGCAAGTTGCGCAAGGCCGTCGCCCATGACATCAGCGCCCGTGCATGCTGCGCCGCGGGATGCGTTTGCGCACGCCCGTGCAGATAGCATTGCGTGCGCCTCAGAGATGAGCGCACAAAAGGCCTCGAATCCTTCTTAGGCTCGGTTCCTTTGGTGGTCTCAACGTGGTTGCGGCCTTCCAAACTCCCCGACCCCCGCAAGTCGGCCATTTTGGATTTAAACTCCCGTTGCCACCTGCAGCCTTCGTCGTGCTCGCAATAGCAAATGTTCCATTTTCTCCACCTTGCCCGCGCTCGTACGATGTCACGTTGACACCATCGGCGTGAAACGGCTCGGCGGGGGTGTGGGGGGGGGGGGGGGGGATGAACGGAACGAGGCCAAAACTGTCACCGACGGATTTGGGGTTGTCGTCGGGAGTGAGATGATGAGCGAAGCATTTCACGCCCTCCATGTGGAATCGTTTTGCGGCGATGGAGAGTCGGCCGTCGTTAGCATGCTAGCGCGGCTAAACCACGTCAGCTTGGGGTGGGGGGGTTCTTCTTTTTTGTCTTTTGTTGTTGTTTTTTTTTTTTTTCTAACGGCCTTGAAGGCAGGCGGTTTGTTTGTTAGTTGCCAGGATTACGCTGGGAAACACACAAGTGTTTTTCATGAGGAACACTACCAGATTCATCCATTTCTTTTTCTTTCCACTTTTAATACGACCCCCCCCCCCCCCAACGCCCTTTCCGGATGCATTGCGTCCGGTTTTGGTGTACGGATCACGTCGCCTTATGGTGACATTTGCAAAAACGAATCCGTGTTCAAGACGGAATACGAGGAGCAAAAGGCCAAGCCGTGACTGGTCGCTGTCGTTTTGGTCCGACAGCAAGCGACAAAATGGCCGCCCGTCTCCTGAGATGGGCAAAAACGGGGGCCATTTTGCTGCTTGACTCCTTCCACAAACGCAAAGCGGACCACAATGCCGTGTTTAAAACCTCAGCAGAGTTCCGCTGAGTGCGTTCCGTTGGTCTTTGAGTTGCCTTTTGGGACCCCCCCGCCCTCCCCACACCAAGTGTTTGTGTATTTCCGCTGATTGCAAGAAATTGAAATAAACACAAGCTTGGTTGCGCATCAAAGAGCTCACGAAAGCATAAACGCTTCAAGGTCGCCGCGCTTTGCGTCTCCATCCTGAGAAGTTCGAGCCGCCGACGATCCCACCCGGGATGTTTTGGGACGTAGCCCCGACGTTCGCCGCGAGCACTGACACGACTCGACGAACCACTAAAAAAAAAAAAAAACCCTCAGCAAAAGCGTTGAAATCTCACGCACAGGTTGACCTTCCACAAGCTCGGTCACGTATGTGGACTTTTAGCTTGAGAAAGAAAGGGGCCCGTGTTTGTGCGCTCGCGTGAAAACCCAACCGCACCCACAACTCTTGGGCTCTCATAAAGGAACCTCTTATCCCCCCCGCTCAGATGTTGACACAGCGCTTTCATCGCAACAATTGCGCCAGCGGATGTACAGTATGCATTTCATACGTTGCATGGCCATCGGCCAACGAAAGCCACGCCGCAGATGAAAATGCCGTTTTTGTATGTTGGCACGTTGGCAAATAATGGAGACTGGAGCTGTGCGCTCAGTCGTTCGGAAACCAGCACAGCGCTTGTTTTGTGTGCCGCTAAGTACCGGATTGTTTTTCTTAAAAGTGCGAACACTCAATGAGGTTTTTTCAGTGGACTTTTGTCACCTGCTTTCACACCTCGAGAATGGCCCAAGAGGTCATAAAACGAATGAAATGTATCATTGACTGTATGTACATTGGCCTTTCTGCACTAATTGCGCCTTGGATCTGCGGGCCTCTTCCGCCCCCTGCTGCACACTTGTGGTAACGACACTCGGTTTGGATGGATTCTCATTGGCCGCAACCAGAGGCGTCGGTCAATGAAGTATTAGTGCAAAGCTTCTCGGCGATGTACTTGTCGTGTGTCGGGTGCCTTCTGAGCGATTTCCCGAATCTGTTTTCCAACGCAAAACGTGCGCGCGCATCTATCCATCCATTCATTTTCTAAACGGGGCGTTTCGGTCCAACTTGCCGCTAGGGGCCTACGTCAGCCGGTGAACTCCGCCCACCTGCGCCCCAAACGGGAAGTTGAGCTGTTGTTGTCACACTGGAAGAAGATGGCGGCCGCTCCTACTTTTTTTCAATGAAGACTCCGATGTTTCCCTCGGCTTTCGTTATCCCCGCTTTGGAGGAGCTGTTGGCCGCTATGCAACCCGCAAGGCGAGTACACCCTCCCCGCCAAGCGTGTCATGGTAGGGGCGTCGTTTTCTACCGCGGAGAATTGGAAAGAAAAAAAACTACAATTTAAAAAACAGCCCCCTCGAGCTTCTGCACCCTCGTAGCGGCGGGTTAGCATGCTAACTTTAGCCGCGCACGCCTTCAGCGGGTCGAGCATCCGCGGAGGCGCTCTACGGCCACGCGTGTGCCATGTCTTCAAATATCTTAGCTTGAAGCTGTCGACTAATTGCTTTTTGTCGTTATGAAGGTGTAATAAAAGCATGTTTGGACGCAACGCACAACTTTGGTGTACCGGAGCTTGCCGAGCGCTTTTCTTCTTCGTTGGTTATGAGGCACTGGCCCAGCTGGCCTTCCAGTTTGCTTTAACGTGTTTCCCCAAATGTGTCTTCTTGCCACACAGGGCGTGAATCCTCGCTTTAGGAGGGCGACGGTGAGGGGGTGGGAGGGGGCGGGGGGCAGGCAGCAACGTCTACTGTCGCCCTGTCGCTGGCGGCTCACCACAATGGTAAATTCGACCTCATCCTAATCGATCATCTTAAAAGTAGTCCATACCTTGTGTAAGAAATGAAACCTCGAAAGGTCCACAGGCATTGCTTGTTTATGTATTCACTGAATCATGCACCCCCCCCCCTCTCTCTCCCCCCCAGCAACAAGTATTGGAATATGCATTAGATCGAGCTGAGGTAAGCATTGTTTTTCTTGACCCTTTCCTTAACGTGCCATGCGGACTCTTTCAATTCTTAAATGTTTTCGCGCGACCGCGTTGCTCAGTACATTGTGGAAAGCGCTCGCCAGCGCCCCACCAGGAGGCGTCTTTCCTCTGGCGGCAGGAAGAGTTTGTATCAGAAGCTGTACGAGCTCTACATCGAAGAATGTGAGAAGGAGCCGGAGCTGAAGGTCGGTCTCTCCGGGCCAATCCGCGGGGGCTTCTACGCACTTGACGCCGTGACCGGTTTCGCACCTCATCCGCGCGTGTGCGGCAGAATTTCAGGAGGAACGTGAAGCTGCTGGACAAGTTGCTGTCTCAGGAGTCGGCGCCGTGTCTGGTGGTCAACTTGTACGCCGGCAACGACGGCTACTCGCTCATGCTCAGGGGCAAGAATGGATCAGGTGAGGGGGAAAAGACCCAGACGGGGGCCACAGTCAAGTCGCTCCGATGTTCCGACTCCGAAAAAAAAATGTTGTTCCTCCCATCCTGTTGCTGGGCAGATTCTGAAACGATCCGCCTGCCGTATGAAGAAGGAGAGCTGTTGGAGTACCTGGATGCCGAGGAGCTGCCGCCTGTTCTTGTTGACCTGCTGGAGAAGTCACAGGTGTGTGGGTGGGGTGTGGGGGGGTGTCCAAAAGCTTCCCACATCGTCACTTGCCGTTGTCCAGGTGAACATCTTCCACTGCGGCTGCGTCCTGGTGGAGGTGCGAGATTACCGGCAGTGCGCCAACACCAAGATTCCCTCCTACCAGAGCAGGCACGTTCTGCTCAGGCCCACCATGCAGACTCTTGTTTGTGACGTTCACGCCATGACCAGTGACCACCACAAGTGGACGCAGGTATGCCCCGCCCCCCCCGCGACCCCAGACCCCCAAACCAAATGATAAGAAACCAAGGTTGCGCTGTACAAACCCTTTGGAAAATTGCCACCACACCACACAGACGCACTTGGTTTCCACGGCAACCTCTCACCCCCCCCCCTCCCCCCACCCCCCCAGGACGACAAGTTGCAGCTGGAGAGCCAGCTGATCTTGGCCACGGCTGAGCCCCTGTGCCTGGACCCCTCCATCTCCGTCACCTGCGCCGCCAACCGGCTGCTCTACAACAAGCAAAAAATGAACACCCGCGCCATGAAACGGTACCGCCGCATGAGAAGCCCCTCGACCCCCCCCCCCCCCCCCCCAAATACCGTTTGAGAGTCTCGCTCCACTTGATTTATTTTTTTGTGAAATTTGCGCCTCGAAGGTGTTTCAAGAGGCACTCTCGGGCGGCGCTGAACCGTCAGCAGGAGCTGTCGCAGCTGGCCACGCCGCGCCAGCTGCGCCTCTACGACTACCTGCAGAAGAGGAAAGAGAGGAAAGCCGCGCCCGTCATCGACCTGAAGATCTCCAAGATCGGAAACGTGAGCGCCCCCTCCGCCGCAATTTCCGTCATCGTTTCCTACCCGTTTGAGGTGTCCATCGCTTTGCGGCTTCTGGAGCTTGACGGTTCCAATCGGATGACGTCAGTTCTGCCTATCAAAAGCTTTCTGGTGTTGTGGGAAGCACCCCCCCCCACCCCCCATAACTTTTGGCTCTTGCTACTTGTGGTCAGTTCCCGCAAGAAAAAACTGGTCCTGGGCTTCTCAAAGGTAACACGAGTTCTCGATATTCGTAGTTACGCAACCCAAACGTACTGCAGGCCCCGCCCCCAAAGGTTCCCGGACCGCCTTGTCTTTTGACCCCGGCAAATGACCCCGGATTGACATTTCCATCCCGTCATAGCCTCCGGATGCGCATCCGAGTCCGGTTTTCATCGTCGCGCTTGGTTTTGCTTCCATGTTTAGTTTTTCTTTTGTCGCGCAGTGCGTGGACATGTGGAGACAGAACAGCTGCCAGCTGAGCGTTCCCAAAGAAATCGACGTAAGTGCGGCTCTCCGACGCGGGCGGGCGGGGCGTTGGGGCGGGTTTCCTCAACGCGGAAACGGAGCGTGATGGAGATGCCTTTGCTGGCAGGTGGAAAAGTACGCCGTGGTGGAGAAATCGCTGCGCTTGGAAGATTCTCAGCCCAATACGGTCATCTGGCCCGCCGAGGTACGTGCGTTTGATCGTCTAGCGTCTGAAATTCCAGGAATTTAGGACCAAACTCTCCGTTTCTTCCCGGCGCAGGAGGTGGTGGACGACTACGACTTTGAGTGCGAGGCGGGCGGTCAAGCCCAGAGGACCAAGGTGTCCATCATCCAGTCGCCGGGTGACCCGCTGGTGTACGGCAAGATCTTCTGCGCCAAAGACGGCACCCACCTGAAGCTCACCCATCCGCCGTAAGACCTCCGACTTGGTGCGCGCCGCTAAACGGCTACTGCTGAATTCATTAATAACCTTGCGATTTTATTCCCCCCCCCCCCCCCCCCCCCCTTCCCCGCCCTAGTTTCCTCATCGGATCAAAAATGGACGCTGAGCGGTGAGTGGGCACAGTGGAGAGCATTTGAGCTATTCTAGTCAGATCTCGTAATGTGCGATCGAGTGGACGCCCCGCCTACATTTTTAGAAGGCGATCGCTGAAATGAGTCGATCGCAAAGCAATCGCAAAGCCTCCGAGGCCGATCGTAGTGCCGATGTTTGCTTCAGAAGTTTGTTTCCGGCTTTACCTCCGACGTTAGCTTTCAACCGGAGCTTCGCAGGAGCTTTCCGAAGTTCCGGTCGGACAGCGCCTCTAATGTTTGTTTTCTTTGGGGCGGGGGGGCGATCGCTAATGCCTGTTGACGTTGTTTCCGTGTGCGTCAGGTTCCTGGCGCAGTACAAGTGCGTGTACGAGCGAGATGTCAAGTGTCAGGTCAAGATGTCGCACAACTCGAGCAGCCTGGCGCCGGCGCCGCCTTCTCCCGACAAGGACGAGGTGCCCCCTTTATCATCATCATCATCATCTAGTCGGGGGGGGGGGTGGAAAAAAAATGACGAGATCGGCCTCGTTTCTTGACTTTTGTTTGGACAAATCCAATGGCGGTTGAATCCAAAAGCTGCGTGTGACACCCACCCTGTCGTGGGACCCGGCGTGTAAGAAAACGGGGGGGGCTCTCGTCATTTTTTATTTATTTTTTTCCTCGATGACTCGAAGTAGATGCTCAACGCGCGGGTTGTGATCGGCGCGCGCCGTGTCGTCGCCGCCGTCAGGGTGACGCCTTTTCTCCGCTGGTGCAAACGTCCGCCTTGGGCAAAGGAGCGAAGCACCGGCCGCAGCCCGTCAAACTGCCGCCAGGATCGGGTAGCGGCTCCTCAGGTATGCGCCCCCCCACCCCCCCTATTGACAGCGGCGCCGACTTTGCGCTCGCTGCTCCGCACCAAAAGTGTCGTTTTGCGTCTGCCCGTAGGTAATCCATACAGCTCCCAAAGCGCAAGTGGTCTTCTCAAGTGTCCTACGCCGCCCCCGCCCCCCCCGGCCAAAGGCCAGCCTCTGAACAGGAAGCACTCGGTGGAGCTGGGGCAGGTGGGCCTGCTGTCCCCCGCCTCGCTTTCGCCCATGAGCTCGACGCAAAGTGAGTACGAGCCCCAAACCGTGTGTATCCATTTTAAAAATGGACGCCTCATTGCCCCCCCCCCCCCCCTCCGTCCCCCCCGTCCGTTTTTCACCAGATTCCTTTCAATGGAGAAATTGAGCACATTCCCGATTTCTCAGTCCGTTTGTATCAATCCAAAGTGAAATAGGCTTTTGTCGCAGGGTCGGGCACCCCCACCAACACGCCGTGCTCGACGCCGCACGCCGCCGACTCGCTGGGGGCGGCGGCGCCCACGGAGGCCCCCGGCCAGCCCCCCCTGCTGGCACCGTTCGCCCAGCAGCAGCTGGCCCTCGGCCAAGCGCTGCCCGTCATGACCATCCCGCTGGCCAGCGCCGCCGGCGCCGGCACCACCTCCTCGCCCGTCGCGGCCAACCCGGCCGGCCTCAACTTCATCAACGTGGTCGGCTCCGTCTGGTGAGTGACACGCCCCCCCCCTCCCCCCCCCCCCCCCCGCAGTCTTGAGGCCGTTTGCCGAGCATTTTTTTTGTGACGTGGTGGCAGCAACCCGCAGACGCTGGTGAGCGGTTCCAACCCCATGCTCGGTCCCGGACTGAACCTGAGCGGAATACTGCCACCTGGAGGCCTGGTGCCCCCCGTGCAGCCCGGCGCGCAGACCGGTCAGTAGCGGCGGCCATCCCGAATGCTGACGCTCGGCCTTTTTTCATCCGTAAACGCCCGCTCATCCCTTCTAATGAATTCATTCTCTCAATATATCTCAATGAAATAGTTGAGGGGGGGGGGCATTTAAATGAATGCGACAAACGTGACGGGACGTGTGATTGTCTGTTGTTGACGTTGTTCGACGCTTCTCATGTTTGTTTCCCCAAACGGCAGCGAATCACTTTGGCCTGAACAGCGGCGCGGGGCTGCGACCGCTCAACTTGCTGCAGGTAACCGCCGCCGGTCCCCTTTTTTGTCTTTCCGGCGTCGGCGCCGCGTCGTGAAAGGCACGCGTCTGTTTGACACGCTCAGATCCCGAGCGGGCCGCTCATCTTCAACCCCATGCAGCAGCAGCAGCAGCAGCAGCAGCTGTCGCAGTTCTCCCCGCAGAGCCACTCGGCCACTTCCAGCCCTCAGCAGCAGGGGGAAGCGGTGAGTCCGCATGCGCTCTGACGCTCCGCAGTCTCCGCTTGCTTGCGACGCATGCTTCTTGTGTATGTTTGCGGCGCCTTCCCGACAGACCCAGACCCCCCCCCCCCCCCCTCCCACCGCCGTTTATCGTAGGCCACGCTCTCCGCTTGGCTGCAGCGGGCCCCCGCTAAACTCCAAATGAACATTTGTGGTGTTGCAGGGTGACCAGGGCGCCGACCCGAGTTTAGGCAACCAGCAAACGGCCGTCATCAACTTAGGCGTGGGCGGCTTCATGTCTCCGCAGGCGGCAGGTACGACAGTCCCCCCCCCCCCCCAAAAAAGAATTTACACACTCAACACACGCATTTCCTTCCTCCATGTAAGCGTCGCGAGTGCCACCAGTGAGCTCGCGCGTTGTAGTCGACTCTGTAGCCAAAACGTGGCGGTTGTACTCAACTTTTCTTTCTCCTCTGCTGCGTTGACTTTGTTTTATCACCCCCCCCCCCCTCCCCCCTCCCTTCCGCCCCCCCCCCCCCCCCCTTTCTCAACCTCCTTCCGTTGCATCTCCTCACGCAATGTTTCCTTTTTGGTTTGACCCTTTTCGTTGTCATGTTTTCCCTCCTGGGGGGAATACCTGCCCCCACCCCCCCTTCCCTCCCTCCCCCTCCTTTTATCCTCCTCCCGCCTTCCCCACCATTATTAGTGCTGTCCCAGTTGGGCTGTGGGCTGGACGGGTCTGGGCCCCCGCTGCCTTCTCCAAGGCTTCAACAGCAGCACCAGCCTCAGATCCAAGTAACTGTGACATGGACATACACACACACGTGCACGGGGGCCATTCAAGAAATGACCAAAAAAGGCAAAAAAGAAAAGAAAATGTCAACAAATTGGATCAAGTTTGAATGAGCCGCCCCCCCCTCCCCCCCTTTGAGAAGCACATCAGTCACTCCATCTGTGTTGTATGTCGAGCATTCCGATTGGCCGCCGCCACGCCAAGCATGGTGCAGAAGCGTTGTCCCATTGGCTGCATGGGTGCTGCGGTCGTCACGGTTACCTCGTCGTCTTAAAGCGTCAAAACGGGCTCGCTGGCATCCGTGCTGCCTCCGTATGACAACACCCGCATTTTGATTCTACGTGTCGTGAAAAGCGGACGATTACGATGACAATTATTGCCTTGTCAAGAATTGCGTTATTTGCTCTTACTTTGTTTGTTTGTCGGTGATTGTTCCGGAGCTTCGGACGCCATCTTGTTTTGAGCCGTCGTCCTCCATGTTGATGAGCGTCAAGTCACTACGCTGCGCTGAAGACAAGTGGGCGAAATTGTCGTTTTTTTTTAGTGGTGGTGAGGACAAAAAGTGTAGCAGTACATCTTGAATAAATGCTCAAGGTGTTTGTCCGCACGCTTGTGACATCATCCCGCCGCCATTAGAATGACCACGCCCACTTCCTGCCGCTGACGTTGTTCTTTTTGTGTTTCCTGATGTAGTTGCAATTCTTGCAGCACCAAATGCAGCAGCAGCAGCAAATGGCTATGGCGGCGGCGGCGGCCCCCCAGGGGGTGGCGGGGGCACCGCAGCATACCGCCAATCAAGCAAGAAGTAGGAGGAAGAGAAGCACGCCGCAAGCCCTCCCCAAACCTCGCCAGGCGGAAACGTTGCCCCCCGCCACGCCGAGGCGCGAATGATCCGCAAGGAAGGAACTTTGTTGTTGTTTTTTTTTAACACCCCAGCCACACAAAATGGAAAAAGGGTCCTTGTAGCTGAATACTTCCACAAAGACCCCCCCCCCCCCCCCCACTCAAGAAGATTTCTCCTCCATGGGTTTGGGGGCGTGTCCCAAGAGAACTCCTCACCGCACATGTACCCGCAGAACAAACGGATCCCTCGGGGGGGGGGGGGGCCGCCGTCTACCTCTGGAACCGACCGCTTTTGTACGCCGGCGCTGGATTTGGAGCCGTGAGTGTTGACACATTTCTAGACACTTATGAAATAACTTTTTAAAAGATGACTTTTGTCAGCATTTTATTGTGAAAAAAAAAAAAACAGATGAATATATATTGACAGTGAAAAATACAACTTATATAAACACATATATACAGCTATGTATGTATATATATGTCTATATAAGCGCTTGCCCTTCTATTTTTATACGATGCTTTTGATGACTTTGTCGACGAGTTTGTGGATTTCTTTCTGCCGCGCCGTCGCTCGGCTGATCAACTCTTGGAGTCTCTCCCCAGACAAAGGCGTGCCACCTCAAAGAAAAGACAAATAAACGTCAGAAATGGCATTTTCTAACTGTCGAGTCCATATCAACGCAACGGTTTCCCACTTAGACGCAAACGCCAACAAACGAACGTGGACACCGCCCAAAATTATTATGAGCCTTCAGCCACTGATTTGAAAGCAGGATTGAAGAACGAGAAGATTGAAGAACGCTCTTCTTCTTACCAAGTCCTGAAACTGGGGACTAAATTTAAAATTTCCCAGTTTCCCTGAAGGCATCACAAGACAGAAGCCGCAATCCTGACCTGGTTTGCGCACGGTGCACAGGCGTCCTTCCTCATCCGTCACCACGGTGAGGCGAGCGGTGGCCAGTTGCTCCTCTTCGGCCGCGGGGTCGACCAGGACGACGGAGCTGCGAGGACACCAAACGGACGTCGCGCTTTGGAACCATCGGGACGCCATTGAGGCGGAAAGAAAAGTCCTGCGCTCACTCGTCAAAGATGCAAAAGGAGGCGGCGATGGGATGCTTGCGAATCTTCAAGCCGCGTCGCTTTCCCAAGTCCACCTCCGGGGCGCCGGTGTCGCCGTTCACGCGGACCTTGGGGAGCCTGGCTGCGCGGGGGGCCAAAACCAAGAAGATGAAGACGAGGAGTCGACGGCACGAACGCGAAACCGGCGGAAGGCGTTCTACGCACTGTTCTTCAGAGCGGACAGCATGGCCAGCGCGCACGCGTCCAACACGTTGCCGTCGTAGTCCAGACATATCAGGTCGCAGTACAACGACCAGCACAGCTACGGGAAGGAACGTCCGCAAATTAACCAAACTAAAAAATATGAAACATACTTTCCGTTTCATTTTAACTTTTTCTATTCCGACTTGCTTTTCGAGTCATTTATGACTTTGCGTCTCTTACCTTGCCTCGCTCAATACACAAATCCTCCATCTGTAACATTTCCGAGCTGCGGTGACAAATTGATGGATTAATTATTTTTTTATCAATAAAAATCAGACATCAGAAAAGTTGAGTTTAAAAGATAAATAAGTAGGATGGTAAGCCACGCACCTCTCAATGATGTCGGCCATGAACTGACTGGCAGCCTGCGCCTGCTCCCCCGGCGGTCCGGGTCGGAACTGTGAGGAGCACAGAGGTGGCAGGTCCACGTTGGGCACTGGAAATGGGCCAAGTTATCAAAAAAAAATATATTCCCAAATTCTTCATTCATCGGCCAGAACTCACCTATGAAACCTTTCCCCGTTGCCTCCACCGACGGGTTGGCAAGCTCCTGCACGAGAATACAAAAAAAATGAAGTCGCAACTACAACTTGCCCGGTGGCATCGGTTCCTGCACACCAGGAGCTCATGTTTCTTCTCCATCTTGAAACTCGTTTACCGCTTTGACCCCACAGATGACGGTGGTGTTGCCCAACTTCACCAGCGCCGAGCCGTCTGCCGTACTGATGGACCCTGAGGACAGTTGCGCAATGAACTCGGGAATTTTACACTTTTGTGCAACTTTGTGAGGAGCAAAAGAACGTCTGGAAGGAAACGTGTTGTTTTCAGGCAGGGGGGGCCAAATCCGGGCCTGTTTGAGACGTAGACCTCTTTTAATGCACTTGTAGGAGGGAAATCTCTACAAGGGGCTGGATCGGAGCTCTCGAGTACCGCGGCCTGTTGTCGGGGCTGTAAAAGAGTGCAACTAACCAATGTTGACCGTCGTGGTTCGGAATTCGTGCAATTCGCGTCCATCTGGCCGACAGTTTTCTTTCTGGAAACACGAAAATGTGCAAGGTGACGTTCTTGTGGTGTACTATTACATCAAAAGCTCGAACGTTACCCACCAGAAATTTCCGGTGGTACTCCAAAGGCTCAGCCGTCCTGAACACAACCAAAACCAAACACGAAATCAATTGCGTTGGGATTGAATTGATTCGAAGCAAGTCGCCACGTTTTGGTTATTGACAAGTACATATAAGCACACGAGCTCACGTGTATAAAAGCCTCACTTTGAATTCGCTAAATGAGTACATAAATACGGATACATTTTATCGATAACGGCGATTAAATGGTGAATTTGCGAGCGGGCTTTCTTACTTGAATCCCGCAGCCATGATGTTTTGTTTAGCCGCGCGGATCGAGGTTGAACTACGGAAGCCGGCAGGAAAAAGAAAATGCCAGTTTTTTTATGTACAGTAACTAAAATAAGCAGCATGTATAATGTCGGTTTTAACTTTGGCCCCAATCGGTGCTTTATAAAAAATGGTTAATATGCGGATTTTATTTTTTTGTAATTATTATTTATTAATATTGTCGTTACGTTATTTTAATCTAGGAAGTCAGGGGGAACCCTTTGGGTAAAGCTACTACTCACAGTACTCACATAAAGTCATTAAACTAACCACGACAAATCGTACAGCCATCCAGTAATTAATATTCTCCATTGTTGAAAGTAATATTTTATGACATCCCCGTTTTACATACTTGTCGGAAATCCTCCTGACCTGCAGGTGTCAGTACACGCGTGACTGCGCCTGTGGTTTCTCGACACAACCAATGACGTGTCAATCCGGAAACTTGCACTACCGGGTTGCCGCTGTGTTCACTTGTGATTGGAAGTGAGCAGAAAGGAAGGAACGACTCGTACTTGTGCAAATATGAACTTATAGTCCGACCTCGTTGAATTGACGAACCTTTTGCTGGTCAAGTGCCCTTGAAACTTGGAAAAATACAAATAGTCACCTGCGCGGAAGAAAGCTGACTAGCTCCGCGGCAAGCTTGCCGTGAGAGCTCACAGCCGATTCCGTTCAGCACACCTGTCCCAAAAATGGACTGCATCTGTGAGATACTTCAAGTTTTGGCAGGCTTGCTGATTGCGGCTGTAATTGTGGTAAGTGGACAGACAGTTCGGGTTCGTAGGAGCTCTGTGGAACAAAACGCCGGGTACACAAGCTAGTACTGTATACGCACAGAAGTGCCGCTCGGATATTTTTGATTTTTGAAAAACGGTTAGAAGTGGCTTTTTTTTTTGCAAGGTGTTTGTCATTCATGCCATGAACTTGATATTTTCCCTACAACCCTAACCTCAAATCCAAACTGACTCTTTTGTTGTGCTCAGCTTGTGATGGTGGCGCACCTCACAGCCACCGTGGCCAACCTGACGCGGGACAACAAGGAGAAACGCTTCGTCACCGCTACCGGTGCAGAGGAGCTGTTCCCCAGTCTGCACGACCCCCCCTCAATAGAACTCTCCGTGGTGGTGCCTGCCTACAATGAGGAGCTGCGGAGTGAGTGACTACTCCAACAACCCCAGCCCCCCACGCCCCCCATTTTTTTAATAAAATAAACATATGACGGTCATTTATTGACTGGGTGAAAAAAAATATAAACCTGCTGTAGACCACAGCTCACAGCAACTCACACGCCACACAACACTTCAAGGATACTTGTATATGTAAATATATATATTTAACCTTTCATCTTGCGTGTGTTGTTTCAGTGCCGCTCATGTTGGATGAAGCTATGGACTATTTGGAGAGCAGGCAGGTCAGTATGAAGCTTAAGAGTAATATGACACCGTTCCATGCTATTTGTGTGGCAGCGTTGAACCATTTTTTGCACTCTTCATTCGCAGAAACGCCAAGCGACGTTCACCTACGAGGTTATTGTGGTGGATGATGGCAGCAAAGACAAAACCACAGAGGTGAGATACTCGTTTACTGTCTGGATGTATTCATTTGAGATCTTCTACGTGAAATATAATGCATCCTTTACACTGCGCTCAATTACCAGGTGGCCCTGCGGTACACCAGGAAGTACGGCGCTGAGAAAGTGCGAGTTTTGACGCTGGTGAAGAACCGGGGAAAAGGCGGCGCAGTGCGCTTGGTGAAAGATAGTTAGCGTCCCGCTCGCAACGGTTAGCACGCTAACACGCTGACGCGCGTTTCGTTTGTGTCTTCGGGAAGGGAACGCTGAGCTCCAGGGGCCGCCTTGTCCTCATGGCGGATGCCGACGGCGCCACCAAGTTCGCCGACATTGAAAAAGTGGAAGTGGGCCTTCGAGACCTCAGTCCCAAACCGGTAAAAGTTGAGTACGAATCATGGAGGGAAGCCAGCTGATCTTTTTTGTCTCTTGTGCGATATGGCCGCCATTTTGTGACTCATTTGTGGTTTCCAGGACAACATGGCCATCTCGTGCGGTTCCCGAGCTCACCTTCAGCAGGACGCCGTCACTCAGGTAAACACGAGCAGGCGCTACCGCCACTCCTTTTGAACCTTTGTAACCTTTTTTTTTTGCATTCTCGCCTCAGCGCTCGCTGTTCCGCAACTTCCTGATGCACGGTTTCCACTTCCTGGTTTGGTTCCTTTGCGTGCGCGGCATCCGCGACACGCAGTGCGGCTTCAAGCTTTTCACCCGCGAGGCGGCGCTGCGCACCTTCTCCTCGCTGCACGTGGAGCGCTGGTGAGGACGGTGGCGGCAGCGCAAACCCCCCCTACCGTAATCGCCGTGTTGCACACAATCACCGGCGTTAGCGTAGCGGTCCCAAGCGTTCGTCTCCAAAAAAGCTATTTTGACCTAAAACAGATGTTTCATATGACTCAAATATATTTTTCAAAACTGCCAACAATGATTCGTGTAAAGTTTGGACGCGTTGTTCGCAGGGCTTTTGACGTGGAGCTCTTGTACATCGCGCAGTGCTTCAACATCCCCATCGCAGAAGTGGCCGTCAACTGGACTGAGATAGAAGGTGACGTGACGAGTCTCTTTCTTGTTTTCTTTTACCTCCTTTCTTTTGGATAATTCTGGTGGACTTGAACCCCCCCCAGTACTGTACCGGCTTCCTTTGACGGATAACGGCTAGACTGGGTGAAATTTGCCTTCCAAGGCCGCTGGGAAAAAGGGGCTGGCGGCCAGAATTAAGCATGTTTGTGTCCCATCCTCAGGCTCCAAGCTGGTTCCGTTCTGGAGCTGGCTCCAGATGGGTCGAGACCTGATCTTTATCCGCCTGCGCTACCTGACGGGAGCCTGGAAGCTGCAGCAGCCCAGCAAGAGCCGCTAGCCAGTCGCTAAAAGACACCGGCGCAACCTAAAGGACCCAATTGCAAGACAACAGAAGGCAGTTGTCAGTCAGTGCGGTTCTGCCCCCCTGGTAACGGTCGTTCAATGAAAATCTTTCGGTTCTTGGCTCTGAAGTCATGTACAGTTTTTGGGGCCTCGGGAGAAGTGGCAGTAAAAAAGGCCAAAAACCACACGGAGGCAGGAACCCTAGGATATCAAACGCGCCGACGGCTTTCCATTGGGCAGCTGCCCTTATTTTAAGTGCCAAGTTGGTTTCATTGGTCAGATGGGATGGATTCTTCTTGAAGAAACACGATGCAGGTTGAAGGCAAGCTAAAAAAAAAAAAGATGTGGAGTTGTTTGAGTGGATATAAATAAACGGATTCAAACTATCGACGATGCTTCGCTCGTGTCAATTAGCCAAAATGTGATAACCTGAGCGCCACCTAGCTTTTCGGGGTGCACCTTCCCCAAATTCGTGTATTCATGTCATACCACACGCTACCAGTCGGTGGTGGTGTTGCTCAGCAAGACCCGTTTCTGTTGGCCACATCTTCCAAGCAGGATGAGGAGTTGTAAGTACAGTACTTTCTTTTGCCGATTGTACTCTTGATGATACATGAAGAAATATTTTGCTCTCTGCACTGACATTGTCGTGCTTTTTTTCCAAGAATGGAAAAAATGTTCCAGTCCTTTTTTCTTCCGTTTTTCTTGACAGTGATGAGCGAAACGTTGTCTTTGAGAAGGGCTCCATCGAGCCTCCTGCTTGTGATTGACATCCGTGCTTGGCCAATAGGCAGCCGAGGAGGCCCTCCGCGTGCTTCCAATGCTTGCACGGGAGGGGGCGGGCACACCCTCCCTCTTCCAACCCCCACCCCGCTTCAAGTTCAAAAGTGGGGCGCGCCGCTCGCAAACTGAGAGTGCCGGGACATCAGTCGGCGTGGACTCACACCTGCAGGCCCCCCCCCCACCGCCGCCCTCAACCGTGTCGTTTTTTTTTTTTTTTTTGTTCTCTGCTGACATGTTGTGCTCGCTTCTCCTCCTCTCCCTCTCAGCGGCCGGCGTCGAGCTTTACGCGCAGCCGCCGCTTTACGCGGCGCGCTCGGAGCTCCCGGAGGACGCCATCCTGGTGGCCAACAACGGCATCCGCGTGCCGCTGGGCCGGGCCGTCTTTGTGGACCCGGTGGACGACCTGGTGCTGCAGACGCGGCCGGGCGATGCCTGCAGCCTGACGGTCCTGGACCACGACCCGCTCGCCCGACGCCCCGGCCGCCTCTCGCCCGAGAAGTTCCCGTGCGATTTCGGCCCCGGGGACGTCGCCTACACCCACTACGGGGCCGAGAGTCCGCCGCTGGATCGGGTGCGGCTGCAGCTGCGCTACGACGCGCCCGCGGAGACGGTGGTCATCCCCTTGGTGATCGAGGTGCGGGTGGACTTTACGCCGCTGGAGGTGCTGACCAAGAACACGCCGCTGAGCGTCACCCGCCCGAGGGGCACCAGCGACGCCGTGGACGGCGAGATCTTGGCCTTCACCTTCGACCGGGAGGTCTACGCGTGCCAGGCCGTGTCGTTGGCGGGCAGGAGCGCCCTGCCGCGCTACGGCCGACTGCTGGATGGCGGGAAGCCCTTCCGGACGGCGGACTGCGACCGGCTCACCCGGGCCGACATCCGCTACCGGCACACCTTCCGGGGGCCCTCGCCCGACCGGGACCGCGTCCCCATGGCGGTGGAGCTCCGGGACCGAGAAGGCACCCTGGTGAAGCGGGAGCATTTCCAGCTGACGGTGCACATCGGCCACGGCCGGGAGAACACGGCGCCCAGGCCCAGTTTGGCGGCCAGCATGACGATGGAGGTGAGCCAGTTCGCCATGACGGCGCTGACGCCCGAAATGCTGGCGGCGGAGGACGCCGAGGCCGACCCGGGGGACTTGGCCTTCAACGTCACCTCGCCGCTGTCGTACGAGGAGGGCTACATGGTCAGCACCGACGACCAGAACCTGCCCGTCACCTCCTTCTACCAGCGGGACCTGCGGGACCTCAAGATCGCCTACAAGCCGCCCTCGCTGGATGCCCACAGCGAGCGGATCTTCCAGTTGGAGTTTGAAGCGGTGGACCCGGAGGGAGCCGCGTCGGACCCCTTTGTGTTCACCATCGTGGTGAAGCCCCTCAACCCGCTGGCGCCGGCGGTGACCCGCAACGCCGGTCAGCTGCTGTACGAGGGCCAGTCCCGGCCGCTGGTTACCGGCGGCAACCTGGAGATCGCCGACGAGGACGACCCGGAGGCGGTGTGGATCGCGGCGGTGGGCGGCTTGCGCCACGGCATCCTGCTGGTACGGGGGCGCCGCGGCCACGCCTTCGCCGCCGCCGACTTGGCGGCCGGCGCGGTGGCCTACCGGCACGACGGCAGCGACACGCACAGCGACAACATCGTGTTCCGCGTGACGGACGGCAAACACCGCGTGGAGTTCCTCTTCCCCGTCACCGTGGTGCCCACGGACGACGAGCCGCCCGTCGTCGGCGTCAACGCCGGCCTGGTCCTGTCCGAGCGGCGGATGGCGTCCGTGTCGCCGTTGGCGCTCGCCGCCGTCGACGTCGACTCGGACGACGCCGCCGTTCGATTCACCGTGGTCCCGCCCTATTCCGCCGTCGGCGCCTTGCTGCTGAGGCAGTCGGACGCCCCGGCGGACCCGTCCTCCTGGAAATTCAACTCGGAGGACGACGTCTACGAGAAGGAGGTCCGGGAGTGGCTCCAGAGGGACATCACGGAAGGGAGGCTGTTTTACAAGCACGTGGGGCCGCGCAACACGGATACCGTCACCGACCGCTTTGTCTTTACGCTCCGGGACGACAACGACCCCCCCAACGAGTCGGGCCGGGCTACCTTTGAGATCCGGGTGTTGCCCGTCGACACCGTCCCGCCTGAGCTGCACTCGGAGTCGGCCGTCGGAGTCGGGCTGCGCTTGGGCGTCCCGGAAGGGGGCAAAAACGCCATCGGTCCTCAGCACCTGAACGTCAACAACCTGGAGCTGGAAGACGGTGAGACCAAAGACCTTTGTGGGCGTGTCCTCAAGGCGACCCATGTGGACCGTTTTGTCTCAGTTCTCTGCTCAAGTGGATTTTGGGGGGCCGCCGGAGCGCTTTAAATTGTCCCTCGCTGTGATTGTGATTCGGATGTTTGTACAAACGCGAATACAGTCGTAGCTTTGCGCTAAGCTACGAAATTTGCGAATTGTCATTTTATCCGTCGATTGCGTCAAAAAGAAAAAATTGGCTCCTGAACGGCCAACCGCTTTGGAGCCGTTTCCATCTTGACGGTGAGCAAACGACGAGCGTGTGCCTGCGGGGGCCGCCCTCATTAGCCCGAATGCCGCGGAGCTCGCCGCTAGCAAATGGATGTTCGCTGCCTGCGGGCCACGCCCCCTCCGGCGGAGACGCCGCGTTCTGCTTCTTAAAAGAGTGTCAGTTTGACGGCGATGCGCCCACCCCTGCCGAGGAGGACTTACTCGAGTTTCTTTACCTTTAGTATCGATGGCCGGTATCAGATCGATGGCTTTGACGAGGACCCGATACCTGCTAATCGATACTCGGCCATCCCTCGACAAAATAATCAACCGCTCGTGTCGCCGCCATCCCGTAGTCGTCACGGACACCAAATCTATGCAGAAATCATTTGGATTTGCTTTCAGGGGCGTCTACGTCGTTCAGATTTCATCACAAAGGCGTGACAAAGTGATTGGGGGGGGGGCACCGCGGGAGTCGTATGCTTTTCCCTTTACATTTTCGCCAAGGCTCTTAATAAAAAATCTGCTCCAGATCCAGTGAGAATTTGGAGGCATATGAAGGAGATCAGAGCAGAAAGCGACCTCGCTGCCTTTGGGCGTTCGCACTCGCACGCGCACGCCTGAGGGAACTTTGCCGTTCCCGCGAGTTACGTTGGAAGTGCTACAAAAACCTGAGCATTGTTAAAAAAAAAACTTGCGACAACTTTGCTGGGGACTGCAGGAAGTGAGGATTTAATCAGTGGGTGGCCCTGGGGGGTGGGGGGGAGACTGTACGCTGAATTGAGTTTGCCCTTGGGTACGCTCGCAAGGCACTAATCCCACCCCCGCCCCCTCCGGAAAAACATCTACGTAGCTCAAAACGTGTCGCTGATGACGATAAATGCACAGAATTTCTGATGTGATTTTTTGTTGTTGTTGTTGATAACAAAAAAATATATAGTTTTTTTTTTTAACTAAATTTGTAAAAAAATGTTAGTTTTTAATTTTTTAATTGTTTAGTTTTTAATAAACTAAACAATTTTAGTTTAACAAATTGTGAAAAAAAATTGTAAAAAACTTTTTTCACACATTTTTTTTGTTAATATAAAAAAAAAATACAATTTTTTTGGTGAAAAAAAACTAAATTTGTAAAAAAAATAATGTTAGTTTTAAATTTTTTAATTGTTTAGTTTTTAATAAACTAAACAATTTTAGTTTAACTGAAATTGTGAAAAAAAATTGTAAAAAAAAATTTTCACACATTTTTTTGTTAATATCAAAAAAAATTATTTTTTTTGTGAAAAAAACTAAATTTGTAAAAAAATAATTTTAGTTTTTAATTTTTTAATTGTTTAGTTTTTAATAAACAATTTTAGTTTAACTAAATTATATTGTGAAAAAAATTGTACAAAAAATTGTCACAATTGTTTTTGTTAATAACAAAAAAAAATGTGTTGGAAGACAGTTTAGTATGACGGCTAATGTACGCCATTTAAAATGTTTTGAAACGATCACACATCTTCAGGATGCATGAGTTTTTTTTTTTAAGGTCAAGCCACTCATGTTTCAAGCTTGATCGTGATCAATTATGGATGCGCGCGCGCGTGAGTGTCGGCTACACGCTTCCATTATGTATAACAGCGACTTCCGCTTGACCTGTCTGACAGACGGGAGACGCAACGGAAGATGAAGAGGACACGGCGTGTTTTGTCGCGAGGTGAAGAGTTCACCGCTGCCGTGGCGCCTGGCGCCACAAAGCGCAAGCTACAATTTCCTGCGCTGAGTTTTGTTGTTAGCTTCGAGCCTCGCGGCTAACTTGGCGCGCGCGCACACAGCACAACACAACAGACTCTCAGTTGCTCTTTTTGTTGTGTGGCGCGCGTGGCAGGCGGCGACAAGCGGACGGGCCAGCGGTCAAGCGCCGAGCGGTGCCGGATCTCGCTGGAGAAGGACTCGTACGTGGTGGGCGAGGGCGACGTCTTCGTGGAGGTGCTGCTGAGGCGGAGGGGCTACCTGGGTCACACCTCCTTCGTAGGTACGAGCCCCAAAAACAAAGAGAGAGCCCGCATTGGTTCATTTGTACGCCCGTGGGCCCTCGATGACCTTTGACATTGATGAGCAAGTTGGCGTTAGCCACGATTAGCACAGAAACCACATATCAATCGGACTCGGAAGCCGAACTTGAGGCCCGACTGGATTTGCGACTCGAAAAGCCGAACTTGAAGCCACCGGCCGGGCTTGAAACCGTTATTTCAAAACCCGACCCCCACTTGGAACCCCAAACTCGTTCAGACGGCTTAACCCTAGCTTGAACCCAAGAGCGGCTTTGAAACCTGAACCCTGTCTCAAAACCAGTCCTTCCTCTCCCGCCCCTGACTTCCTTTCAGTCCTACCTCCACTCCATGGCTCCCTTCTCCCACCACCTCCCCTTCCACATTCCATGCGTTTGTCTCGCATCATGCGATTGTCTTAAAAGGTTTTGGAGGATCGGCAAGCCGGCAAAGGGTTGCAACGGTCTTCAGTCTGTGTTTCATGTAGGCATCGCTACTCGGGACGGCAGCGCCGAGGAGGACCGGGACTTCCGGGGCGTTCCCCGCGGGCAAGTCCGGTTCGACCCGGGCCAGACCGGGGCCTCCTGGCGGGTCCGGATCCTCGCGGACGGCGAGTACGAGCGGGCCGAGACTTTCCAGATCCTTCTGTCGGAGCCCGTCATGGCGACGTTGGAATTCCCCGCTGCCGCCACCGTGGAGATCCTGGACCCCCGTGACGGTGAGAGCTCAAGCGAGAAACCATCAGTTGCGATAGTCCCGGAAGAGCAAACTCACAGCTAAGCTAACCATCGTCAAAAAATCGCAAAGAGTAGCAACCAAAGCCCCCCCCCCCCCCCCCCGCCCTAAAAAAAGTAATAATAATAAAATAATGGCAGCATCCGGGCGAAAACTCGACACTTCAACATCACGCAGCCTTAAAAAGTTTGTCGACATGACCATAAAAAGTAGATCAGAGCATAAGAACAAGGGGGGGGGGGGAGGCAGGGGGAGGCCGGTTTTCCACTTGGAGATGCTTATTAGTTGAAAACACGGCGCCACTTGTTACGTTTCGGGCCGAGGCGCGGCAGCGGCGGCGGTGGCGGCCGCCCTCCGGACGGACGTCGGCCCCCCAAAGCCGAAGCTCGGCGCCGAGTCGCGCGTCTCCGTCGCATTAGACGAACTTCACAGGCCGAGCGAGTAATGAAGTCACGGGGGAGGCAAAGTCTGACACCAGAAGGATGAGCGCCATGGCGGGCGGGTAGCAACGGATCCGAACAGCAGCCCGCTTTATGCCAACCCCCCCCCCCCTGCAAACTTCACTCAAGAGAGAGAAAGAAAAGATGAAGGACGGCAGGCTTGCTGTTAAGTTGAAGACGTTTCAACTTGGTGCCCCGAGCGCACCCCATAAAAAAAAATAAAAAACGCTGCATAATAGCAAGCGGTCGATTAAAAGGGCATCAAGTCGGCACGGGGGGGGGGGGGCGAGGGGTCTCTCCCACACGAGCTTTTGGGCTGAACAGAAAGCGTTTGATCCACAAGCCAGTCCAACACAATCGCCAAATGTCGCAAAGGAATTGAAAAAGTGGCCCAATGTCTTGATTACAAATTGGTGTTTTCATGGGGGGGGGGGGGTGACCCAAATCGTAATTTTCGATCATTTGGCCTTCTGCGGTGTTCACGTGGACGTCTTGTCGGTGAGCTGCGCCTCACGAATGCAACAAAAACAAAAATCAAAGGAATGAAAGCCATCTTGAGATTGTGGTGACTTTGTCAGCCGACGCGCCCCCCCCCTCCCCCTTTGCTTCTTTCACCCTCATGAAATATTGAAAGTGACAGCGCTGTTTTCCTCACGGAGTTGAACCTGACCCACTTGGCTAAAAAAACAGTACCGGTGTATGCGTGTGTGTGTGTATGTGTGACACCAAGGGGGAGAGGGGGGGGGGGGCCGAATGTGTGACTCCTGCAGCACTCCTGCCTTCCTCATGCCCTCCTGATCTTGGGCATCACGAGTGACTTCCTCTCCCTCCACGGCGGCTTCCTCCACTGGAGCCTCCCGGCAGTCATGTTGGAAAATGCCCTCCCTCTTGTCCGTCTTCTTATTTGGCTAACGACCCCCCCCCCCCCAATAAAATAAAATAAAACTCCAATAAAATTCTTCTCCTTTCAGAGTCAACAAGGCAACAAAAAACTAAAGTATTGGGACGTCTATTTTGGGCAACTCGTGCCGGGTGTGATGAAAACATCTTCACGCCGCGTGGCCCACTTACGGCGTAAAAATACCTCAAAAAGAGTCGAACGGAAAACAACCTGGCGTGTTTGATGCTGACGATTGATGGGGAAAAAAAGAGGGAGGGGGGAGTTTGCTGGCGGATTTTAGAGAATGAGCAGTCACCTTTTTTTGCCCCCACTTGAAAGTACCGCGGAAGATGAAACCTCCGCCTCAGGAAAGCGTCGCTTCAAAAAGTCCTTTTTGAAAAAAGCGGCAGTGATGCGCATGCGCATGCGTGTGTCCAGATGTGGCGTCGAGGCGGGCGGGACCCCAGCGCGTCGCCCACGTTGAGGTCCCGTCTGACAACGCGACCGAGAGGACGGAAGCCTTCGCGCCGTACCCGGAGCCCGACGACAACACGGCGGACGTGGGGGAGGCCCACGTCACCTTCCCGTCCCGGCCTCACGTGCTCTCGCTGCTCCATTATGACCGCCCGGCCGCCGCCGACCCGCAGCCGCCCGCCGGCTATCCCGTCATATGCGTCACCGTGAGTTCACACGTGGAAGGAGTGTGAGAGAGTGTGTGTGTGTGTGTGTGTGTGCGCGCGAGTGAGTGAGTCGGTGCGTAAGAAATTGCCGGTGCGCGTGTGTTGCGTGTGTCTGCCACCCCCCAGGGAGCAGAAATGAAGCAGTCTTGTCACTTTGAGTGTTTCCACCTGCAGGCCTCCGAGACGCTTCAAAGCTTCCCAGATCACGTTGGCAGCTTTTTAAATATAGACGCACACAGAAAAAAAGTGTGGCAAAAAAATGCATCCCTCTTTTCCTGTCACACCATTACAGTGTTCCCCCCCCCCGCCCCCGCTCCCTTCCTCCAGCTGTATCAAGGTTCATCGTTTGTGCCCTTGCTATATCGTGGAAAACGCCAGCACAAAGCACAGCCTTCACTGCTGCGTGTTTTAAGCGGCTGATCTTTGAACACAAACGGTGGCGCAGCACATGTAGACAGAAAAATCTGCATAAATGCCTGCAAACTCGCAGGCATTTATTCTTGACCCTCTTACTGCAGCGTACTCAGCAATTGTGACCGTCTCCCCCCCCCCATTACAGACTGATTTCAAAGTTGACCAAGAAGCACCTCTGCGCCCATTGAATTCAAAGCAAAAAGATTTAAAATTTGCCAAACTGTTTTCATTTCTCTTTATTGCACGCATTGTCAGGACTGCAAGTTTTTGTTGCGTACAATTTTATTAAGTTTTAAGTCTCGTGAGCACATTCGGATCGCATTCCCCGCCATAAACTTCCTTTGACTGCAACCCGCAGGCCTGCAACGCGCGCCACCCAGACTACGAGAAAACGGGTTCCGCCTGCGTCGGCGAGCGGATCGACGACGCCCAGACGCGCTACCACTGGCTCGTCGGCGCCCCCCGCCGGGCCTGCCGGCGTCGCCGCCCCCATGAGGGTGCTCGACTTGGACACCTTCTTCACCTCCTCCGAGGCCATCACGCTGGACTCGATCTACTTCCAGGCGGGCTGGCGGGTCCAGTGCGCCGCCCGGGCCGTCGACTCCAACGGTGACCAGGGCCCGGAGCTCAGCAGTCCCATTGTCACCATCAGCCGGGAGGAAGGTCAGGCCAACATCATTCACGTCGCCCTGAATCGCTTCAAACGACCGTCGGCCCCCGACGGGGCGGAGGCGGGCGAGCCGACGGGCGGCGAGAGGGCGGAGGGTGCGGCGGCCGTGGCGGAGGCCTTGTTGGGCGTGCTGCTCCTGGTACTGACCGGCGGCATCCTGACGTTGGCCTGGCGCTCCGGAGCCAAGTGCGACATCGGGCGGGAACGAGGGCGGCGGGACGACGAATGGGAAACCGTCAAAGGTTCGCTGAGCTCAGAGCCCATCTTGGTGGTCAGGATGCAGCGCTCCCACGACGGCTACGTGGTCTGACACCCATCAAAGGATACCGGAGAAGGATTTCACGTCTTCTCTCTTGCTTTTCCGTACATTTCTTTCATAGGCTGACTTTTTTTTTTTTTAGGTGCATGGTGCTGTGGTACGAGGGCGTATGTAGGCCACGCCCCTAAGGGAAAACCATAAAAATAGGTTTGTTTATTTTAAAGATAAATGTTACAGGTTTTAAATCCGTATTCACGTGAAAAAAAAGCTAAAATATTACAACACTGTCAGAAAAAAAACTTTCAACTAATTAAAAAAAAAGAACGTAAAAAGTCAACATTTGAACTGCACAGGTTTTATGAAAGAAAGTCAAGGACTGCATTTATTACCAGGCGTGATGGCAAAACCAAATCAAGAGATTGGTTGTTACATTCAAGCTCTCATTTACGTTTTGTATCTCACATTTGAACGGAATTGTGGGCTTCTGTCATTTATCTATTCATCACTATTTTCCAGTTGTCTGTTTTCCCGGTGTGTCGTTTCATCACGTCCTTGTCAGTGTGTCGACTTGGAGCTTTTATGACTTGTTTTTTAATTAAATGTATTTATTCGAATACATTTGGACACTTTGCTGGTAGGATGTTGTCATTGTGATCACGAAGTCGCAGTCAAAATAAATTGTAATGAAACAGTCTCCTCACGAGCGTAGATTGTTTTGAGATACCATACTTCTTTGTGATTTTGATTCTAGAGGCTGCTACTTCCTGTTACGTACTTGGCCGCGCTTCCACCTTCGCTTGTGATTGGCCGAGCCGAGAGTCCACGCCCCTTTCGCCTTCCTGGTCGCTACCGGCTTCCGGTTGTGTTTGCGGACTGTTTATTTTTTTGTTGCTTGCCGTTCGTCGCCCGGCCGCCTTGTCGCGAACGAGCCGACGACAAGATGGCCATGTCCGCGTCGTCCGACGACGACGTGAGGAAGGAGCTGACCTGCGCCATCTGCCTGGACTTCTTCAAGGACCCGGTCATCCTCAAGTGCGGACACAATTTCTGCCGCTTCTGCATCTGCATGCACTGGGACGAAAATGGCCGCGACTACGGCTACCAGTGCCCCCAGTGTCGAACGGTAAACGTGTTTGGGCTTCTGTGTTTTCTTCTTTTTGGGGGGGGGCGTGTTGTTGTTGTTCTGGCGCTGCGTTGTGGTCACCTTCTGGGCGCTTTGGTTTTTGTTTCCTTCTCGCGGAGTAGGAGCTAGCTGGCGCTCAAGTTAGCCTCTTCAAAGAAATCCTTTCCTTTCGTTTGATTATGGATTCATTTTTGTGCCCCCCCCTCACTTAATTCAAACCCTTCATTTGTGACATCAAATTCCGATTGGTGACCAGTCAAAGATAGGACACATGAAGGCAAAACAAAAAACAAAACCGCACTGGTCAGCCGGTGCTAATGGAGGCTTAAACGGCGGACTGGTCGCCAACCATTATCAAGGCATGTCGTAGTCATACAGTATTGTTTTGTGTTTTTTTGTTATTGTAAAGTGTCCTTGGGTGTCTTGAAAGGCGCTTATAAATAAAATGTATTATTATTATTATTATTACAGTATGCTGGTCATCTATCAATATCCACACAGGTCATTGACAAACTATGGACTGGCCATTGTCAGGGCCTGTATGGACAAACATTTCACTAAATTACATATACAATACAATACATGCTGATTTATATGATGGTGTTGTTCTAAATTTTTATTATGAATGGCTACTGGAATGACTCCCACTCGTTTCATCCCTTTTCGATTCTCGCTTCAGGTGTTCAACAAGAGGACGTTCACCAAGAACTACCTGGTCCAGAATCTGGTGGCCAAGATGGACAGTCTGGATTGCTTGGGTTCCAGTCCGACCCCCGCCAAGCCGATCAAGGTGGACGGCAAGTGCGAGCTGCACGGCGAAGAGCTCAAGTTGTATTGCCAGGCGGACAAGAAGCTCATCTGCGTGGTGTGCCGCGAGTCGCGCACGCACAGGTCAGCTACGGCGTGTTACCGAAGCCCCGTTGACGCCATCTAACGTGTCGCTACGGCGTGTGACATGTTAGCATGTTAGCACGTAGACACGTCATCGGGCATGTGACGCGTTGGCGGGCATCCAAAAATGTCATGGCGATTAAAAAAAATTTTTTTTTGGGTGGCACGTGAAGCGTATCCGTGTTACACAACACGTCACGTTGACCGCCGAAGTCCCTGAACTGTTTTTAAGGGCTGCCGTGTTGTCTTTCAGATATCACGAGGTGGCTCCTGTCTCAGAAGTTGTCCATGAAATGAAGGTGAGCCTGTTTTTTTTTTCACAGAGGTGATTTCAACTCGACTATTATTCACTGCCAGTATGTGTGTGTGTGTTTGGGTGGGGGGGGGGGGTGTTTCAGGTGGAGTTGAGACTGCGTCTGAGGCCGCTGAACAATTTCAAGTCGCAGTGCGTCAAAGTCATCACCGCCGACGAGCGCACCAAAAACGACATCAGGGTACGCGGCGCGACGGCCCGTCGCCGAGCGGCTCCCCCGCGCGCGGGCGTTGCCAGAAAAGCGTCGGAGGAAACTCGTGTGTGCGTGTGCCTGCGCTTTCAGATGAAGAAGCAGCGTCTGAAGGAGAAGGTGGAGGCGGACGTGGGCGCGCTGGTTCAGTTCCTGCTGGACGAGCGAGACGCGCTGCTGGACAGCCTGGACGCCGAGGAGGCGGCGGCCGTGGCCGTGGTGGAAGACAACCTGGAGAGCGTCCGCGCCGAAGCGGCCGACGTGGCCAAGCGCCTCGCCGACATCAACCGCCAAATCAACAGCGACACCGGCTTCCAGGTCTTTTCTGACGTTCTGACACCCCCCCCCCCCCCCCCCCCATCTCGGCAAATTCAGCGATGCCCGTTAAGATTTGTGTTCCGGAGAACATTTTGGGGCCCCAAAGTATTTGCCCATTTTGGGCCCCTTATCTCCATGGAAAAGTTTTGTTCACTATAAACACGCGCGGTGTTGTCTTTGAAACGCAAAATGTTTTCTGTGTCCATCAGAGCCTGGCCGAGACCTTCAACAAGTAAGTTTTTCATTGCTCCCGTTTTGCTCGGAACCGATTTTGGACTCCCTCTAAGAAGTCTGGCGCGTTCGTGTGCCAGCGCCTTGCGGGAGACGTACGGCGAGGTGAAGCCCGTCGACAGTCCCACCGAGTTCACCGACTTCTCGGGACCTTTCCAGCTCATCATGTGGAAGAAGATGATGCACGTGCTGCACACCAGTGAGTCGAACAGGTCGGGGGGGGGGGGGGGCGGGACAACACGCAAATACTTGATTGACGGTGTGGATGCGTCCAGTGCCCCAGAACCTGACGCTGGACCCGGACACGGCGCACCCCAACCTCCTGATCTCGGACTTTGACACCAAGGTGGAGGAGCTGCGCGCCCGCAGCCAGGAGCCCGACCTGCCGGTGCGCTTCACGCGCTTCTGCGGCGTGCTGGCCACGGCGCAGTACTGCGGCGGGCAGCACTACTGGGAGGTGGACGTGCGCGACAAGGGCGTGTGGTACCTGGGCGTCACCACCGAGGGCAGCAACCGCAAGGGCTTCGTCAGCCTCACGCCCTCGGCCGGCTACTGGAGCCTGTGCCTGCAGGACCGGCTCTACGCCAACGGCGAGGACGGCCGCGTGCCCGTGGCCGACTACTGGAACTCGCCGCGCGTGGGCGTCTTCCTGGACTACGACCGCGGGCGCCTCAGCTTCTACGACGCCGTCACCATGAAGCGTCTGTACATGTTCGACACCTGCTTCATGGAGCCCGTCTACCCCTTCTTCAGCCCGGGCAAGAACGACCCGGGCAGCCGCCTCTGCATCTGCCACTACTACTGAGCCCAAGGTGAGTCCACCCCCCCCCCCCCCCCCCCCCCCCCCGCAAACGTGGACTCGCTCCGGCAGCGCGGCCTTTCCAAACAGCAAACGCCACTTTTGCCTCACTTTTTCGTGTGACGCTGACTCGACGGGCTGCGCGTTCCCATGTAAAAAGCCAAATTTGCCGTCTTGCGTTTGGTTTTTTCCTGGAGCATTTCTTTTGATTCTGTGTCGTAAACCCCCCCCCCCCCCACCCCCCACCCCACCCCCACCACCAACAGCGTCACGTGATCGTTTTTGTTTGATTTTGAATTTTCATGCACACATTTCCCATTCCAGGCGAACTTTTTAAATAGTGAATCGTTTCTCAAATGTAATAGTTTTTTTGTCGTGTAAAATTTGACACCTGCAAAATTCCCCTCAAAGGTGGCGTGATCATTTTTACTTCAAACTGACTCGATGGGCTGAAGTCCTTTTTTTCCTCTTTGTTTTATGATTAAAACATAACGGTGTACTTTTTCCCCATTTGTTTTTATTCAAATAAACATTGTCACAATTATCTAGTTGCATGCTTATTATTACTATTTTTTGGGGGGGTAACATAATCCCCAACTTTTCCGCCTTGTTTTTAGCAACATTGGGTCGTCACGCAGGGCCGCACTTTTCGAAATCAACTTTTTTTTCCCTCTCGTTTGAAATGTTGATTTTTACATTTCAGGATTGCTTTGCGATTTTTCTGAACCGATCACGTTGCAAAGCCGCGATTGTTGCCTCTGATGCTCATCGCCTGACTGCGCATGAATTCCAATGTTAACAAAAATAAAAAAAAGAGCACGGCGCTCATCTTTGGTCAGGATGTCGGTGTGCTAAAGATCAGATCTTGATATTGAGTAATCGGTGAAGCTGCAAATTGTCGTCGTTTTTGTTGTTGTTGTACGCGCAGCCCATAATATCGAGATTGCTGATCTCTGAAGTTAGAAGTGTTCATGACTTAAAGGAGACGCACAAAAAAAAAACTCTTGCTGGAGTCAATTTGCATCGAGATGAGGCTCGTTTTTCATATCTACAAGGAAACTTTATTTGTCGTCTGCTGTTTCATTGACGCAGAAACACAAAAAGAAACAGAATGAAACGTTTACAGCAGGCAGATATTCATCTCTGACATGATTCACAGTGTTGGTGCAAGAAATGTTTTGGCAGGAGCAGTTGGGGTATTTGGACAAAATTGTACAAAAAAAACAACAACAAAAAAGTTCCTTTAGCTTCAAGCGCTTGATTTCACCTCGTTAAGATTTGAAGAGTGAGTTTGGAGCTTTTGACATAAGAGAGCAATCGGCTTGGGGTGGGTTCCCGCGATGCCGAGATGCTACTGCAGGTAGCGGTAGACCTTGAAGCAGTGGTTTCCCGAGTCGGCCACGGCCACGTTTCCGTCCGAAGTCAGCGCCAGACCTTGCGGGCCGTAAAGCGGGTCGCCCGACGTGTTGACGTAAGACAGGAAGGAGCCCGCGCTGTCGAAAACCTGACCGGCACAAACGACGACGGCGCAAGTTGGCGTCGGGGCCAGCGCGATTTGACGGACAAATTCACGTTGCGTACTTGTAAGGGGGGGGGGGTGCGCCGGCCCTCCTTTTTTTGTGCCCCTAGTCGGGCGCCTTGGGCTCGTGCTGACCTGTATCCTGCTGTTCCCCCAGTCGGCGACGATGATGTTGCCGTTGGCGTCGACGGCCACGCCGGTAGGCGCGTTGAATTGCCCGTTGCCTTCGCCGCGAGAGCCGAACTTGAAGAGGAATTCGCCGTCGGCGCTGTACACCTGCGGGGGGGCCACAGGAGGAAGTAGAGCCGGCGGGGGAAGGGGGGGCGGGTGGGGCGTCGCGGCCGCAGGTCGTCGCTGTACCTTGACCGAGTGGTTGTGGAAGTCGGTGACCACGATTTCGTTCTTGCTGTTGACGGCCACAAAGTGCGGACCTGCCGGGGGGGAGGCAGGGGGGTGGGGGGGAGCACACGAAGCAGCTCAAGCTGAAGCTTGGGCGGGCTGCTTCTGTTTGGGTTCGGGCCACGGCGGCTTTCCACCAAGTGCCACGCTCACGACGGAAAATGGATCCACGCATTTTTTTTCCCGACTTTGCGCTTTAATGAAGTTAAAAAACGACTGATTGTCGTCCCACCAGATTTTTTGAGTCATGACTGATTTCAGCTTCCATTTATGAAAATGACAGAGCGGCTATCATTCAATGTGTACAAAGATGTAAAATATAACATTTCATTCAAAAGCAAAACTTACAACATCTCCTCATCACAAGGCGGCAGCTAAGCTCTCATTTCGAAATAACACGCAGCTGCCACAAGGTGGCTCCAAAGCACCACTTTTATACCAGATGTTGCTTTGGGAAAAGTTTTCCAGGAAAAATAATATGACTACTATTTCTTTTTTTTTTTTTTTCCTCCCCCCTCCCTGTGTAGTGCTTGGTGGAAACTTGCCGGACCGCTCATGCGCTCGCCTGGGGGATTGATGACCCCCCTCTAGTGGTTAGTTTGTAGCACGACACACTGATTATCACGCGGGACAGAACGTGACGACGGGGAGGAAAGGGGAAGTGCAAGTTTGACGACAAAAGTACTTACTGAACACCGAGCCCGACTTATTAACGTTTGGAAGCGGTTTATCTGCTGCGTGGGGGGGAAAAAAAAGGCCGACAAGACAAACACGAAAGAAAAGAAAACATAAGGCCACCCGACAAACCGGGACAACGTGAGCGTGTCGTTCATTTTACATGGCAACTTTCATAACGGCCTGCGCCACCATGTGACTTGAAATAGTAAAGTTCAAACGTTTCTCACGGGCTCCCCCGCTTTTAAATGCCGCGAAACGTCCATTGATGTTTAAGTATCGGGGGGGGGGGGGTCGCGGCGACGGCGGCAAGTCGGCATGCGTGCGTGACCTGCAAATTGTCTGTCGGCGACGCCGCGCCCGCCGAACTTGGTGACCAGTTTGCCGTTGGCCTGGAAAATGAAGACGCAGCAGGCTTTGTTGTCCGCGGCGATGATGTGCCCGTTCCTGTCCACGGCCACGCCCTTCGGGCCCAGCAGACGGCCGGAGCCGATCTTGTTCTGCGCCGCCGCAAAAGCGAGCACATTTGGGCTTTTCTCACAAAACAAAGGCCCGTCTCACTCTGCGCACGGCAGCGTTTTCGTTCTTCTGGGATTCGCGTAGAAAATGGATGTCTGCGCCACTGTGGGAACGAACACGGCCTACGTGATACGCTAAGCAAGGTAAAGTCAACTCGCCCCGAAGATGCGGCCCGGCGCTAAGCGGGCGCCGTCTTGCGCTAGCACTGATGTAACGGACCGCGTTGGCCGCCTCACCTTGAACTTTCCGTCAGGCGAGAAGATGCTGACGCAGCGATTGTCGTAATCGGCCACCACGATGTCGCCGTTGGAGTCCACGTCGACGCCGGTGGGCCGCTGCAGTTGTCCCGGCGAGCGGCCGCGGACACCGAAGCGCATCTTGAACTGGCCGTCGTTGGAGAAGATCTGCGCAGAGAAGCGTTTGGGTGTGAGGAGGAGGAAGAGAAGGAGAGGAAGGACGAAGATGGAGCGAGGGCCACCTGGATACACTGATTGTTGCTGTCGGCCGCCACCACTCGGCCGTCGGCGGAGGCCGAGATGCCCTGCAGGTTGGTGAACTCGCCTCGCTCGCGGCCGCGACATCCTGAACCAGGAACCCCAAAAACGCCACGTCAAAATTCACACGCATCAAAGGACGCTTTTTCTTTTCTCGGCTCACGGAAACGTTTGTCATCATTTGTTCCCGCAGTGTTGCCGCTTTGTCTCCAAATTGGGCCTTTCACGCCGGAATGTTCCGACTCATTCAAACGTTGTCATTTAAAATGACAAAAGTTTTCACATTCCATTTGAAAGGAAAACGTTATCGTTGTGCAGAAATCGGCTTATTTTCCCCACAAAAACGTGACAATTGTATTTTTCTGGTGATATGGAAACGGTTGCGACTTTTTCACATTGCCGGGCGATGCGACGACACACGCTACCCCGAGTGCAGGCGCCCGGGTGCCTGACCGACTCTGTAGATGAGCTCGTCATCGATGGGGTTGTCCTTCTTCTTGGCGGCGGCGCGCATGCCGGAGGGCCGCCTGGCCGCCTTCTGGCGGACGTGCCCGCCGGCGCCGCCGGGCGACTTGAGGCGGCGTTTGACGTCGTCGGGCGAAGGCGGCACGTCGCGGGGCTTGAGGGCGCGCAGGTGGAAGGGGCTGCCGCGCAGGGGCTGTCCGTACAGGCTGAGCGCCAAGGCGTACTCGCCTTGGTTGCGCAGCGTGTAGCCCACCTCGTAGGTGCCGTTCTTGTTGTCCGTCACCTCCGCGTCGGCGCCGCGGCTGCCGTCCGCCGCCGACGTGATCTCGGCTTCCAATCGCGCGTTTCCTGTCCTCACCAGCTCGCTGTCCTGGGTAGCGGCAAGCGATTATTTCTATTTGGAGGGGGTGGGGGGCAAGTACCTCCAACGGAGACCATCATGAACCCATTCGGGTTGCGAATTAGGCTTTTCAAACTCGGGTTAGGATTTCAAGGGAGGGCGGGGCATGCGCAGAGTGAGGCATTTGTGACTCTTTCAAGGAGTTTGTGGCATCCGCTTACTTTATCTTTGGTGGTGACCGTGATGGCGTGGCGCTGGCCAGTGGTGGCCAGACGTAGACCCTCGCCCGCGGCCGCTGAGGTGTGCGCCACGGCGGGCGTGGTCAGCAGAACGCCGAGATTCTGGATGGACCGGCGCAGGCTTTCGGTTTCCACCTGAAGGCCAAAAGACTCTGCGGGAGGCGGCGCTCCTCGCAACGCCGAGCGCCGACTTTGGCCGGCCTGCTTGGGCGCCTACCTGCCAGTCCAGGTGCGCGTTCTGATGAGGTCTCTCCGGGAAGTCGTGTCTCGCCAGCGCCGTCATGCGCTCGCTCATTTGCTTCCGGACCAGCAGAACCTGACCACACAACCGACGTCGATTTGGGGAATCGGTCCTCACGTTATTCCAAAAGGGTTCACTAAAACTCGGGACCGGGGGAACTGCTTCCAGAAACACCGACCGAGGAGTTCGTTATGGAACATGGGTTGATGAGCACTGTTTGAACTCAACGCAGCGTGATGGATAGAGCGCGATAAAAACGACCTAATGAGACACCCATCTGGTTGTCATCATCACTCAAGATGAAACCCTGGGATAGCAAATGAAAGAAGAAGAGGAGCGGCCCCAACATTGAACCCTGGGGAACGCCGTGCGACTACCGTGGCTGAAACGCAAGCGCTCTGTCTGGCCAATAGGACCGAAACCCCTGCGGGGCCTTGCGCCTAATGCCTACTCGATACTCTAAGTGGGCAATTGGGATACCGCGGTCCAGACTGTCAACTGGTGCGAGATACACCTCGTCCACGGACTCGATTGCTATGTGAACCTCGGTGAAGACCAATCTCAGATCATCGAGTGCCTTGCAACCATCTTGGGGCATCGGTGCCCACTTGCGGCGGCGGTACTGACCTCGGCGGCGCTCCCGTGGACCAGCGCTTGCTCGGTGAAGTCGCAGCCGCTCTGGATGTGATCCCTGCCTTGGAGGAGGGCCGCCAACTGGGCCTGGAGAACCTGCTGCTTGGCGCCGCAGATGTTCTCCAGGTCGGCCACTAGCGTCGCCTTGCGTTGCTCCAAGGCTCGCTCCAGTTCCTGGAAGGCGCCGCTTATCTCCGCCACCGCTTGCTTCTTGCGCTCGCTCAGCTGGCGGGAGATGTCGGTCACCAGCTCGACGGCCGCCGTGAGCTGGGGCAACCTGCCGGGGGCGCCGCAGTCGATGAAGAAATCGGTTAGCGGAGGCGGGCCAATGCACGTTGAAAGTCCTTCAAATGCATCACATCTCGAGATACGTTAGCATTGAGCTCGCAGATTGCGGACGCCTTTGTTTACGAGTCGGAGAACTTCTTGGGGAACGTGTCAAGAGCTTGCAGTCGGATTTGGTCAAAGCTGACGTCAGTCACCTGCCGCGGATGGCGTCCAGCTGCGTCCTGAGCGCCGCCTTGTGCTGCTCCACGACGTCGCGCAACGGCACCGTGACGTGCTTGCGATGCTCGCCTTCCGTGCACTCCAGACACATGGCCGTCTCGCACGAATCGCAGTAGAACTCCATCACCTGGCGGGGGGCGGGTGCAAAACGTCACGGGGACCCCGGATGCTCGCTGGTGTTCGTGGACATGAATTCTCGAAAGGATCGCATTTCAAATTCTTCCAGAGAGCTATCCTCCCGATTGGCCGGTTCACCCACCTCCTCCTCGTGGTTGGGGCAGCCGAGCGGTTTCCCCGCCGCCGCGCTGATGGACTCCAGGACGCCGCGGGCCTCGGGTCTCCGACACTCGGCTTCTCCTTGCAGGACCTTCACGCAAACCAAGCGTTTTTGCCTTACTTCCACTTTTGAGGGAGTCGGGAGAACGGCGCCTCGTGAGTCCATCTTCTAACTTGGTCCAAACGAGTGTCGTACTGGATGGTAAAACGGGTGCCCTCCTCCCCGGAAATAAAGCCCCTTGTTGAACAACAAACCTCCATCAGGTTGCTGATGAAGAAGTTGTTCTGCAGCGCGCAGACGCCTTTCTCCGGCAAGATGGACGTCTGCCGACACACCGGGCACGACAGCGTCAGAGACTCGGCCGGAATGTAGTTCTGCAGGCAGCTGGACGGACGCACAGACGGACAGGCGGACGGGGAGCATGCTGAGTATCGGCAGAAAGCATCCCGGGGACAATCTAGTCAAGTCCGGAACCGTGTCAAAAAACAAGACGCAATCACGTGGTCCTGAGGAAACGGGCACGCTGGAACATGCAAATGAAGGAGGCGTCACCTTTCGCAGAAGGTGTGCAGGCAGGGCAACACTTTGGGCTTGCGGTAGCGATCCAGACAGATGCTGCACACCAAAAACTGCTTGTCGATTTGACGCACCACCGGACTGGCCGTCCCACCGGACTCCCTCTCGGCCATGGCCGAAGCGCGCGGCCGCTCGCGGCGGCCGGCCGGGACCCCTCAAAACCTGAAACAAACGAGAAGAAAGATCCAGAAAATTCCTCGATTGGGGAGAAAAAGTCTCCATTGTTCCTGACGGGCTAATTCCCCAACAAGGAGATCAGCGAGCGGGCCAAATATGTTCAAAAGGCAAACAAAGACCAACACTTTTTCAGTCAAAGGAAATCAAGCAAATGGGTCAAAAACTGCTCCCGCCCCCCGAAAAAATCAAGTCAATGACAGTAAACCCCCCCCCCAAAAAAATCAAGAACAAAGAATGAGTACAAGCACAATTCAAGAACCAAAACAAGACGGCTTTACGAAAAGAAGCCAAGAACAAGGCAAGACCCAAGTGAAGAAATCAACTGAAAAAGTAAGTCAAGTACAAGCTCCAAAAAGAAAAAGAAAAAAAATTACCCCCGCCCCCCCCCCCCCCGCCCCCCCCCAAAAAAAAGGTCAGGAAGTGGTCCGAAAGTAGTCAACACCAGTCCAAATCCGAGTCATCATCACAATGTAGCAACGTTGGTCTAAATTTAGTTTCGAGCGGCCCGGGCGCTCGCTCAAATAGGTTTCCTTGGTGGGCGGTGGCGGGGGGGGGGGGGGGGGGGGGAAACTGTCACAAGCGCTCAAGCGTTTGCTGCGGCTCGCAAACACACCAAACAAAATGCTCCGCCGGAACAGGTCGCGATATGCGTCGAGTTTGTCACATGACCAAAATGGACGTGTCATACTACCCCCCCCCCCCGCAACCACACACATTTTGAGGAGCTTCCAACCTTCCAATGAGGAAAAACATTCAAATGCTTTGGGTGGGGGCTTCAAGAAACCTTTCTTGAAAAATGGGCCGACATACAAGACGCGTGCCTGCGCGAGCATATGATTGACAGCAGGAAATGGGATCCGCCCACTTCCGGCTTCCTACTTCCTGTTTTGGTGCCCGGAGGCTGAAAAACCGAAGACTTGATAACAGCTGCCAACTCAAAAGTTTTGCTTTTCTACTGCCCAACCCCTGTTCTTGCCATGCTTTATTTTTAGGTTGTACTTTGTTTCTGCCGCAGGCTTTTATTTTGGCGCCTTTCCGGAAGTTTGGGAACTCGCGATCCTTCGACTTCCTGTCGTTTTCACAAAAGAAAAAGAAGCCGGCGGATTTAACGCGGGCTTGATTGAAAAGTGCTTGTACGTTGTTGCTGTTCAACGTCACCGATTTATACATCGATGCGAGCGCCCGGCTGCATCGTAGACGAGCTACTTGATGTTGACGGGTTGTTTCTTCTTCGTTATTTTCTTATGATGGCAGTTGGCCATCGAAAAGTGTCCGCCATGTTATTTCGATTGCGCTTTGGCTAATGATCGCCTCTCGTAGGTTCAGGTCGTGACGCTAGCTTTCTCTTCCTGCTAAAGTCTGGCTAAAGTTCTGTCAAACAGCTCTTTGCCTGCCCTTTAAGTATGGTGTGCATAGCTGTTATATGGGGGGCTGGGCGGGGGGGGGGGGTATTCCTTCAAAGCGAGTGTCAGCACCCAGCGTTACGTAACACGCGGCCGCAAGTCCGCGACGGAGATCTTCATGCTAATGACGTCACTTTCCGGTTCGCTGGCGCGCCGCTGGGATAGTGAAAGGAACAAATGATTTCAGGATGGGCAGCTCAAGCCTGCGGCGTGCGCAGCGCCCCCCCCCCCCCCCCCCAACACACGCACCACCTTCCTCCTCTCTGCCCTCGCAGTGCAAAGATTACAAGGAAAGGATGGGAAGCGCGAGCGCATCGTGTAATCGTGCCTTCGAGTGCGTGTTTATAGTTTTGAGATGGCCAAGTGGCGTTTCCACGCGAATGGCGGCGTGGCCTTTCCATCCGGAAGGGGATTCAGACTCCAAATTCAAGGCGGGTAGGATGCAAGACGTCGATTGCGAGAACACACGACAATAGAAGGACAAACGTTTGAACCATTTTTCTTGTTCCGTGTTATGTTTACATGGCTGCCAAATGCAGAATCCAGATCCGATCCGGTTTAAACGCGGATCCGGTTTAAACGCCCTCCAGGTTATTACGGACATCTGCGATGCCAGTGTTGAATATTCTTGAAAATAAAATGTTGATTACTCGCCCTAATTAAGTGTGTTGTCGTGAAAGGCTTCGTGAAGTGCCTTTAATCGCTTCTGCCGTCGGCAACCCGAGCCTGCTCGCTGAGCGCTCTCGAAGCACTTTTAACAGCGCAACACAACTGCAACAAGTCTCCAGTCGTCAGCACAAAACCAGACCGCCCCACTCCCGATAAGTTCCGTTGAGACTTGAAGTGACTTCATCATGACTCGCGACCCCATCCCAACCCCCACCTCCGTCATTCCGCTCCACATTCCGACCATGCCAGCTGGACATTCCGCTCTCCGCTTGCGGCCCTCCAACAACAAAACGACAGCCGGAGCCTTGAGGATTCTTTTTCGGACGGTCCACGCAGCATGACGGGCATTTGACACTGACGTTTGCGCGTTTTTGGCAAGAGACAAGAAATCAAGCTCCTCATCAGGGCAGAATCAGCGCCCGCAGCATCGCTCGGGCGCGCGCAAAGGGCAGACGCAAGACTTACGGGTAAGCGGAGGACTTCCGGACGCGCGTCTCAGCGCCGGTCTCTCCTCCTCTCCCCCCGCTGGGAGCCACACCGCCCTGTCCGACACCACCGCCGCCGCATTCCCGAGGTGCCAAAAGGAGAACGGGCGTCGGGAGTGCGTGTTGGCAGTCAGGGCGCGCGTCTTGTGTGTGTGGCTTGTCGACGAGCGTTAGAGGGGAAGCCTACCAGCTGATTGGTTGGATGAGGGGGAATGGGCGGGCACGGGCGGGACCAATGGTGGATGAGATGAACAGACTGGAGGAGAGATGGCAACATAGACGTTATTTTTTTAGGGAAAGGGGAAACGTGCATCAATGAAAAAAACAACAATATTATGATGAAGGGAAGATGAATTATACTCTTTTTTTTAAACAATCGTTATCTATTGGATTTAATTTCCGACTTTGATACTAGCCGACTCGGAAGAAAATGTATAAATGGCGATGTAATAGCGGTGGGGAAAAGGAGTGACTGATTTCAAACAGGACTAAATAATATAATAATATATATAATATTTTAATAATCGTCGACGAAGTGTGAACGAAACTCATGTTCCAAGTCGGTTTATGATCAGCCGGGAAGCACCCGTGGGGGAAAAAAAAGCCCAGCAGAAAACGTGGCGTAGAAGAAGACGTGGAGGCCGGAAAACGGTGCCCAAGGAAGAAATCCAAAATGTCTGCCCCGAAAAGCATCCCCAAAGATGCTCAGGTAACTTTGGACCTTTTGTTGCGTCTCTTCGCGTTCGCACGGCGGTGGGCGATTAATCTACTAAAGTTGTCCAGTTGTTAAACTCTTCTCCGGTGTTGCTACCTGGTCGGCTCGGCCGCAACTAGCTTCTTAGCATGCCCGTCTGCTTAGCTTAGCCGCTGCTAACCAGACGGCTAAAGTAAACGCAGTATTGTCATCACGACTTGTTTGACTGAGGCTAAGTTACGCTTGGTCAAACTTATTCAGTGAGCACCGGCGCTCGCTTGGGTTCAAATCATCGTCGCCGTCCACATATTTACCGTGCGAAAGCGGTTTTAACTAAAATGTCCTCCCTGTGTGTATTGTTACGTGTTTCATGAATAACGCAACCCGAAACGATGTATTTTTAAGGTGATACCATGTGTAGAGTGATTATTTTAAAGTTGACTACGTCGATTCAAAGCCATATTAAGACGGTATACAATAAGAAATTACGAATGACAAAATGAACAAAACGAATAAAGTGTTTTCTTCACGGTGACTGAAATGATTAAGAGTATGAAAAAATAAGGACGTTCAAAATCTTTTATTTATTTATGATTCAGTCATAAAGTAACAAAAGTGCATCTTAAAAAAAGTTGACACAATTGTCACGAGTTTTTGTTTTGTTTTGTTTGTTTTCCCTCCAGGTGATGATCCAGATCCTGAAGGACATGGGCGTCACCGATTACGAGCCCCGCGTCATTAACCAGATGTTGGAATTCACTTACAGTAAGTCGTCACCACGGCAGAAATCCGATGCCAACCTCCCACCTTCATCACGCTTGTCCGCTGTTCTCAGGATATGTGACGAGCATCATCGAGGATGCCAAGATCTACGCCACGCACGCCAAGAAGTCCAACGTGGATGCCGATGACATCAAACTGGCCATTCAGTGCCGGATGGACCAGTCATTCACGTCGCCGCCGCCCAGAGATGTAAGGAAACATTTTGTTGTGTGCCGAGTGCGAATTTAGAGATGTCGCCATGATGGAGCGTGCGTAGGTATTTGTTGGTTGGCATGGCGATATGCGTCGGCGTGTGCGTGTTCCGAGCCTCGGGTGAGATGACCCAAGGTGTTTTGCGTGTCCTTCAGTTCCTGTTGGAAGTGGCCCGACAGAAGAACCAGACGCCGCTGCCCCTCATCAAGCCCTACACGGGGCCCCGCCTGCCCCCGGACCGCTACTGCCTGACCGCCCCCAACTACCGCCTCAAGTTTCTCCCCAAGAAGGTGGCGTCGGCCGGCAGGATATCGGCACCTCGCCTCAGCGCCGTCTCCAGCAGACCGGCCACACCCACGCTCGGTCAGTCCCCACCTACGCATCCGTAGCCACAGTCAGGAACCCATCTTGCGTAGATGTACGAAATTAGGGCGTAAAATTACTCAACACAGCAAGTCGTCCTCACACAAGGCTGGGCACTTGTTTGGAGGGGCGGGGCTTATACTCAACTGACCAGAGACGCCGCGTCGTCTTTGCAGGAAACGCGTCGGTTCAATCGGCGGGCGGCGGCAAGGCGGGAACCCCGGTGTCGCTGGCGGGTCAGAGGTTCGCCGTGCAGATCCCGCCTCCCTCGCAGAGCGGCGGTACTAAAAGCGGTGAGGCGAAAAACGTCCCGACGCGGCGGTCACCGTGTGGGCTCGCCGTTCCGGGCGACCAATCGACTGCTCTTTTCCTTACAGCGCCGCTCAGCGCGCCCGCCACGTCCAGCGTGCTCATCAACTCCTCGCTGATTGGCTCCAAGAACATCCTCATCACCACCAACATGGCGGCTCAGAGCACCGGCGGCGGCGAGTCGCTCAAGAGGAAACACCAGGATGACGACGACTACGACGCCATGTGACAATACGCAACAGGACACGCAAACACGCCCTCTCTCGCACACGCACGCGATCGCACTCGGCATTCTGCGAAGCTGCCGCACCAAGACAAACTTTCAAGCTCCGCCGCATTGACGACACAATGACTTTTCGTTTTGTTTTTCACCTTTAATCCTAAAAACAATTTCAAATAAAATAAACCATGTGAATGATTATAACCAAGCATTTAAGTCACTTCCTGTTTGTGGCAAAAAAGTTAACGCACACGTTTTGACACATCACGCGCGTCGCAAAAAAAAGTTAGCGCACATGCACGACTAAAAACGACCACGACGACCAATCACGGCACTGCAAAGAACATGCTCCGCCTCTTTCCCTTTTGGGGGCGTGGCCAACCATTGCAGGGAGCCCAAAAAAAATCCAAAGCAAACAACGCAAAAAAAAAAAAGCGAATGTTGATTTGATTGATTTTTGTTTTGAGCCATGATGCAATCGATGCCACAGGAAACGCTTCTTACTGGCTGAACGGGATCATGGCACTCGAGAACATTTTGGAACTTTCAAAATGGAAAAGGCTGAGACGGGAACTGAGGCGGAGAATGCCACCGACCGCTCGAATTATGTGTGGCGTGGGAGGGGGCGGCGGCGGCACAGGAATGTTGCAAGTGATGTGGACGGCGGGCGAACCCCCCCCCCCTCCTTCAGGTATTAACACCTTTTGAAAATCGACAATTCTGTATGACATCATCATCGCTGCGGGTGTTTAAAAAAAAAAAAAAGCTGCACATTGAAAAGGATTTCCAAACTAAAAAGTCATTTTTAAAAGCTTCCTTTTTTGTTGACCTCCTTCAACTGACAGTGTTACGCTTCTTTGAATAGCACGGCAAACACAGGTTTGATTTTTTTTTTTTTTTTTCTGGTCAACTATTACAAGGAAGAAAAAAATCTGATGCTTTGTCAGCAAATGCGGGTTGCGATTCACCTCACAGTTCAGGCGACGTTTGAATTGACCTTCACTTCAAAGCCGTTTTGTCCATCTGACAGCAAATGGAGGTTCTCAACCGGCCTTACCTTTTGTCTTTTTTTTTTTTTTTTTTCTTTTAGCAAACGGTGACCAGCGGCGGCTAAAAAAAAAAAAAAGCTTTCAAGCGGCCTTCGTTGTCGCAAGGCGACCGAAAACCTCCTCGCGGCTCCCGAACGCCGTTTGCCCAAAAGCGGAAGGTGGACGAAAACCTCCACTTGCTGTCAATACGCAAAAGGAACTCTGGGAAATGCGATGGGTGAAGATCCTCGGATCAAAACAAAACGCGGAGAAGATGGCGCGGCGGCGGATCGCCCGGGCGGCGCCCGATTTTCATCGCCCTCCGTCCCTCCGCCGGGGAATGTAACGTGCCTGTGCATACGTGTGTGCGTGTACGTGTGTGCGTGGACGTGTGTTGCGAGCGGGCGGGGCCGCTCCTAGCAGTCCTCGTCTTTGTCGTCCACCACCCCTTTCAGGCGCAGGCGGGCGAAGTCCTCAAAGACAAAGTCGTCGTCCTGGGAGACGCTGCTGAGGAGAGGCAACTTTATGGCCCGCGGCCGCACGTGCCGAACGCGACGTCTCGGCCAGGTACTCACTTGGTGTCGAACTCGATCAGGTTGGTGTCGATGGGCGGGTCCGAATCGGGCAGGGCTGACGGCGCAAACACACGCGCGCGGACGGGTTAGCGAGTAGCGCCGTCTCCGGCTGGCGATTCGAGCTTGCGCTGGTGCGCGCACTCACCCGACTGTGGGCGTGACGCGGGCGGCTCCGCCGGTTTCGGGTGCATGAGGATGAACGGCAGCTCCACCGACACGTCGCTGTGACGGACAAGCGAGGGGGGGGGGGGGTGAGGGGGCGTGCGCACACACTCACACATATTTTTGTGATGACGACTCGCATGCTTAACTCATTCACTCCCAATGACGTCTTTAAACGTCTTTCCAGACTTGGTCCAGAATTGGCTGCTACTGAATGACTTAAATGACTGCGCGCACTTTTTAGTGACTTAGCTACACCGCACACACACACACACACACACACAAGGTGATACAGACCCCCCACGTGAGACCACCAGCTTGACTTTGACCCTGTAAGACACCAGGATGCCCAGCACCTCCTTGTTGGTCACATCCTTAACACTGAAAGACACACACATGCACACACACACACTCATTAGTGTCACGTTCGCGGGCGCGTGGGCGGGGGGGCGTGCACGTTACATGGTGGAAGAGGCCAGGTTGGTGTCTTCGTGTTTGAGCTTCCCGTCCAACGCCAGGCCTCGCTTCTCGCGGTTCTTGTCCAGGGTGGGCGTCAGCGTGTAGACTTTGCAGAAGGTGGAGCTGGACGACACCTGGTCGCTGACGCCGCACACGCACAACACATCTGTCAATCAAAGCTTCCGCAGTACGCGCCGAGAAAGCGCAACGGCGCCACGTTACGTAAAAGCGACGATTGTTCGCCTTGCCGCCGGCCAGCGCTCAACCGGCCGATTAGCTTGCGCGTGAGCGTCTGGCCTCGAGTTGTGTTGTGGCCCACAGTGGCACCTCGCTAGCGCTTCCAGTTTGTACGTTTGGGGTGAGGTTTTGCGCTCACGTGTACTTACTCGGCCTCCAGCTGCGCCACAGGACATTTGTACTGCGCCGTGCTGAACAAACAGATGTCGGCGTACTGGCGCACTGCGGGGACAAGGACACACACAACGCACATTCGGGGTCAAGGTAGAGCCGGGCGATACCAGCGCAGATTTGGCATTTTCATCGACACTCCCCCCACCCCCTTTGCCCACTTTGCTTATTGAAAAAGCACCTGACGAGTCCACTTTGGACTTTTGTTTTGATTCTAAGCCGTCATTTGTTTTCCCGGCATTAACGTTGCTCAACTTCCACGGAAACTTTGGAAACAGCTGGGCTTGGTTTACTCAATTGCCACAAGATGGCGCCAAAGCGCCGGCAAAAATAGCAATCGGTGTCAATGTGCAACAATTATTCGGAGACCGCATCCAAGAAAGAAACATTTTTATAAAATTCGATACGTTGACCGACACCACCAAAAAAAAGAAGAATTGACTCTTGAAATATTTGACAACTCGTGTCAAAAGAGATTTGGATTGGAGGCTGACCTGAGATCTTGACCCTCTTGACGGTCTTGGTGGAGTTGTTGGTCACGTGCACGTTGACGCTGATGGGCTCGCCGTGGTAGTAAAGCTGCCGGGTTTGGCACGCGCCGGTCACTTCACATGCTCTCTAGCCGACTCGTAAAGTGTGCGTCTCGTCTACCTCCTTGTCCAGCGAAGCCTCCAAGTGCAGCGACCTGTCTGACATCAGGAAGCTGCGAGTGGTCTCCACCATGGGCTGAGGCCCCGCCTTCTCCGGCGCGTACTGCACCTTGCGGATCACCAGACGCACCGAGTTCCTGTGCGTGGAGTGGGAGACGGCAGTCGGTTCCAAAGTGAGTTGGGAGTCGTTGGGGGGGCAGGGGGGGGGTCATGACGGCACGAGTGAATAAGAGAAAAGTGAGGGAGGGAGTGATTTGGTGAGTTAAGCACTCACCTCTTGTGGATTTTCTCCTCCATGTTCTTGGCACAGAATGCCCGGATCTCAAAGTCCACACCGCACGCCTGCGTGCACACACGAGCCACACCCTATGTGAGTTCACCGATCATTTGGGAGGAACCGATCCCATGATTGATTCATCGGGTCACATTTGACAACACCGGCAATTGACTGTGCTCCACTTTTCCAAAACTCATCGTACGGGGAAGGCCTCTGATGACTCGTGATGTCACTACGTTTGCCCTTTTGCCCTCATCAAGTGACCTTTCCAACCTTATCAAGTTTACCTTTCCGGTGTCTTCGGGTCCCGGTTGGAGCGTGACGGAACACGGAAGGTTCTGAGGGATCTACAACACATACACAACATACAACTTGTCAGTGATGCCATCATGGCACCAAGCTAACCCCTTATGCGTGTATGTGTGTGTGTGTGTGTGTGTGTGTGCACCCGCAGACCCAGTGAAGTGGACCATGTGTGTGTGTGTGTGTGTGTGTGTGTGTGTGTGTGTGTGTGTGTGTGTGTGTGTGTTTGCAGGCGCACTCACAGTGAAGTAGAAAGGGTGCGCGTGCTGCCCCAACTTCTTGAGGAGCCGCTCCTGCAGTCGACTGTTGGCTTTGCGCTCTTCGGGGACGGGCGGGAAGGCCTGGAACAGGAAGTGACATCACGTGAGCGCGGCGGATCCTCGGGCGAGCGTGACCGAGTGGCGGCGACCTGGAAGGTGGAGATGTACAGGTCCTTGCGGAAGGACAGACCCAGCACGTCCAAGTCCTCCCGGCCATAGCGGAAGGCGCAGGTCAGCGTGACGAAGACTACGCGGGGCCAAGACGGACGGGGAGTGTGAGCGGGGGATGCTCAGGAAGGAGAATTGGAAAATGGCGTCCTACCTTTCCTGTCCTTCAGGTACTCGGGATCCACCAGGATGACACCGTCTGTTCACACGGAGACAAAATGGCGACGGCTGCGGTGACGAGCGGCGGAGCCGAGCACCAGGGAGGCTGCGTGACGGAGCATCTGACTCACCTACTGGATCCACGTGGTCCAGGTGGTCCACAAAGTCCCGCTTGCCCAGGTAGACCGTCACCTGCCCACACCAGAGCGCAACTGTGACGCATTCTCGAACCCTCGGGTGAGCTTATTTGCACTGCCATTGACCTCACGCCAGATTTTGTAGAAGCTTTCATTCAACCTTCAAAATCCTTCAAGGGCTTTCCATAACTGACTGATCACCTTCTGGTAGGAAGGGTGCCCAAGCACGGTCCTCGGAAGCCCCCCCCCCGCCCCTCATCCGGCCTGGTTGAGATGTCTCCAACACAGGCCATAGTATGAACGGGAGGCCCGAACTTGGGCACCCCCTTGACCTTGAGCTTCTCAAACCTTCTAAATTGCCAACCACAGCCTGATGGAGACCTTCCGGTGAGAACCAACAAGTTACCTTCTACAGCGTCTACAACCGTGTCGTAAGCTTGGGCTCACCTTACAGTTTGGACTGGATTTCTTGAAGACTCTAAAAGAGGAGGAGGAAGAAGAATCAGTGTCCCAGCGGAAGAGGAAGTCACCACATCAGGTGAGGAGACGTCGCTCTGCCGACTTCACCCGTCGTCTGACTTGACGGATTTTCTTGAAAGGGGAAGTCACTTTTTTTTTTGCTTTAGGGGATTTGTCAGGGGATGGAGCCAATGCGCGCAAGTGTTGTCAAAACGGCCAATCACTTCCTTTCTCATACCAAACAGGAAGTAGCCGAGCGTCAAAGCAGAAGTGTCACAACACAGGAATTACCATGTATCATGTTTTTTTTTAAACATACCCATGTAGAAATATTTTTAACATAGTCATAACGATTTGTGGACGAGGTGCAATGATTCACCTGTCGCACACGCACGCGCGCCGTATGCTGACGCAGCGGGTGGAGCAGGTGACTTTCTTCCAATGAGACGTAAAAACCAATATTAAAAGAGCAAACATGCCACCGGCTGTCTCCGACGTTTCGAGCGTCTTATGAAAAAAAAAAGAATGGCTCGTTTAAAAGGCAACATTTTACAGCACGTTTTCCCACGGGAACGCTCATTTGTCGGTGTGAAAACGCACACTAAGAAACAAACAATCGGAGGCTATATTTCTTTCCGCTTTATTTGACCTCGCTCAAAATAACAGATGTTGGCGGATTCGCTTCAAATCGTGCATCGCGGATAACAACGAACGACGCTGAAAAACCCGCGCCGTATATTTTTGTTGAACGATACCTGCGACCTTGCGTAAAAAAAATGAACAGCTTTAATAGGAATGAAAAATCGAAACGTGTTCTGCGACTGTAGCGGAGACACAGCTGGGGCTAGTAGCTAGCCCGCTAGTTAACCCCACCCTGCTGCGCGCGCCGCGCCGCCCGAGGAGCCCACCGAACCCCCGCAAAAAAACAAAACAAAAAAACACACACACGCACATAAAAAAGCGATACCACCACCGGCGATAGCCTCTTTGACTCGAAAAGAGTCACGACTTAGACACGCAGATCGCCGCCGCGGCATGACGAACAAGCCATTCGGGCCAACGGCGTGATGCTAACTAGCCCGCGGAGGCTAGCGCGCTCGCTCACCTCGTACCCGCCTTGTCGCCCATCTCCGCGGCTGGCGGACGTCAAGAAGGGCCGGAAGAGACGAGCCCGGACTCGGTTGCTTGCGTCGTCGGGCTCGAAAGGACTTAGGTTATTGTTGTTGTTTTTTGTTTTGTTTTTTTTTTCTCGGGGGGAAGGGGGGGAGGTGCCAGCGGGCGGCGTTCAACCTTCCATCCGCCTCGGCGAACCGCTAAGCGGGTATGCTAATTTCGCGGAGCGCCGCCTCAGCTCGCTGCCACTTCCGCGAGGGCTGCTTGCGCTATTCGCCTGCTTCGCTCGCCTCCTCTTGTGTGAGCGCGCGTGCGTGCCGCGGCTGCAGATGATCGCGTTGCGTCAAACGCGACGCTCTGCTCGCACGCACACGACGTCTCCGTGACGAATTTGCGTCGTGCGCGTGCGGCAGAATGCAAAGACGTGGGGAGGCTGCCTCGAGATACGACTCGAATTGGTGGCGTGGCCGCGCTCGTATCTCAAAACGAGCAGCCCCTTATTTCCCCCGATTGAAATGAATGCAGGAATGCTGTTAATCCGTTCCAGCCCCCACAAAACAAGTTTGAGTCATTCGTCTCAATTTGGTTGCTCGTCTCTGCCATGTAGCTAAATAGTGTCAAGCAGTTATTGTTGCCTGGTGTGGCGTAGTGTGTGTGTAATAAATACTGTAGTGTGTGGTTTAGTGCTGTGTGTGACGTCGTGTTCCGTTGAGAAGTTTTGTATTGCACTTTGTGTACGTCCAAGTATAATGAATAGTCTGTAAGTAGTGTCTGGTCTTGTGCACTATGGTGTCTGATGCATTGTGTATTTCTCGTAATCTGTAGTAATGTATGTAATTAAGCATTTGGTTATGTCATGTTCGCAAAATGCTTAGTACCGTGTAGTAACACGGTAGTGTGCGATGTGTTGTGTGCTGTGTAGCGCGGCCTATTGTAGTGTCATGGTAATTGTAGCATAGCATTGTGTGGTGCATCATATGGTATAGATAATAATGTAGTGCACTACTCATATAAAGCAGTATGCCACGTTGTACTGATTAGCATATAGCGTTGTACTGGGTTTTCCTATTGAGTACTAGAGTGTGTGGTGAAGTACTGTAGTAGTGCTCATATTTCTTTATTTTAAAAAGTAAACACAAAAAAGTCCTGCGCAATACAATGAATTGAAATGAAAGATCATTCTTTATTGTGGCGACATCATCCCATCACCACATCATGATGTGGTCGCGTTCGCAAAGCAAAAGAAAGCCGCCTCGTCCGCCGCCACCTCAGATGCGGATGGTGTACGAGTCCGAGTGAGTGACGTAGCGCACCCAGCGCTGGGCGGGGCCGCGATGTTGCGTGGGCACCAGGCGCAGGAAGCGCACGTGGAGGCCGCTGGCCGTGACCTTGGGCAGCTCGAAGGTCAAACACACGGGACCCACCTCCATCATGGAGGCGGAGCTTAGGGCGGGAATGTCCAGCTGGGGGGAAAACGATGCCGATACAACAAGATCGAACGTGACCGTTTTGACATTCAACATTTTTGGAGAAAAAAAATTGAATCATCGCTCCGCTGGGGCGACGGCGTTATAACGTAATTATCGCTGCGCTTTTTGCATACCTTGAAGACGGCGGAGAGCTGCGTTCCTCCGGCGAAGCGCGGAACTTTCCAGACGACGGCTCGGTTTTGCGGCTGCAGCTCGGCGCTCTGATCGGGACTGCTGAGTTCCTGCGACAAACTGACAGGAAGTGGCACGATCAGGCGTGGGAGGGGTGGGAGTGGGAGGGGGTCCAAGTTGAAGCGGAATAGCTTAGCCTTGATGATTAGCCTCGAGTAGGAATGGCCGAGTCAGCAATTGAGTTCCCTTTGATTTGGGCTACCGGTGCAACTGTTGATCGATTAATCAATGACTAAATTCACCAACAACCGCTTTGATAATTGATGAATGGTTTCGACGTCAAATTGTCCAAACGCTCGGATTTCAGCCTCTCAATTGGTAAATAAAGTAATGGTCCAAGCCCCGCAGTCCTCCACAAAAGCAGACTGAATCAAGTGGGTTTCCATTGCGGTTTAGCCTTCCGGTTTCCATGGAAACTATGCGTGTTGTTGTTCATGAGACAGTACCTGTCAATCAAATGGTCATTCAAATGTTATGGCCTCATTCAAATCGGAGCAAATTTGCTTACCTGACGCAACCGTTGGGCACGCGGATGCCGGCGCTCACGTTGACCGCCGAGCTGCACGCACACAACGCCGCCGTGTCATCACAACAAGCATCTGGGACTGCGCGTGGCCGCAGAGTTGTCCCAACGTGTTCCTGCGCCCGTTAGTGTCCGAGTGTGCGCGCGCGCGTTTGTATCTTTTTGTGTCGGCATGCATGCGGGCGTCCTTGTGCATGTGTATAATATCTCGGTGTGCCGTCGTGCGCGGGTGTTTGCGAGTGAGGACACGTTTGACTTGCCATGAGCGTGTATGTGTGTTTGCATTGCATGTAACAGGAAGTGACCTTTTAGGCGGCAGGTCGCAGCGTAGCTTGAAGAACATCAGCAGCCTGCGAGACAAATGCGGCACATGAGAGACAACAACAGGAAGTGGCTGTCAGCGCCGAATCTAACCGCCCCTCTCCTTTGTGTCCGTCTTCACTCTGACACCAGGGGGCGGCATCCGGCACGTGCCTCCTCTTACCTCCCCCGAGGAGCTCTGCCGAGTGAGTTGGTTACCTTCCGGTGGTGTCCTTCTCGATGGCGGGAAAGAGTCGGAAGGGCGGGGCCAAGGGCAGTCGGTCGGCCAGTCGGTACTGCATGACGCTTTGCTTTCAGGAGCGGGACGAAGGTCATCACGTTGAGGCCGCCACCCTTGTCCCCCCGGCCAATCACGCGCGAGCCAGGGCTGGCCTTACCTCCCCCTGGCCGGGGCTGATTCGCAGGATGCGGTGAGCCTCAAAGTCATCCAGTCGGACGGCCGGGTGGAAGCTGCACTCGTCCACGCGGACTGCCGCGCCGTAACCTGGACGCGGGGAAATTGCCTCAGCGCGCTTCCTCTTTGCTCGGCGCCAAAGCTTTTATTTTGAAGGGCGGCGGGCCAGCTGACCTGCGAGATGTGAGCCGCCGACGCTCAAGTCCTCGTTGAGGCCGATGCGAATCTCTGCCGCAGAGCAATGTGGTGTGAGGGGACCCCGATGGACATTATGAAAAGCCACAGAGACCCCCCCGACAACAACCCGAGTCAAGTCCACCCTGCCCGATTGGCATACTGCCAATCGCCAACTCAAGTACACAATTTAAGTAGATGATTACAGGCTAGCATAATTATTAGCCACGAGAAAATGCCTCGGATCGATATATTTAGAAGCCCCAAAATCCAATTCATTCATTTTCCGAATCGCTCGATCCTCACTAGGGTCACGGGCAAAATCCAATTTTGGTCACATTTTTTTCAGGTTGCGATCAGCAAAAACTTTTTTGACTCGACTCACCCGAGCAGCTGGGCAAGAAGCACTTGACCTTGACCTCACCCTCCACCTCTGCCTTCATCAGCACGCCCTGCACACAGCGTACTCAGTGCACCCGTTCAGGCTCCGCCTCCGCCGCACTGTCGATCCGACTCACGTTGGTGCTCATGACGACGGACATCCTCTCAATGACGTCCACAAAGATCTCACTTTTCCCTCCCTGGACACACACGGAGGTAAGGCTGGGACCTAAAATCAAATCTTGCCATTTGCAAACGTGTTTTGGAGGTTCCACGATGCAGTACCTGCAGAGGCCTGGTGGCGGCAGAACTGGGCGCCACTTTGCTCTGTTGCGTGTCGGCTCCAAACTGCGGCGGGGACGACGAGAACGCAGAGGTCACGGAAGAGGTCGAGCGGGCGGCGACGTACGTGTCGGCGGCGGCTCCGCACCAGCCCCACGTTGGCGAGGTCCAGCAAGCTGAAGGGTCGCGATGACAGCGCCTCCGTCTGGATGAAGTTCTTCAGGACGTCACATGACGTGGACTGCACGTAACCGTAATCCTGCAAACAAATAGATGCTTTTGCGCAGTTTTGACAGGTGTGTGTGTGTGTGTGTGTGTGTAGATGCAGAATACATGACACACCAGCATCTCATCCAGAAGTTCATAGATGAGCGCAAAGTTCATCTGCACCGTCTTCTCCGACAGAGCACCGCAGTAATCTTTGATGAGAGCAGCCAACCTGACAACGCACGCACGCCGTCACTTCCTGTGCGCGCCTAGGCCACGGTTGCCACGGTGATGCGCCGCACCTGTTGAGGAAGTCGATGATGGCAAAGGGGGAGGAGTCTGCCGCGATGGTGGTGGCGACCAGGTACAGTCCTCCCTGCCACACGTGCACAAAGTGGACGTTTCCGTGCGTCTGGGGACAAAAGCGGGCACACGTATGCAAGTGAAACTCGAGTGAAAGCACACACGGACAAGTGTTCGCACTGCAGGTTACCATGACAACAGGAGGCTGGTCTCCAGTCAGCGCCGTCACTTTGTCATAAAAAAGGCCAACAGCGTCACTCCCGATGTCTCCCCGGTCTGCCGGACGGGTGCGGAGTCAAGTCGACAAATGTGCAGGTGAATGGAACAGTCTAAACTTGTCCCTAGGTGTGTGCCCTGTGATTGGTTGAGGGACCCCTGGACCACCACGCCCCGCTACCCTTGTGGTGATAAGTGCATCAGAAACTTTAAATCGTTCAACAGAATGAGCAAAACATGAGTTCTCAGTGCCTCATGTAGGAAGTCCTCTGGTTTGAAGGATACAGTCTTTGTAAACAAGGCGGTCGCCTTTCGAGGACAAGATGAAGACTTGCGCAATCATCCTGGAGCTGAAACGCACTCACCCCCCAAAAAAAATACAGCATAAATGTAATGTTTATCTCCATCGGTTTGCGTGCTTCACTTACCGTCTTCAGGCTTGTCAAGAAAATGTGATCTCTCTCAGTGAAATTATGTCATGCCATTGGATCTCGCTTCGTGTTTTGAACGAGGCGTCAATGTTTTTACTTTCACATGATAAACATTAATTCATAACTCGAGCAATATCCGATAAAATTTCAAAAGCGTTGTATCCGATGTCGTGGGTTTTGAATGTTCAACGTAGCTTCGAGCTTGTTGTTGACGAAGCGCTCCGTCGTGACGTCGTCACAGTGCACAGCACCGCCTACCGAGCAGGCGGACCACTCACTGGTTTCATTTTTATTTCACCGAATTAGTTTAACTGTGAGTTTATCGTAAAAGGAGCTATATATTTTTACATTATATTTTAACCTACGCTTATTTGGAGGTCTTTCAGTGCATAGAATTGGAAAACGTGAACGGTAATAACAGTACAGACCTCCAATCAGCAGGTGGTAGTAGAAGCACGAACCTTGACCCGGAAGTATTTTTCTGTCTTGGAGAGAACGCCAAACACTTTTACAATGAAGTGAGTTTTTACCAGTCCTCTTTTCTGTAATTCATATTAATTATATTCAAATAGCTATGTGTGCGTAGTTCGTGTCTGTTGACCTTTTTGTTGTCGCGTTTTATTGTTCGCACGTTCTTTTTTTTTTTACCGTCCTGTCGCTGCTAACAGCTAACGTGGCTATGAACAAGGTGGACAGCCGTCGACTTGAAAAAAGCTCCCTCCTAAAATGTTAAAAAGAGCGCGCGTGTCGATGAGATAAATCATCAAATAAGGAGTTTGATAATCATTTTTGAGGTCTGCTCGTATCGCTCACACGTTTTCTTCAATATCGTTGTCTAGAAACCGCTAAAATGAGAAAATAATCACATGAATAATAGAAAGCGAAATGGCAGTACAGTATTTGGCATGCACAGAACTCTTAGAGTGAATTGTTGGGGGCGAGGGTATCATTTTGTGCATTTTATTTATTTTTTGGGTGTGTGTCTCAGTCCGTTGACCAAAGTGAAGCTTATCAACGAGCTCAACGAGCGGGAAGCTAACCTGGGGATCAACGAGAAGGCTTCATGGCACAGCGAGTACAAGGACAGCGCTTGGGTATTCATAGGTAAGAAGACCAAGATGATGATGATGATGAAGTCGGGTTCACCGTCTTCTTTTTCCCTTGCAGGAGGTTTCCCTTACGAGCTGAGTGAAGGCGACATCATCTGCGTCTTCTCGCAGTACGTTACATGCTGTTATGGTATTGTTTTTACATCCCGCGCCGGGACCCACTTGGACTGTTTTGCCCCGTCAGGTACGGCGAGATCGTCAACATCAATCTGGTGCGAGACAAGAAGACGGGCAAGTCCAAAGGCTTCTGCTTCCTGTGTTACGAGGACCAGAGGAGCACCATCTTAGCGGTGGACAATTTCAATGGCATCAAGGTGTGACACCACAGCAGCATTAACATTAGGGCAGAGCCATATTTTCACAAACAAATGCCATTCTGGCGATATTAAGAGCAAATCATTTCCCCAGTATCATAATTAGCCAAGTCATTTTTGAAAATGAAAAAAATTGACAAAGTTGTATCTAATCTAATCCAAAATTTGACGAACAAGATTAGGCTAGCTGGCTCGATTCAACCTTTGCAGCACACTTTGACCTGGATGACTGACAATCTAGAAAACTATTCACAGCAAGCACCTTTTAAAAATAATTTTTAAAATAAATAATATTTAGTCATTGATGTCCCGGCCAGGCCATGGAACTAATTAAATTGATAAGTCGAAGGGGCCACTGTCACCTGAGTGGATCAAGTCAAGAAGTGACCTAGCCCACTTTGTGGTCCCATGCCAGATCAAAGGTCGCACCATCCGCGTGGACCATGTCCGGGACTACCGCCCGCCCAAAGACCACGAAGATATCGATGATGTGACACGGCGCCTGAGGGAGGAGGGATGCGCTCCCTCCATCAACAATGCTGCCCCGCCTGCCTCCCCGTCCTCCTTGTCGCAAAACGATGACGTCGTCCCCGTGAAGAAGAGCAAGAAAGGTGAGCTCACATCCTCTTGATGCACGCATGCGTGTCCGTGTCTGACATGATTGTCAATCGCTGCAACCTTCTCCTCCTGTAGATAAGAAAGAGAAGAAGAAAAAAGAGAAGGAGAAAAAGAAAGAGAAGAAGAAAGCGAGCCGAGCGTCGTCGTCATCGTCGTCCTCCGCTTCTCCTCGTCCCGCTGCCGTGAGAGTGAAAGAGGAGAAGGAGGACGCTGCCTACGACAAGTATGACCAGAGGAGGGCGCCGGTCCAGAAGGACAGAGGGAGAGGAGAGGAGGGGAGGCGACGAGACGAGGAGAGAAGAAGGGAAGATGACCGGAGGAAAAAAGGACATGAGGAGAAAAGACGAGGAGATTCCGAGAGAAGACGGGGAGAGCATGAGAGATACAGAAGGTGACCTCGGTGACTTGTGGGGGATTGCTGGAATCTTTTTTTCTTTTCCCCGGATACATTGAAAAAAATATCTTTTTTGGGGGGGGGTTAAAATTATGTTGCACAAAGACGATTTGTCTTTTTTTGGAGGTGGGGAGGGGACTTTAAAAGCAAGCAAATTAAGCATATTTTCTCTGACTTGCTGCTTTTTGGGACTGAACACACCGAGTCCGTCTTTGGCCCCGCCCACCCGAGCCTCTCCCCACTCAATTAACCTTGACTCACCTCCAAGGTTGGCCAGGAGGATGAGGATTAGCATCGCAACTGGTCTGCACGAGCTCCAGACTCCTCTCACACAAATCTTTGCCACTTTTAAATGACTCACCCCCGCTATTTTGTAGCTTAGTTCTATTTTTTTCTTTTTTGTTGGGGAGGGGGGTTGCTCCATAGTAGAAAGAGTGAACTCCCCTTCAACTTTTGTGACACACCTCCTAAAATAAAAGGCAAGTAAATGTATACGTAAAAAGATCTTCAACCAAAGCGTGCGCTCTTGTTTTCTCTTTGTATTTGTGTGAAATCAAGTTGATGTTGAGACTTTCTTTTGACATGTAGTTGCAACGATTGTCCACTAGATTGCACCAAAGACGTGTTGTCATTTTGCGCCGCGATCCAGGCCGATGCGAACGGCGCAGGATGGGGAAAAGGTGATGCTGAAGATGATTGAGAAGCAACTTTTTCCGCCAGGTATCGCCAACAGGACAAGGTTCAAATGCAGTTGCATTGTCCTCCTCTATTTCATTGAATGCCACTCTGACGTGAGTTAAAAAGGGGAAAATAAAACCACTTTTTCCGCGGTGAATCGATTAAATGTGTTGGACATGACAATTACATTTTTATAAAACTATACCACTAGAGGGAGCTGGCATCCGCACCGCCGAAAAGTAATTTCTATTTTATTTTTTTAAGTGCCCCCAGTGTGTGTCAATCCATTTCACACTAATCCCTTAATCTCTACTTTACAAAGTTGATTCTTTCGGGTTAATTTGAAGGAGGATGGCCCAAAGATGAAGGTCACCTTGCTCAGGGAGGGGGGGTTGCGAGTTCAAGCCCCCCCTGAAGACTGCCCTCTACTCCATGCCTTGTTCACTCCTATTTCGCTTCTTTTGTGTTGTATTGGCAATTTATATTCTGTGCCGTCTTTTATCGTGTTCCATCTTGCTCGATTGTATTTTCCTGCGTTCTGTTGGGCCCTGGATGGCTTGTGTACCAGAGCGTCAGAGGTCGAGGGTCAAATGGGGTGTCGAGAGGACGGCGTGTGTGGCGTTGAGGTTTCAAACGGCTCCTGATGCGCGTTACCACAAAATGTTACCGGTTGAATTCTTCCTCTTTTCTTCAGTCCACGCTGGACCTTCTCGCCTTTGGCGGGGGGAGGAGGAGGAGGAGAAAGCACGCAGCCTCCTCATACATCAGCGACTCATTCTCTCTCACGGCAGCATTCGTCCTGGCAACCGAGAGGAAGAAAATAGGTTTGACGATGAAGATGGCGCCTGGCTGCTTCGTTGTGTTTCTTCTCTTTCTTCCCGGTAAGACAAACTTTCCTTTTGTTGTCAACAACTTTTGCTTCTTCGCGTGAGCAGTAAAATAAACACTATTTGCAAGTCCCACTGCAGGGGTCCCTCAAGGATCAATTTTAGGGCACATTTTGTTCAGTATATATGACCTTCCCAAAGTCTGTCTAATATTCAGACTAACTTGGTCTGTAATTATTTTTTATCAGCAGAGGCTAATGAGCTTTGATTTCGTATCGTTGGCGGACCACGGGAATCGCGGCGCACGTGGCCCACCTCATGTCCATGTTTGTACATGAGGCGCTAACGACCGGGAGTCTCTTGTCATAATTTATCTGAAGGTCCTTGAAATGAGCTAGCCGCTGCCTTGTATGTGCAACAACCACGATCGGCATCTCCACGTCATAGCATCACACACACACACACACACACACACACCACTGATTAAATGATGTGTGTGTGTGTGTGTGTGTGTGTGTGACGCAGCATGTCAGTCAGCACACGGCCGCTACGCTCACAAGCTGCTGAAAGATTTGCTGACCAACTACACTAACGCCCTGCGGCCAGTGGCGGACACGGAGCACGTCATCAACGTGACGCTGCAGGTCACGCTGTCACAGATCATCGACATGGTGACCACAACGCCCACACTGGACGCCCCCCCCCCCTGTCCCCCATACCCTTCTATTCAGGCTAATGTCCCCTTGCGTGTGTGCGTGCTTCTCCAGGACGAGAGGAACCAGATCCTGACGACCTACCTGTGGGTGCGGCAGGTGTGGATGGACGCCTTCCTAGCCTGGAAGAAGGACGACTACGACGGGCTGGACACCATCCGCATCCCCAGCAGCTACGTGTGGCGGCCTGACATCGTCCTGTACAACAGGTGGCTTTTATTATTTGATGCCAAAACGCCCACCTGCGGTTTGGCGTCAAAGTTCATCAGACCCTTGAAGTCTTTCTTCCCCAACCGCCGCAGCGCCGACGACGAGTTCTCCAGCTCCATGGAGACCAACGTGGTCCTGAGACACGACGGCCAGGTGATGTGGGACCAGCCGGCCATCACCAAGAGCTCCTGCTCGGTGGACGTGGCCTTCTTCCCCTTCGACGTGCAGGAGTGTCACCTCACCTTTGGCTCCTGGACCCACAACGGCAACCAGATGGACTTGTTCAACGCCTTGGACAGCGCCGACCTGGCGGACTTCATCCACAACGTGGAGTGGGAGGTGAGACGCTTTGCAATTCCGAGAAGAGTCCGTCGCACTTTGGAAACGGGCCCGAAACCCAGATGACCGAGAAGCGCCGCGTCGCCGTTGCGTCCGGCAGGTCCTGGGCATGCCCGCCAAGAAAAACGTCATCCTTTACGGGTGCTGCTCGGATCCGTACCCGGACATCACCTTCACCCTCCACCTGAAGCGGAGGTCCTCCTTCTACATCTTCAACCTGCTCCTTCCCTGCATGATGATCTCCTTCCTGGCCCCGCTGGGCTTCTACCTGCCGGCGGACTCCGGAGAGAAGGTGTCACTGGGGGTCACCGTGCTGCTGGCCCTCACCGTCTTCCAGCTGCTGGTGGCCGAGAGCATGCCGCCCTCCGAGAGCGTCCCGCTCATCGGTGAGTCCGCGGCGACCTGCTGCAAAAATGCTTTGCCGTCGTCTCTCCGTGCCATTTGTACTCATTGCCGCAGTCTTATTAGTATTAGACAAGGCTATGGCTTGACTAAATGAAGCCCCTCCCCTCAATTGAATGTCCCTCTCACCATGTTTCATATGTTTATGTTTTTCGGGGGCCCCGTAGTGGCCTCAGGCTGACTCTGGGGGAAAAAAAAAAGAATGCTGTTTGCTTTGTGCTTGTCATGTGTCGCCGGGCAGGAAAGTACTACATCGCCACCATGACGATGGTGACGGCGTCGACGGCCCTCACCATTTTCATCATGAACATCCACCACTGCGGCCCCGAGGGACGTCCCGTGCCGGCTTGGGCCGAGCGCTTCATCCTCCAATACTTGGCCCGCGTGTGCTTCGTGTACGAGGCGGCGGCGGCGGAGGAGCGCCCCCCGGGCGGGCCGGCCTCCCGCGAGCGGACGGAATCCGACGGCGGCAAGTGCAACGGGGAAGCGCGGGGGGGCGACGCCGGCGCGCGGAAGGACGAGACCTCGGTCGCCCTGGACGAGGGCGGAGACGCCGCGGACGGCCGGCGCTCGGGTGGAGGCGCGGCGGAGAACCGCAAGGAGCCGTGCTCGTGCCACCATCACCTCGGGCTGCGCCGCAACGTGGAGTACATCGCCAACGTCTACCAGGACCAACGTGCCGCCCAGATGCGCGTGGGAGAATGGAAGAAGCTGGCCAAAGTCATGGATCGCTTCTTCATGTGGCTCTTCTTCCTCATGGTCTTCATCATGAGCGTCCTCATCCTGGGCAAGGCCGTCTGACGCGCGCCGTCTCTGTGTTGCGCTGACGACACCAAATGTATCGACAAGTCGCTATCGCATTAAAACCGCATCCCCCCCCACCACCACCACTCCCAACTTCCTTATGGTTTCTTACCCGTCTCGAGGAACCGGTACGTAGGCGCGTCGCACATCACCCGCGCGCTCCTTCGGAAAATTAAAATGAGCGTCGCCGCTAACGCTAACCCGGAAGAGTCGCGGCCCGTCCGGCGAGATGACCGTCGGCGGTAAAGTCGGCGCACCGATCGCTTCGCGCCGCCTTCTCCTATCCAAAAACCCAAACCAAAAGGTGATTCCGCAGGTAAGGCGATCGGCATGGCATCACGTGTGGTCACGCCCATTTCATCACGCCGGGTCGGGGGGGGGGGGGGTCACCGGCGCCTCATCGTGTCGCCCTGTGCCGGTCATTGTGACATGTCGGCGTTGTCACGTGACCTCGAGTTCACGTCTTCAACCTGACCTCAACGATGTCTGTGCAGTCACGTGACCGCGATGACATCACGTCGGTGTGGCGACGTGTCCGGATGACCCGGTTGACGTGACCTTTGCTCTGCTACTTTTGTTGCTTGAATGAAACGGATGGCCATGAGATTGCTGGTTCCTCTCCGGGGGGGGGGGAACATTCCGGTGCTTGTTGTTGTCTTGACTTTGTAACATTTGACATGCGCTTACTTGTCCAACTTCCTGCCCCCCCCCCCCCCCGGCCCCCCTTCCTCACTCTCTCTGGCCTCAAGGTTCAAATTCCACGAGGCTCCTCCTCCTCCCCTCCCTCAGCCGTCCTCTCCGTCTTGACGGGAACAAGCTGCTCCTTCCTCTTCAACATCATCATCGCCACCACCGCGGTGAGTCTGAGCGATTTTTTTTTTTTTTCCGGGTCTTTTCTGGAGCCCCCCCCCATGCAGCCGCGTGACGGTGACCGTGACCAAGGTGCTGCAAACTTTTTGCGCCGCTCTCACCGTCGCGTGTGCGCATTGCGTTGCTTATCTAGCGCGTCAACGCCCCCTCAACTTGGCTGCAAGGTGGCGCAAGCGAGCGCAAGCTCACGTTCCACCCGTGACGGGCCCAACGCCTTAATGACCTGCGTGACCTTTTGTCTTCTCCATGGGCAGGCGCCGGACGTCGCACCTCCCTGGCGCGTCGTCGGTCGTCATGGAGGCGAGGAGCAGGAACGTCTTCGGCACTGTCAAGGTAATGATTGACAAAATGAAATGAAATTTTCATTTCACAAAATGAAAATGAAACGTTTTGTGAGAGGAGCCCTTCATTGAATTTGCCCGAACCCCAAATGGCCGACTTCCTGTTCGAGTCCACGAGCAGGAAGTGCAGTCTTGTGTTTCTCCGCCGTCATTTTTGAAGTCCCGGAATTCGCCAAAACGGGCCACCTCAATCCACTCTCGAGGCCTGGAACGTCCCATGTGGATTCAAAATGGCCGACTTTTTGTTCCACTCGGGACCACCTTTGGCGCGTGAGCCGAGTGCGTGGTGGTGATTCCCCCCCCCCCCCCCCCCAAATGTTTTTGGCTGTGCAGGTTTTTGTGGCGTGTCACAGTGTGCTGCAGCTATCGCAGCTGTTGGTGTCGGGCTATATGAAGAGTTCCATCTCCACCATCGAGCGGCGCTACGGTCTCTCCAGTCAGAAGTCGGGGCTGCTGGCCGCCTTCAACGAGGTCGGCGCCGCCGTTTGGTCGTTTTCCTCTTTGGTTTGCGAGGCCTGACGCCGGCCCGGTGGGCGTGTCTTCCAGGTGGGCAACACGCTGCTGATCGTCTTGGTCAGCTTCCTGGGGAGTCGCGTCCACCGCCCTCGCGCCATCGGCTGCGGCGCTCTCTTGGCCTGTTTGGCGTCGCTGCTCATGGCGCTGCCGCACTTCCTGAGCGGGCCGTACCGCTACGGCGAGCGGCGCTACCACGGCGACGACCGCGCCGCTCGTGAGTCCCGAGCCCCTCAGCGCCGTCGGCGGCGTGAGCGCTTTAGTCCCGCCTCCCTTGTTCTCCACGCAGCCGCCTGGAACGGCTCCGGCCTGTGCCGCCGGGAGAACGTCGCGGCCGAGGCGCCGTCGTCCAATGGCAGCTGCGGCGAGCGGGGAAGCTTCGCCCACGAGGGCGTCTACCCTCTGCTGCTATTTGCTCAGCTGCTGCTGGGCGTGGCCTCCGTGCCCATGCAGCCTTTCGGCATCTCCTACATCGACGACCACGCCAGCAGGAAGAACTCGCCGCTCTACCTGGGTTTGCCGCCGCCGCCGCCGCCGCCTTCGATGGGGTCGCGGTTGGTTCCACCGACGTGACCTTTGTGACCTTTCAGGCATCCTACTGGCCGTCACCGCCGTCGGCCCCGCCTTTGGCTTCCTGGGCGGCGCCTTCCTGCTGCGATTCTACGTGGACTTTGACAAGATGGCCGCAGGTCTGCACTTTATTTTTTTTTTTTTAATCCGCCTTCGCCGCGACACCGTACGCTCCGTATGTGTCAGACGAGGCGCAGCTGGATCGGGGCGACCTGCGCTGGGTGGGCGCCTGGTGGCTGGGCTTCCTGGTGGCGTCGTGCCTTCTCTTCGCGGCGGCGCTGCCGTACTTCTTCTTCCCCCGGAGCATGGTGCCCGAGGTCAGGCGGACGCCGCCGGCGCGCCGCCGTTGTCCCGTCACGAGGCCTCGTCGCCGTCAAGTGTCTGTTTTTGCGCAGGAAGAGTCGGAAGCAGACCAAAAGCGTCAGCCGGACGTTTTCCAGGAAGTGGGCCTCCTTCACTTCCTCAAAAGTCAGCGTCTGCTTCCCGCGCGACTTTGCCGTCAGCGCCGCTCGCTCTTGTCTGATGGTGTGCGTGGGCGCCCCCCCCCCCGCCCCCCTTTAGGCTTTCCCGCCATGTTGTGTCGGACCCTGCGGAGTCCCGTCTACCTGCTGGTGGTCCTGGCGCAGGTCAACCTGGCCGCCATGGTGGCCGGCCTCGCCACCTTCATGGCCAAGTTCATCGAGAAGCAGTTCGGCCAGACGGCGGACTTCTCCAACGTGATGATCGGTGCCCGCATCGTGTCCGTTTGCGTGCGTTTGCGCCCGCCGATTCCCGCCAACCCCTTTTCTTGGCCCCTCCCACCAAGGCGGCGTGAGCATCCCTCTGGCCGTGTTGGGAACCGTGTCGGGCGGCGTCCTGGTGCGGCGCCGGGCCCTCGGCGTGGGCGGGGCCAGCAAGCTGTGCGCCGCCGCCATCTTGCTCAGCCTCTGCTGCGCCTTCCCGCTGATCCTCTTGGGCTGCCCCACGCAGACGGTGGACGGCGTCTTCCCCCCTCGGTAACGGCAGCGCCACCCGCAGGATCCGCGCAAAAAAACTGCCAACTGCAAGCGCCTCTCTGTCGCTGTGCATGCGCGTCAGGCGTGCGGCCGCGCGCTGCGCTTCCACGTGTCGCTGCGCCCGGGATCTGTTCCGTCCGGTGTGCGGGTCCGACGGGGTGGAGTTCACGTTCCCGTGTCACGCCGGCTGCGTCGCCATGGAAACGGACGGCGCCAACAAAGTCACGGTAAGGACCCGTTTGCTGGCGCTCGCCTTGTCGTCGCCGCTGCGGGAAAAAACCTTGGCGCGCGTTTCCACGCAGAACTTCACGGAGTGCGACTGCGTGGGCGGGGCCGGCGGCTGGGCGGCGCCCGGAACCTGCGGTGGCCGCTGCGGCCACCTCCTTTGGCCCTTCGTGGTCCTGATGGCCGCCACCTGCCTGACGGCGTCCTTGTGCCAGACGCCGTCCTTTGTCATCATCCTCAGGTACGGAGATTCCACCACGGGCGGCCGAAGCTCCGTCGGCGCCGCCGCTCACCCCGCGTGTGTCTTTGGCTCCTTTGTGTGTGTGTGTGTGTGTGTGTGTGTGCAGGACGGTGTCGGCGCAGGACAAGTCTTTGGCGGTGGGCATCCAGTACATGCTCTTCCGGGTCCTGGGTGAGTAGGACGACGTCGCGGCGGTCGCGGCGGTCGCGGCGCCCGGCGAGGCCTGTTCTGATGCGCCCGCGTGCTCCGCAGCCTTCATGCCCTGCCCGGTCCTCTACGGCTTCGTCATCGACTCGGCGTGCGTCCTGTGGGACCGCGAGTGCGGCAAGCAGACTTCCTGTCTCTACTACGACTTGGACGGCTTCAGACACAGGCCAGTCTCTTTTCAACAGACGTAGCTAGCGCCTTGCCATTTTTGCCGTTCGGCATGGCGGGTTCACCAAACGCATGACATAAACTCGTATCTCGAGGCGCAGATGTGCAAAAATGCTGATGGTTTTTTTGGGGGGGGGCTGTGCAGGTTTTTGGGCGTCCAAGGGGTCTTCATGTGCGGGGGTCTTCTGTGCTTCTGCTTGACGGCGCTGGTCCTGCACAGGAGGAGGGCGGGGCCCGCCGGCCCGCAGGCGGCCGGTCAGAGCGCCTACGAGCTTGTGAGCGAGCGCGGCAAAGAAAAGGAAGTCAAGCCGGGACACACCTGAGGAAAGCCTTCGGTCCACATTTTTCACAATTCGCTTTCTGCCACATGGACGAGCAGCGCTTGTGAGGCGACGGCATTCTTTGGACTGGCGCGTCGGATGGTAATATTCGCGGGGACAAAGTACGTGGACCTTCAGCTGGATATCACGTACATCAAAACGCTACAAAGGCGAAACGAAGGGCAGGATGTCGCCGGGGATCTAGCCGCAGTTCCGCTGATGTCCACCGGGCTAACTTGCGCTAAGCCGAACCCAACGCTACTTCCTGTCGCCTTGCTAGCCACACACTAATGTAATGCAGCCTATGCTTCGTGCCGCCATCTTGCCTCCGACAACCAGCTTACAAGTGTGTGTGTGTGTGTGTGTGTGTGTGTGTGTGAGAGAGTGTGTGAGTGTGTGTCTATTTCAGTCTGTGTGTTTGTTTACGTGTGTGCATTTGTGTCTCTTGTGAGGGCGTGTGCATGGTTTGGCGCCAAACGTTTGGCCGCCACCGGAGTAATTTGGTTGGTGGTGGTGATGTTTTTAGTCATCATTTTGTCAACGTAGATTAATTGTGACAAATACTTTGTTCGTTCCTTCTTTCTTTCTTTCTTTCTTCGGGGCTTTTCCTGATTTGCCGAATCACTGGGCTAACCTCAGGAATGTGACGAGAAAATCAAAACCACATGGCAGGCGTGTGCGCAAGTAAACGGATACACACACACGCACACACACACACACACACACACACTCCTCTGGTGGGTGGAGACAAATGGGAAATGTGTGTGCATGTGATATGATCCACATGTGGAGAGTTCATCACTGTGTGTGTGCATGCCTGTGTCTGTGTGTGTTTTGTCCTGAGGGTGGCGCCAGAAGTCAAAGTTGATAAGTTAAAAAAAAGTCCTCTCTTATTTTTTTTATTGTCATGTTTATTTTGTAGTGTCACATTAATGTACTGTACTACAAGTGACAATTAAAAAAAAAATCACCCCCCCCCCCATTCTCGCTGCCCTCCTAGGACCTGCTAAGAGTGTGTGTGTGTGTGTGCGTGTGTGTGTATTAGATGGTCAGGTCCTTGGGATTGATCACCCTCCCAACGAGGAGCAGGGCCCCCGAGGCGTCATCGCGGATGAGGAAGAGGAAGGGGCGGTCCATGCGGTAGGTCAGGTGACCGGTGGCGGAGGTGGCGGGTGCCGATTGCTCGCCCTCGGCCGCCATCTCCATCACCACCTTGTGATTGACGCTGACCAGCTTGGCGGGCTGCGCCGCGATCTTCTCCAAATCCTGGTCGGCCAGCCAATCGCCGAGCCCTGCGGGGGAACCCAGACCACGCCTGAAGATCCGATCCGACGCGCGGCCCTCCGAAGGCCCCGCCGTAAAATCCGCCGAGGACTCACCCAGGTCGGGGAGCAGCGTCAGGAGATCGGCGGCGTAGCTGAACTTGAGGACGGGCATGGTGAGGGTGACGTGCGTGGCGTGCAGCGTGCTGCCCAGGTCTTGCACAAACTCGGCCGTCAGCGTCTCCTCCAGGGCCGTCAGGTTGGACGTGACTTCCTGAGGCAGGAACGCGAACATGCTCACCTGGTTCTGCAGGAGGATCTGCGCGATCTGCAACGAGAGGACAAGCGGCGGAGGTTGGTGGGTGGGGCGGTGCGGTGGCGAGGGTGGGCTCCGGCGGGCCCCTTCCTGGCTCACCGTGCAGCTCAGGTCAGAGTCCACGCCCATCTTGATGGGGTAGTTCTCCTGTTGCATCATGGGAACCCGGACGGGCGCTTTGCCTTCCTGCTGGAAGTTCTGCAAGGACTGAGGCGCGAACGCCGTCACCCACTTCCCTGTTTGGCGGGAGCACATTTGCCGTTGCTCTCGTTGGCGTGCGTTGCGTCCATGTTGTCGTCACGGCGATGGTCACCTTTGAAGTAGGCACCGGCCACGGCGTTGACTCCGGGCTTTTTGGTCAGGGGCTTGGCCAGGAGGCGCTGCACCTTGTTGCCGGTCTCCGAGGCCACCCAGTCATTGATGTCCTTGGTGTCTCGGCCCCCGCCCTGCAGGGCTTTGGGCCGGATGCCGTATTGCTGCTCCACCGCCGTGAAGAATTCTTGCTTGAGGCGCAGACCTGAGAGGAAAAAAAAAAAGTGGCCTTGCGTCATGACGCGTGGTGGGGGGGGGGGGATTTCGATTGGGTGCGGGTCGCGCGGACTGACGTCTGGCCAGGTAGAGGCGGGCTGCGGTGCTGAGTCCTTTGTTGCCTGTCTTGACGGAGGCCAGGAGGTCCCTCAGGGTGTTGTGGAGCTGAGGGTCTTGCAGGGTGTGGTAGCGCAAGGCCCGGAACAGCTGCCCCTGGGCACGCTCCGAAGCGCCTGTGGAACCGACCGCGTTAGCCCGCTTTGCTCAATACGGCGCAGAGACGAGCCCTTAATTTAAGGGCCCCCGCCCTTACAACAGCCTCGACAGACACCCGAAAGCGGGGCTGTCCGGAGTCGGTCCTCCTGGGCTGATGATTTGAATCATGTGTGTTGCAGGAGGCCGGGGAGCGACCCTTGAGGACCGCCGACGGACGTGCCTGTCCTAAAGGCACCCTCGGAAGGGGTTCAGACCCAACCAAAAGACCCCTTGGAAGCCCAACTTGGAGACTCCCCAAGAGACCCCCCTAAAGGTTTGTGCTCACCCAGGGCCAGCTGAGTGAGGACCGCCGAGACGCCGACGGGCGCCAGAAAGACATTGGCGCCGTCCTGTTGGGATGCCAGCGCGCGGAACAGGTTGTAGCCAAAGTCTGAGGTGGCGGCAGCCATCTTGGTGGCGGGCGTGGTGAAGAGCTCCACGGGTTCCGCTTGGTCATCCTCGCCGGCCGCCGGCTCGTCCTCCGTCTGCGCCTGCGTCAGAAAGCGAAAGGGCCCACGTCAACGCCTGGCGACCGAGGGGGGCCACCCTCAAAGCTACCCCCGGGGACACCCCAAGACGTCTCCAGGGCGTCGCCGGCCGACGTTGATCTGGTATGTTGGAACGATGCATCGGCACATTCATTCACCATGTTGACGATACCTGAACCACAACCAAGACCGCGAGGCCCAAAAGCAGGAGCGGGGTCGTCAGCTTCATCCTGAAACACACACACACGTAATATATATATATATGTATATATATATTTTTTTTACATGAATTTTTCCTCACTCTGATTTCAGTTTTCGTGCCTGCACTTAAAAAACATGTTTGTGCCTCTCGGGTCGTGTAAATTGATCATCGCAACGCTGCCAAAGGGTCAAAGTGCACGTCGCTCGCGCACAAAGTCGCTTGCACACGCGCGGCGGGGAGAAGTAACCAAGTACAAATACTCTCGTAGTGTAACTGCAGTTGATTTCCCCGCGACTCCGTCGGAACTTAAGTACTTTTCTCAGCCAAATTTGTTGTTTGAATGTTGTGATTATCGTTGTTATTCATCCTTACATCAGTCCTTTGATTTTTTTTTTTCCCAGAGTCGTTCTTGCCCAAGTGCAGGGTGTGACTTCTCCGGTATTGGCACCTTTGCGGGATGGTCACGTGGTGACGACACGCTGTCGCCCCCAAAAATGCCCCCCTACCCCTACCCCACCCCGATTACCGGTATACGTCGGCCCGCGACAAAAGATCTAAAAGTGCACTCGGTTAGACATGGCTCGACTATTTAGCTATTGCGGTTGTGCAGAGCGCCTAAAGTGCTCAAGTTGAACCCCCCCGCCCCAAAAAAAAGGGCGAAGACGTGGAAGCAAAGGACAAAGTGATTGACGCGCACTCACCTCGCAGCAGCGTTGCTCTCTCGCTCCACGTCGGCGCGCGTGACAGCGAGGCGCGCGCCCGGCGTCGGCGGCTCGCTCCCGAGCGGGGACGCGCAGCCGAGACCCGATCCGCCGTCCGCGTGACGGGATGGCGAGCTCCAGCTCGAGCTCAAGCTCTGGCCCTGGCCCTGCTCCGTCCGTCTCTTTGTCTTCGGTTCTCCGGCCCCACGTCTGTCTGTCCGTCCGCATTGGACAACATTGGCGCGACACGTCGACTTTTGTCTGTGCGGTGTCACGTGAACGCTCCGCGTGGTCGCGGAACGGACTCCACCGTCCCGGGGCAACGCGGCGGCACCGGGCGCGACAGTAGCAAGGAGCGGCCGCGAGGTGGCAGCAGACTCACATCAATCACAACTTGACTCGCCCGCTGACCACCAGCGGACTTGTCGCCGGACCTCATTCATTCATTCATTCATCATTCCTTCGTTGATGGTTCCCTCAATGATCACGTCACTCGCGCATTCATTCATTCACTCACTCCACCGATGCTTGAGATGATTCTTCATTTCTTCCTGGTTGGACAACCGACGTGGATCCAATGTCGGTCGTTCGTTCGCTCGTCCTTCCTTCACTGGCCATCCGACGTCGTTTATTCAGTCATCATTGTCCTTCGTTCGTCTTTCTTTGCTTTCCTTTTCATTGGACGCTCATTTATTCATCCCTCCTTCCTTCTTTCAGCAGTGCGCAAGGCCACCGGCTCAACGGCCCTTCTTTCTGTTGCCCTCGTGCGCGCGCGCGTGCACGGCTACTATTTAGAGGGAATGGGGAGCGCGTTGGCGGCAGAAACAAGTTTGAAGAAGTTTGAAGCTGGAGGCTGTCGTCCGCACCTTGGTGGTCACTCCTCCTCCTGGTCCTGGTCCTGGTCCCGGTCCTCGTGGTGCTCCAGTTCTTGGCTCCCGCAGCTCCCGGTCGATGGCGGCGCTTCGCGCGCCGGTGCGACTGCTTCGCGCCGTGTGGCGTCAGAAGGGCGTCTGGGTCGTGGCCTTGGCTCCGCTGGTCCTGCTGCCGCTCGCCCTCAGCACCAAGGTGACCCACGGGGGGGGGGGGGCAATTCTGTCTTTCGCTCGCTCGCTCCGACGTTTTTTGTCAAATGTTTTGTCTTCATTCGTGACTGTTTCGGTCTTCGTATTCGCTCGTAGAGTTGAAAATATATTCGTCTCGTTGTTTTAATTTGTGACGTCATTTATACATTTATTATTATACATTTAAAACGTTTATTTTGTGCAATTAAACACTTTATTTTTTCGTCCCTGCCCCAATTTTGATGCTGTAGACCGCAAATTTCCCCATTGTGGGACAAATAAAGGTTAGCTTATCTTCTTCTATACATTTCCGCGCATACCATTCGAATTATTTTCCATCTTCATTGATTGATAAGCATTTCATGTTTTTTTTGGGGGGGGGGGGTTCATTTTCAACAATATTTTTCCATTCGCCATTTCAATGTTTTATTTCGAAATGTGTTTGATTGCCGGTGGTTTTCTTGATAATTGCATTTTTCCTTCCCACCTTTGAGTCATTGGAAGGTTTCACGATTTCCAAGTGCGCCGCGAGCGCCTTTTTTCCTCACTGAAAGTTGTCATTTCTCGACAACATTCGTTGAGAAACGTCGGGCGTTCATTCCCGATGTTCAGAGGAACATCTTCTGGGCTTTTTGACTTCCAAATGGGCCTCCTTCATTGAACCCTTTTCATCCCGGACATTTAAAAGTCAATGAAATCATAGTTGTCCTTCACAAACGTGACTGCTGGGATTAAACGGCTTCGCCTTTTCATCCTTAAGCCTTTGCAAACGTTGGAAAATGTGCCTCATCGCACGATGGTTTTGCACCCTCAAACTTTTCCAGGATGAAAACTGCCGCTGGCACTTTTTTCATTTGTCGTTTGGAAACAAGCGATGCTCAAAAGTTGTCGACTCGTTTCCTCGATGTTGCTTTCTCAACGCGTTTATCCGTTGAAGTATTTTTCATTCCTCAACTTTTCTGGCCCCCCCCACCCCCTCGCGGCTGTCACTGATTGACAAGCCTGCGCAGCACATCGGCTCCAAGTTCAGCGACCTTTCCATTCATCAATATTGATTCCTCGCCGCCCCTCCGTCCTCGCCCGTGTGGGCGCACGTGTTTGTGTACGTGAGCGTGCGTGCGTGCGTGTGCGCACGCAAACGGCCCGTCAGTGAAACCCAAGTGGCGTGTTTGCGCTCAGCCGGTCCCGGCGGCCTCCCGTCGGCGGCCTCCCGCCGGCCTTTGCTACTTTCTCACGCTCTTCCTCATTTTCACCTTCGTCGTCACGGCTGGCAACCATACAAAGAGGAACACAAGTGCTGCAGCAACACACGTAGACAGATAATACAGGAGATAATATGGGGGGAAAAAAGTCTTGAAACGCGCTAGCTACCATGCGGTGTTTTGTGTGCTTACGCAAACTGCGTGTCTCTATGTGCGTGCGCAGGAGGCGGCGTGCGCATACGTGATCCTGCTGATGGCGCTGTACTGGTGCACGGAGGTCCTGCCGCTGGCCGTCACGGCGCTGCTGCCGACCATCTTGTTTCCCCTGCTCGGCATCATGCGCTCCAAAGATGTAAACTTCCGCATACACGCACGCCGCGTGTGCGCTATTGAGTATGTTGGTAGCATGTGGAACAAAATGGCGAAAGGTCTCTCCGCGCAGGTGTGCATGCAGTACCTGCGAGACAGCAACATGTTGTTTGTGGGCGGGTTGATGGTGGCGGTGGCCGTGGAGCACTGGAACCTCCACAAACGCATCGCGCTCAAAGTCCTACTGGTGGTGGGCGTCAGGCCCGCGTTGTGAGTCCATACCTGACGGTGTATTGTCCCTCTACGTGTGTTGCTACACCTTTTGTGTCAAATATGAAACTGGCCATATTTGGAGCTGTGAAGTTTCTGCAATGGATCCAAATCCACGCACGTGTCCCACGACAGGCTGATGCTGGGCTTCATGAGCGTGACGGCCTTCCTGTCCATGTGGATCAGCAACACGGCCACGGCCGCCATGATGGTCCCCATCGTGCAGGCCGTGCTGGACCAGCTGCGTTGCCGTGACGACGCAGAAGAAGGACGCCGGACGACGCGCGAAGGCGCCGCGGACCCCGCCTCCGCAAAGCAGAGCGCCTGTGTCGTCCGAATGCCTGACGTGGAAGCTTCCGGAAGGACGGGCGCGTCTACGGCCGTCGCAGGTGGCGGTCCAAAAAACGAGTTCGGTCCGATACGATAGGAAGTTGCTCTTTGACGGAGTTTCTCTGCTGCAGGAGAGTGTGAAGAAAGAACGGGAGAGGGCGGAGCGCCGACAACGACCTGCGAGGACGTGACCGTGTCAACACTCAAACCGCCACCACAGGACCAACCTGCGTCTGCGCCAAAAGGTCAGAGGGCAAATCCAGTCCGGGTCATTCGTTTGGTGAATGTGCCAACCCGTGCAGCAGATCACTTTGCCTTAAGTTCCATGTCTACGGGCGACCGGCCACCGCGGGGTGTGAACACTTTGGCAACCTGTGCCCTCAGCGTCCGTGTCGAGCGCCGTTTGCGCGTCGGAGGCGGACGGCGCGGACGAGCGTCGGAAGCGTTTGAGCAAAGGCCTGCTCCTGAGCGTGTGCTACGCAGCCAGCATCGGCGGCATCGCCACGCTCACCGGAACCGGACCCAACCTGGTTCTGCTGGGCCAGATGAGCCAGTGAGTGCCCGGCCGGCGGCTAAAGCGCGAGCGAGCGCAGGCGGCGGCGCTCTTATCGTCAAAGCGCCAAGTCCCGCAGGTTGTTCCCGCAGAGCGGCGGCGTCATCAACTCGGCGTCCTGGTTCGCCTTCGCCTTCCCCACCATGTTGATGATGCTCTTCATGGCCTGGATTCTATTGCAGCAAGTCTTCATCGGACGCAGGTCAGCCCCCCCCCTGAACGCGCTGCGACTTTTCTCTCGCCGCCCGCTTCGGCCGTATGACCCCCCCCCGTCGCCGTGTCGTCCGATCGTCAGCCCGCGGGGAGCGTGGTCGTGCGGGAGGGGGCGGCCGGCGAAGGAGCGGGCGGCGCGCGACGCCATCGAAGAGGAGCAGCGGCGGCTGGGTCGCATGAGCTACGGCGAGGCCAGCGTGATGGCGCTCTTCCTCCTGATGGTGGTGCTGTGGTTCACGCGGGAGCCGCGCTTCGTGGACGGCTGGGCCTCGCGGGCCTTCAACGCCGACGGCGAGTGAGTCGGACCGCCGTTTCTCTTCCTGCATCATGACTCATTGATTTCAGCTCCCGCCGGTGTGCGTCATATTTAACTTGGCCACCGGGGGCAGTATTAAGCGGTCAGGAAGAAATCAACCTAACGTTGTTTCTTGCAAAATCTCATCAAGGTGTCTGATTGGCTTAGCCTCACGTGGCCACGGTCTGATCTGTCAATGAAAGTCTCTGAACCTTGAAAAGGGGACCAAAGTGGACGCCATTCATGTTCATTCATGAAATCGCTGCCAGGTTGCACAACGGCGACTTCTACCAGCACTTTGCGTAAACAACACGAGGCTTGCGAGTGTGTGTGTGTGTGTGTGTGTGTGTGTGTGCGTCCTATCAATATTTGCGCTCCGCGGCGGCAGGAAGTGAACATGACCTCTCTGTCGCACGGCCAAAAAAATAACACCGTTGATGAGGACGCTTTGTATGTTGGAACACTTTTTGTTTGCACAATGGACAACAACCTCAAAAACAAAGTTTGATCAGAGGCGAAATGTCACGGATGGGCTAATGAAGAGCATCGCCAGTTGTGGCGTTATGTAAAATCTCAACATAAGTGGCTGCGACACGTGCCTGTATTCTTTATCCTCTGTAAAGAACAACAAATATCACTTTGGCTTAATGAGTTGTGAGTGTCTTCGTGTACAGTACAGCAGTATGTCCCTTGGATGAGATGATGGATGGATGGATGGATGGATGAATGGATGATTCTTCCCGCAGGTGGCCAAGATGCACACACCAAAAGGAGCAGTCCAATGTTGGTTTGAAGCAAACAATGTGGCAAAGGCTGCTTACTTTCTTTACATTTGCTCTATTTTCAATTTTTTTTTATTTAAAAAGCACCTTTTGAAAGTCACCACATCTCTGCAGGTTCGTCACGGACGCCACCGTCTCCCTCTTTGTGGCGCTTTTATTGTTCATCCTGCCGTCCCAGCCGCCCAAATATCTCCTGTGCTGGAGGCGCAGCTCGGACGCGGGTCAGTGACACGTCCGCGTCCACTCGCACGCACGTACACAAAATAATCATTTCAACATTCGGTTTTCAATAATATTTACAAAAAAAAAGACACTTTATTATGGTACGAGTATAATTTTTTAAAAATAATAACGATTTAAAAAAATACTTTTTCAAAAAAAAAATTTGCAATCAAATGCACTTTTTGAATCACGGGACTTTTTTTCCCCATTAAACTACAACTTGATTCTGAAAGCACCCACATTTTGTTACTCAACAAGAGGTGGTGGCGGGGGCAAGTTGCCCTCCAAAATAGGCATTTCCCCCCCCCCACACCCCCAACAAGCATTTGACTACTCTCGAAAGGAGACGATCTCCTTGACTGAGGTGAAAGTTTTTTTTTTTTGCTTTGCTGCGTCCAATCAGACGCGCAGGTGTGCCCAGGTCCCGCCCCTCCCCTTTTGACCTGGAAGGTGGCGCAGGCCAAGATTCCCTGGAACATCGTGCTGCTGCTGGGCGGAGGCTTCGCGCTGGCCAAAGGAAGCGAGGTGAGCGGAAAATGGCTCCGATCGGAGAAAAAGCGTCCGATTGCGATTGGGGAGTTGTTGGGATGTGGCTGCGTGGTTTCAGGAGTCGGGCTTGTCGCGCTGGTTGGGCTCGCAGATGACGCCGCTTCACTCCATCCCGCCGTGGGCCATCACCGTGGTCCTGTGCCTCCTCACCGCCACCTTCACAGAGTGCGCCAGCAACGTGGCCACGGCCACCCTCCTCCTCCCGATCCTGGCCTCCATGGTAAGTCATCTTCGGGGGGAACCGGAACCCTCTCTGGGGACTGCGGGCTTCCTTTGGGACGAGAAGCTTATCTGTGGCTCTTGTTGTTGTTGCGCGACCTATGCGTGCAGTCGCAGTCCATCAGCGTGAATCCTTTGTACGTGATGATCCCGTGCACCCTGAGCGCCTCCTTTGCCTTCATGCTGCCCGTGGCCACGCCCCCCAACGCCATCGTCTTCTCTTCGGGCTACCTCAAAGTAGCCGACATGGCGAGTCTGCGGAGCCAACGCTACACCGTGCCAAGATAAACACGCGGGCCAGGCACATGCTTTCAAACATGTTACGCTAGCATTATAGCAATAAGAAAAACATACGTACAAACATGGCCGCACGCTCGTAGTTGGCAACAGAACTTTAGCCACGAGCGCGTCAACGTCGCGTGCGACCTTTTAGCCACACTGGCCGTCAAATGCGCATGTTCATAACCTGGTGCTGTTACCGTGCGCCCCCTGCAGGCGAAAACCGGCGTGGTGATGAACGTCATCGGCATCGCGTGCATCAGCGTGGCCATCAACACGTGGGGCCGCGTCCTGTTCTCTCTGGACTCCTTCCCCGAGTGGGCCAACGGCACCACGCACATTTAATTTCGCCGCTCCAGCTGCTTTCGCTTGTCACATGATGCCATGATCTGCTTTGGAAAAGTTGTTTCCTAAGTTTGTTGACTCAGACGCGTTGGAAATGTATGTTTTGATAGAGACATTTGTTAATAATCTAGTTTCATTTATTAGGAGGAGAATATGAAGATCGTATTTCAGGTAATATTGTGAATTTTATGTGTAGTGCATTCATGTTAATGTTATTTTCCGTTGGACTCCACTTTTGAGGTTATCGTTTGTGTTGATGTTGTTTTTATGTTCAAGCTTTTGACTTGTTGTACATAAATGTAACATGCTAACTCTTTTATGATCTTTCAATAAACATTTCACACAAAACCGTGGCCGCTTTTGAACCATCATCGTTTGACCTCCCGCTGTTGAGATATGAAATTAATTAAATACAGTACATACGGCGTATGAAGTGGCAAAACGCAAAATGAAATAAAAATGATCCGAGCGTTTTGGTTGCAAAATGTCCCCCTCTAGCGTAAGCTTTAGACATGTTCTCAATATCGTAAATGGACGTAAATGTCGCGAAAAAGTCGTCGTCATTGTCGTTCATTTCCGGCAAACATGGCCGTCTCTTCTTACGGCTGAACGACCAAACAAAGCAGCGAAGGCTTTTCGACGCGTTTTCTCCCTTTCTCGCCTTCCTCTGCTCGGCGGACGAAAAAGAGCGACTTTTGTTATGGAAACAGGTGAGCCAGCTTGAATGTTTCTTCCAGCTTCCGTTGTGCTAACAAGCTAAAGCTACTCGGCCATACGTTAACACGTATTGTTTTGTGTGTGCGCCACAGAGGAACAGGCTCGGACCCGCTTCCAGTCAGAGTTGGAGTTCATCCAATGTTTGGCCAACCCAAACTATCTCAACTGTAAGTGCGAGCCTTTGTTTTGCAACACGACAACACACGACTGATGACACACTCCTTTGCGTGCGTGTAGTCCTGGCTCAGAGGGGCTTCCTGAGGGAGAGGCCCTTCATCAACTACCTCAAGTATCTGTTGTACTGGAAGGAGCCCGACTACGCCAAGTTTCTCAAGTAAGACCGCCAAAATGCTGAGAGTGGCCGTCGGTTGCCTTTTCAATGCGACGCAAAAATCCAGCAATTGAGTGCGAGCGCCCCCCCCCCGCGCAGGTACCCGCACTGCCTGCACATGCTGGAGCTGCTGCAGTACGAGCACTTCCGCAAGGAGCTGGTGAACGCGCAGTGCGCCAAGTTCATCGACGAGCAGCAGCTGCTCCACTGGCAGCACTACTCCAGGAAGCGAACGCGGCTGCAGCAGGCGCTGGCCGAGCAGCCCCCGCCTCAGCAACAGCAGCAGCAGCAGCAGCAACAGCCGCCGCCGCCGCAGCACGCCAACGCCGCCGCCAAGTGACCTCAGCTGCCCCGCTTGATTGTTTTTGCTGGCTGGAAAAACAATAAATGTTGAAATCTGGATTTTCTTCTTTATTGTTCTCGATTTGTCCATGGGGCACAAACAATTGCTTGAACAGAAATACTGTTGAGTGGTACCTCGGGCTGTTTATTTATTGCTTACGTATTGCGGGGCAAAATTAAATTTGGGTGACGGAAAAAAAAGCAGAGAGTAAACAGCCCGTCAGTCTGATCATCCAAATACGGCAGATTCTTGGCGAAACTTGCTTTTCAGCTCGTTGCAATACCGATTAGAACGTTGCGTTGTTCGGCTTCAAAAAAAGGAAGAGCGTGATACTTTTATTTTGAAGTCCAACAACCGGAAACATGAGGTGTGTTTTTCCCCGCAACTTGACTTCCTGGTCAAAAGTCGCAAATGTTTGTTTGGCTTTTACAGCGGAACGACACAGGTACGCGACGTAAACTTCATTTCACCGCCTTATTAGTATCAACGGGAGCGAAAAGTTCCATTTTGTACTGTTTTTGCTTTCGGATCTTTCGTCCAGCTGCGACGAAGTCTCATTTCCCTGATGCAATCGTCGGCCTGACGGGTTTTTTCTTGACCGATGCGAAGTTGTTAATATCAACATTCCATGACAAGAGTAACATGCTTTCAGTCTGTCCTTGTTGGGTTTTAGGAGCGCTTGTTGATGAGATTCTGGTTGGAGATTCGGTTCTATCCTCCTTTTCAATGTTGTCGAGCGATTGCAGGAGTTCCTGCCGCGGTTGCCGTGCGATGGAATTGCTGCGGGTGGCAGTGATCGGCGCGGGGGCGGCGGGACTTTGCGCGGCCCGACACGTTCTGTCCAGACCGGAACGCTTCGCCCCTCCTGTCGTCTTTGAGCTCACCGCCGACGTGGGGGGAACTTGGCGCTACCAGGAGCGGGTCGGACCGGACGTACGATGCAGCATGTATAAAAACCTCAGGTGAGAACCAAACTCACAAAGCCCCCCGGTCACCCGAGAACTTGCCCCCAGACATAGGCCTGAGTATAGTTCTTCTTCCGACCCTGGACACTTTGACCATGTAAGACCTGCAGGAGAAGATGAGGCTTATAACACTGATCCCACGACTGGGATCCCGTTCTTTGGGGCACAGGACCAACCTTCCCAAAGAGGTGATGATGTTCCCGGACTTTCCGTTCGACCCGCAGCTCAACAGCTTCCTGTCGCATCAGGATGTGCGGCGCTACCTGGAGGACTACTGTCGACGGTACCGCATCCGCCCCCACATCAAGGTAAATTTGACTTAAGACTCTTGGCAACTGTTAAAGCTGGATCCAGTTCTGGCTGTAGACTGAGGGCGCTCGAGTCCGGTCCTCGGGAGCCCCTTTTCCTGCACGTTTGAGATGTTTCTGCCTCTGATACAGATGACCGTGTATACTAAGGCATTTTTAGCCCCCCCCCCCCCAAAAAAAAACGACTTCCCTCGCAAGTTCTGATCGTAGGTCTGGTTTGTGTGTCGATGTGATGCTGCTCTTGTTCTCGTCGCTCGACATCTGGTCTCATCGAGTCCGTGTCAGTTCCGCAGCGCAGTGGAAGAGGTGAAGCCCGTCGCGATGACAACGGAGGACGCCGAGAACGGGACACGGACCACCTGGGAGGTGACGGCGTGCGACGCCTCGGGATGCCGGACCACCGCCACCTTCGACGCGGTCTTTGTGTGTTCCGGGTGAGACGAGACGCTAACGGGGAGGAACGCCGGCTGCCGGGCGCCCGCGGGGGTCGCTCACGTTCAGCCGTTTGCCTGGCAGGCATTACTCGGAGCCCAACGTCCCCAGCGTGCCGGGCCTTGAGAACTTCAAAGGCGAGTCCTTCGTGATCCGTGTGACGGGCAACGCTGCTAACTTGCTTCCCTGACTGGCCTGGTGTAGGACGGGTTCTCCACAGTCACTCGTACAGGAGCGCCGAAGCCTTCTCGTCTCGCTCGGTGGTGGTCTTGGGAGCCAAAGCGTCGGGCGTAGACATTTCCTTGGAGCTCGCCAAAGCGGGCGCCCAGGTCAAAATGTCCTTCCGGGATTTCAATTCATTCTTACGGGCTTTGTCGCGCAACAAAGTCTATTTGTCGGCACTGCAGCGTCGCCGTCCATCCTAACTGGCGTTTTTGTCCTTCCTCGCAGGTGACGCTGAGTCACCGCGGTCCCCCTTTGGCGGCCGCTCTTCCGGATGGGATCCGCCAGTCGAGTCCGCCGGTGGCCGTCCAGGACGATGGCAGAATTTGCTTTCAGGTGAGCAAAAAGTGCCGTGGCATCGCTCATAAAACGTCCGGATCTGGCACGATTGCGACGCCATGTTACATCGGCGACCGATTCAACACAAACGACCCAGCGATGGGACGCTCCAATGCGGCATGTGGCATTCCAGGACGGCTCGGTGCGCGCCGCCGACGTGCTGCTCTTTTGCACGGGCTACAACTTCAGCTTTCCTTTCCTGGACGGCGGCCGGCTGGGCTTGGAGCTGGAGGAGCAGCTGGTGGCGCCGCTCTACCGCTTCATGATGCCGCCCGCCTTTCCCTCGCTCGTCTTCATCGGGCTCTGCAAGAGCATTTGCCCCTTCGCCAACTTCCATTGCCAGGTGACGAGGGGGCGGGGCCCCGGCGCAAAAATCAACTCTGTCGTGTTTACGGTTGCGTCCATCCGTCAGGTCCAGTTCGCGCTTGGCGCTCTGGCCGGCTCGCCGGCGCTGCCGTCGCGAGCCCAGATGGCGGCGGAGGCGCGGCTCGCGCTGCAGAAGAAGGTAGACGGCGGTGCGGCGCGGCGCCACCTGCTGGTGATGGGCGGGGACCAGTGGGAGTACCTCGCCGAGCTGGCCGCCGACGCCGGCTTCTCGCCGCCGTCTCCGGTCGTGCGCAGCCTCTACGAGGAAGTGTGGCGGCAGCGGGAGCTTCAGCCCGACGGCTACCGCGAGCTGAATTACAGGCTTCTTAGTGACACCCAGTGGCAGGTGGTGGACACTGCATAAAGCCCCGTTGCCTCGTCCCGTGCTGCGTTCCTTACCTTGATTTTCATTTGTTGTTCTGATTAAAATTAATAAATACATAAATGTTGTTTTCAATGGGAAATTTAAATGAGTGTCATGATGTTGTAACGTGAATGAAAAAAAATCTACATGGAAATTTGCTGATTTTATTTTATTTTTTTAATACACATTGCTCATTTTTGAAAGGTTTGCTTGGATGACATTTTTTCTCCTCAACATGTTCAAGGCATTTTTGGTCCGAAAAAAACGACCATGTATAGTAAGGCGTTTTTGACGCGAAAAAAACGACATAGTATAGTAAGGCGTTTTTAGCCCGAAAAAAAACGTCCATGTATAGTAAGGCGTTTTTGACTCGAAAAAAAACGACCATGTATAGTAAGGCGTTTTTGACGCGAAAAAAACGACCATGTATAGTAAGGCGTTTTTGGTCCGAAAAAAACGACCATGTATAGTAAGGCGTTTTTAGCCCGAAAAAAACGTCCATGTATAGTAAGGCGTTTTTGACGCGAAAAAAACGACCATGTATAGTAAGGCGTTTTTGACGCGAAAAAAACGACCATGTATAGTAAGGCGTTTTTGACGCGAAAAAAACGACCATGTATAGTAAGGCGTTTTTGGTCCGAAAAAAACGACCATGTATAGTAAGGCGTTTTTAGCCCGAAAAAAAACGTCCATGTATAGTAAGGCGTTTTTGACGCGAAAAAAACGACATAGTATAGTAAGGCGTTTTTAGCCCGAAAAAAAACGTCCATGTATAGTAAGGCGTTTTTGACGCGAAAAAAACGACCATGTATAGTAAGGCGTTTTTGGTCCGAAAAAAACGACCATGTATAGTAAGGCGTTTTTGACCCAAAAAAACGACATAGTATAGTAAGGCGTTTTTAGCCCGAAAAAAACGTCCATGTATAGTAAGGCGTTTTTGACGCGAAAAAAACGACCATGTATAGTAAGGCGTTTTTGACGCGAAAAAAACGACATAGTGTAGTAAGGCGTTTTTAGCCCAAAAAAAAACGTCCATGTATAGTAAGGCGTTTTTGACGCGAAAAAAACGACCATGTATAGTAAGGCGTTTTTGACGCGAAAAAAACGACCATGTATAGTAAGGCGTTTTTGACGCGAAAAAACGACCATGTATAGTAAGGCGTTTTTGACGCGAAAAAAACGACCATGTATAGTAAGGCGTTTTTGACTCGAAAAAAAACGACCATGTATAGTAAGGCGTTTTTGACGCGAAAAAAACGACCATGTATAGTAAGGCGTTTTTGGTCCGAAAAAAACGACCATGTATAGTAAGGCGTTTTTAGCCCGAAAAAAACGTCCATGTATAGTAAGGCGTTTTTGACGCGAAAAAAACGACCATGTATAGTAAGGCGTTTTTGACGCGAAAAAAACGACCATGTATAGTAAGGCGTTTTTGACGCGAAAAAAACGACCATGTATAGTAAGGCGTTTTTGGTCCGAAAAAAACGACCATGTATAGTAAGGCGTTTTTAGCCCGAAAAAAAACGTCCATGTATAGTAAGGCGTTTTTGACGCGAAAAAAACGACATAGTATAGTAAGGCGTTTTTAGCCCGAAAAAAAACGTCCATGTATAGTAAGGCGTTTTTGACGCGAAAAAAACGACCATGTATAGTAAGGCGTTTTTGGTCCGAAAAAAACGACCATGTATAGTAAGGCGTTTTTGACCCAAAAAAACGACATAGTATAGTAAGGCGTTTTTAGCCCGAAAAAAACGTCCATGTATAGTAAGGCGTTTTTGACGCGAAAAAAACGACCATGTATAGTAAGGCGTTTTTGACGCGAAAAAAACGACATAGTGTAGTAAGGCGTTTTTAGCCCAAAAAAAAACGTCCATGTATAGTAAGGCGTTTTTGACGCGAAAAAAACGACCATGTATAGTAAGGCGTTTTTGACGCGAAAAAAACGACCATGTATAGTAAGGCGTTTTTGACGCGAAAAAACGACCATGTATAGTAAGGCGTTTTTGACGCGAAAAAAACGACCATGTATAGTAAGGCGTTTTTGGTCCGAAAAAAACGACCATGTATAGTAAGGCGTTTTTGACCCAAAAAAACGACATAGTATAGTAAGGCGTTTTTAGCCCGAAAAAAACGTCCATGTATAGTAAGGCGTTTTTGACGCGAAAAAAACGACCATGTATAGTAAGGCGTTTTTGACGCGAAAAAAACGACCATGTATAGTAAGGCGTTTTTGACGCGAAAAAAACGACCATGTATAGTAAGGCGTTTTTGGTCCGAAAAAAACGACATAGTATAGTAAGGCGTTTTTAGCCCGAAAAAAACGACCATGTATAGTAAGGCGTTTTTGACCCCAAAAAACGACCATGTATAGTAAGGCGTTTTTGACGCGAAAAAACGACCATGTATAGTAAGGCGTTTTTGACGCGAAAAAAACGACCATGTATAGTAAGGCGTTTTTGGTCCGAAAAAAACGAACATGTATAGTAAGGCGTTTTTGACCCCAAAAAACGACATAGTATAGTAAGGCGTTTTTAGCCCGAAAAAAACGACCATGTATAGTAAGGCGTTTTTGACCCCAAAAAACGACATAGTATAGTAAGGCGTTTTTAGCCCGAAAAAAACGTCCATGTATAGTAAGGCGTTTTTGACGCGAAAAAAACGACCATGTATAGTAAGGCGTTTTTGACGCGAAAAAACGACCATGTATAGTAAGGCGTTTTTGACGCGAAAAAAACGACCATGTATAGTAAGGCGTTTTTGGTCCGAAAAAAAAGACCATGTATAGTAAGGCGTTTTTGACCCAAAAAAACGACATAGTATAGTAAGGCGTTTTTAGCCCGAAAAAAACGTCCATGTATAGTAAGGCGTTTTTGACGCGAAAAAAACGACCATGTATAGTAAGGCGTTTTTGACGCGAAAAAAACGACCATGTATAGTAAGGCGTTTTTGACGCGAAAAAAACGACCATGTATAGTAAGGCGTTTTTGGTCTGAAAAAAACGACCATGTATAGTAAGGCGTTTTTGACCCCAAAAAACGACATAGTATAGTAAGGCGTTTTTAGCCCGAAAAAAACGTCCATGTATAGTAAGGCGTTTTTGACGCGAAAAAAACGACCATGTATAGTAAGGCGTTTTTGACGCGAAAAAAACGACCATGTATAGTAAGGCGTTTTTGGTCCGAAAAAAACGACCATGTATAGTAAGGCGTTTTTGACCCAAAAAAACGACATAGTATAGTAAGGCGTTTTTAGCCCGAAAAAAACGTCCATGTATAGTAAGGCGTTTTTGACGCGAAAAAAACGACCATGTATAGTAAGGCGTTTTTGGTCCGAAAAAAACGACCATGTATAGTAAGGCGTTTTTGACCCAAAAAAACGACATAGTATAGTAAGGCGTTTTTAGCCCGAAAAAAACGTCCATGTATAGTAAGGCGTTTTTGACGCGAAAAAAACGACCATGTATAGTAAGGCGTTTTTGGTCCGAAAAAATCGACCATGTATAGTAAGGCGTTTTTGACCCAAAAAAAACGACATAGTATAGTAAGGCGTTTTTAGCACGAAAAAAACGTCCATGTATAGTAAGGCGTTTTTAGCCGGAAAAAAAACGACCATGTATAGTAAGGCGCTTTTAGCCGAAAAAAACGTCCATATATAGTAAAGCATTTTTGACGCGAAAAAAACGACCATGTATAGTAAGGCGTTTTTGACCCAAAAAAACGACATAGTATAGTAAGGCGTTTTTAGCCCGAAAAAAACGTCCATGTATAGTAAGGCGTTTTTGACGCGAAAAAAACGACCATGTATAGTAAGGCGTTTTTGACGCGAAAAAAACGACCATGTATAGTAAGGCGTTTTTGACGCGAAAAAACGACCATGTATAGTAAGGCGTTTTTGGTCCGAAAAAAACGACCATGTATAGTAAGGCGTTTTTGGTCCGAAAAAAACGACCATGTATAGTAAGGCGTTTTTGACCCAAAAAAACGACATAGTATAGTAAGGCGTTTTTAGCACGAAAAAAACGTCCATGTATAGTAAGGCTTTTTTTAGCCGAAAAAAACGACCATGGCCTTTACAGAATCGCCCCTTGCGTGAGTTTGACGCTAATGTTACAGCGCAAAAATCTTCACAAACATTGAAGACCGAAAACACTTCCAACTGCAGTAGCCAGAACTGGCGGGATCACGCAACACGGACCGGATATACTCTATTTAAGCCTTCACAACAAAAGACCGCTGTCTCAAACCCTTCCAAAAGACGAACTACAGCTACTGTGACTCGTATACAACAACACTTGCAGGAATTCTACGTCAATAAATATATGTATAATTCAAACATACAAAAAAATACCTACCAACGTACGGCCCAGAATCCGAAGAGAAGGTCGCATGTTTTATTTCGAAAGCTCAGTCAGTCGAATCCGCAGCAGTCATGTGACCATCTTGCAGAGCGGCGTGTGACCGGATATTCCAAGTTCTGCTTCAAACATAAAAGATTAATACAAGTCATAAACGACAACAATGTCTGCGAGTGTAACTGCTCTTCTAACAATATACGTCAAGGTTAAATGCCACAGCTTCGACTAGTGTTTAATCTATTCAGGATTATGTACTTTTGTATAAAAAGCAACCACGTTTGGACTAAATCCGAGTAAGCGTTTTATTTTGAAGGCCAAGTCGTCCCCGGATCTGTCACGTGACATTGTTGTAAGTATGGCGTTTCCCCGCTGCCGATACGGCGTGGAAACAAACTTTTAGTTTTTCCTAAATGGACCTTCCGTGCCTCCCGTGGCAAGACCACGTCGCTCGCAAGTGGGCCGGACTCGAACCCGAGTTCAGGGAGCGTTTTAAGTCCCTGCTTGAAATTGAAGATATCTTTGAGAGCGCCCTGAGTGTCACAAAGTGAGTAGCTCGTTTGCCGAGCCGGCGCATTTCATACTTTTTTTTTTTCTACTGACAAAATATGTGTTAGATTTTATGCAAATTCGGTAAATATATTTGCGCGTCATCATTTCACGTTCGCGTTGCTGCTCCTTTCGCTGCGCGCACAAGGGGGCGCTATGTCACAACAGACAATCCGCACGGAGTTTTGAGAAGCAAAGATCAGACAGAACCGGACTGTCCCACAGCACCCCTGCAAGCGATGGAGTATTTTAGCGGATGTAGTCTTTAAAACATACAAACACGTTTCAAAACATAACGGTGAGAGAGAGAGAGAGCAATGGATACGACACAAATATCGGACAGTGTGGCGAACCGCATTTATCGCTTTCTGTTGGCGTTAAAAAGAATTTCACATTCAGCAAAAATGAGGCAACGCTTGAAATACTGCACCTTCACTTTGCTTTCAAATGCAGTGTGCAAGCTAATTGCTGTGCCACCATCTACTGGTCGACAGTGGAAGTGCACTCAAAACAAAGCTCCCACACGATGACGTTGACTTGTAAACCGCACCCGGCAAAAAAAAAAAAAAATCCAGACCTGAAGCCCGTTGCAACTCAGCCGCAGTCACATGAGCGGTTTTTTGCGGAGGAGAAAGAATACGTACCCGTGACCATTGCGATGCCATCCGCACACTCGACTTTTCTTCCAGCAAGGACGATGCGGAGCGTCTGCGCCGCATCTCTGCGGAAGGACACGATGACACGCGGAAAGGCGCCGCGGAGGCGTCCGCATGCAGGGAGCGCGGAAACGCCAGCTTCAAGAGGGGCGAGTACGCCGAGGCCGCGCTGCACTACTCGCAGGTCACCCACCGTCCTCTCTGCGTTCACTTGTAAACATTAGCCCCCCCCCCCCCCCTGCCCGCCCTCCCTGTTCCATCTTGACGAATGGTCCTGAATTCTCTCCGGCGACCGCAGGGCGTGTGTTTGTCCCCCCAAAGTTCGGAGCAGCTGTCGCTGTGCTACGCCAATCGCTCTGCGGCACTTTACCACCTGCAGCACTACCAGGTGAGAACATTTGCATGGCCACGAATGGAGTTGGACTGGTCGCCGGTCAATCACTGGGCACCAGAGCCAAATGCTGGATTGGTCGCCAGTTACTCGCAGGACATACTGTATTTAGACACACGGGACTGGTCGTCGGTCAATCACTGGGCACCAGAGCCAAATGCTGGATTGGTCGCCAGTTACTCGCAGGACATACTGTATTTAGACACGCGGGACTGGTCGTCGGTCAATCGCCAGACAGGCAGACAAACACCGGCGTGAGCAAGACAAAAAAAAATAAATACCTCACTGGCCGTCAGTCACGGGCACAATGAGCCGCAGAGCGGTCGCCAGTCACGGTGTGGTCTGTCCCCCTCAGGACGCTCTGGAGGACGTGTCGGACGCCGAGAAGAGCGGCTACCCGCCGGCTCTGGCGCACAAGTTGGCCGCGCGCCGCGCGCAATGCCGGGCGCGCCTGCCGTCCTCCAGCGTCGCCGCAGAGCCAGACGACCGCTCGGGGACGTCTCCCAAAGTGGCGGTGCGCTTCAGCCCGGAGAAAGGTCGCCACATGGTGGCGACGGAGGCCATCGCGGCAGGGGAGGTGATCCTGAGCGAGAGGCCCTTCGGCTCGGTTCTCGTGGCGAGCGACGGCGCCTTTGGGACGGAGCGGCGGCACTGCCACGCCTGCTTGAAGCCCGCCCGGCGATTGGTCCCGTGCGCCGGGTGCTCGTACGCCCGCTACTGCGGCGCCCGCTGCAGGGACGGCGCCTGGGAGGAGCACCACCGCTGGGAATGCCCGCTGGGCGCCCGCTTGTCGGCCGCCGGCGTCCTGTCGCACTTGGCGCTGAGGGTGGCGCTCAAAGCGGGCGTGGCCAACGCGGGCGGCGCCGCCTACCGAGGCGTCTGGGACCTCCTGCACCACGTGGAGCGGCACGCCGCCAGCATGCGCTTCCTGTGCGCCGTGACCGCGGCCACGCTGCGGCTGGCGCTCGGCGAGACGGCGACGTCGCCCGTCGGACGGGCGGAGGACGCGGGGGGGCGGCTGCTGGGCGTGGCCATGCTGAGGCACGCGCTGCAGCTGCGCTGCAACGCGCAGGCCGTCGTCACGCTGCAACAGCCAGGTGACGCCCGGCCGTCGCGCCGTCGCCATCGTTTGGTCTTTTTCGGCCGGCGGCCAATCAAGGGTTTTTTCGCCTCAGGCTTGTCGGACGCTCACGTGCAGTCCGTTGAGGAGCGACGGGTCGCCACGGCCGTCTTCCCGACGCTGAGTCTCATCAACCACTCGTGTCGGCCCAACACAAGCTTGAGCTTCGGCGCCGGTGGCGCCGTCACGCTGCGAGCGGCGCGAAGCCTGCGTCCCGGGCAAGAGGTCGCCCACTGCTACGGTCAGGCCGTCGTAGGGTTTGTCATTTTCATTCCCGTGGGGGTGTGGGGGCCCTTTACCGATGGTTTCGACGGACTCCGGCGCCGCGGCGGTTTTCCCACAGGTCCTCACAGTAGCAGAATGGTCACCGGGGAGCGGCGGCGCCTCCTGCAGGAGCAGTACTTCTTCCTGTGCCGCTGCGAAGCCTGCCAGGAGGACCGGTCGCCGGACGAAGAATCTGGACTGTTGTGCGCCCGCTGCGACGCTTCCCTCCTGGTAAGGGATTTCCTCTTCGGGCGGCGTCCAGTTTTAGCTCTTGGCAATTTCGATCAGTCGCCATCTTGACAAAGGATTGGTCGCCGCACCAGACAGTCCAAGGTCATCTCATGCCACTGGAGCGGTCGCCAGTCAGTTGAAGTGCCTGCATTTGACCAACAACGGCCTAGACACCCTAAGGCACACGAGGGACCGGTCGCCAGTCAATCACAGGAGACCAAACTGACTGATCGATAGTACAATTGTCACAATCGATTGGTCACCAGTCAATAGAGGGGAACCTACTGATAGAGAGAAACATTGGGGCGGTCCCCCTACATTGATTGGAACACAGATTGGTCGCTCTTCAACAGTATGACCACTACCAGCACACGTGCCGGACTGGTCGCCTGCCAATCACGGGGTGTCTTGCACAGACAATAGAACAAATGGATTGCCAGTCGACCTACCTGTACTTCCCCCCACCCCTCACCTGTCAAATAGCCTTCCAGCGGAGGCGACCATTCGTGCGGCTCCTGCGGCGGCGCATGGTCCGGCGGCGAGCTGAGCCAAACGTTGCGGGACGTCCGACGCGACTTGGACGCGGCGGCCCATCTCCTGGAGACGGAACAACCCGGTGAGTGAGCGGTCGCCGGCCCCCCGTCTGCCGCTTCTTTGCGTTGATCGTGCTTTCCGCAGGCGAGGCGGCCGTCCTGCTGGAGCGGTCGCAGGCGCGGTGGCGGCGGGCGGGCGTGGCGCCGGCGCGCACGCACGAGCTGAGTGGCCGCACGGAGGACGCCTTGGCCCGGGCGCACGCGCACAAAGGTTCTCGCATCGACACGCCTCAACTTTTCTCGTGCTTTGACGGATTCGGCCACAGTCAGACTTTTGATTTGTATTTTTTTGGGAGCGCAGGCGATTGGGCGCGCGCGGCCGAGCACTTGGAGCTTAGCGCCGCCGCCGTGGCGGCTCGCTTCGGAGCGGACAGCGTGGAGATGGCGCGACAGGTCGCCAAGCTGGCGCAGCTGCACTTCAACGCGTGAGTGGCGCCTTCGCCTCCTTTTCGGGCGACGTTTTTCGTTTTTGACGGTGCGGCCCGTCGCCCGCAGCGGCTCCAGAGCGTCGGCGCTGTCCGTCATCCCGGAGGCGCGCCGCCTCCTCGCCCTGCACTGCGGCGCCCTCTGCCCCGAAGTGCGGGAACTGCAGGCCATGGAGGACTGCTTGCGCCGTTGACGCCCCCAAAAAAAACGTCTCGAGCTAAAATGGCCGTTTGAACTCCTGCCGCGGCCACTCGTCGCAACTTCTCTTTTGAATTAAATGCCAGATCGTTTGGTGCGCCCAATTAAAGATGATCAAATGCACCTTTTCACAAATGAATCATTTCTTGGTCAAAATGTTTTTTTCTGAACAACTTTTATCCTGATATCGTGACCTTGGGTCATCATGACGTCATCATGATGTCATCATGACGTCGGGACTCGCACGCTCGCGATCAACTATTTTGGTCCGATTTGGATCGACGCGATAGCCCCCTGCAACCGCTTCAAATGCACCCGAATAAGACACGAGCGGAGCGGCGTGCGGGGCGACCTGTCGGCAACACGCAGGACTGGAAAGGGATCCGCGCTGACGGTGTCGCTTGTCCTTCCGCCATCAATTAGTCATTTAAGCGAGGGGTGGACGCCGGGACAAAGGCGGCCATTAGCGCTTAGCTTAGCTTAGCTTAGGCTGAACGGCCGCCGCTTGGAGTCGACCGTCCAAACGAGACTTCACCGTCGACCGAGATTAAAAGACATGAGCATTCATGTAAAACAAGTCGTCATACTTGGACAGGACAGTTTGTCACGTGTCGTTTTGACAGACGTGTGAAAATGGACATGCTAATATCTGTGATGTCAGAAAATGCAATGCAATCAATGCATACATTCCTTCTCCTCTGCCAAGAACGACGAGCATTCCTGCAGCTGACTGAGCTGTTAGCGTAGCATCTGCGTGCTAACCTTCGGAAGGAGTCCGCCAAAAGTCCTGTCCCATCTTTTAGTCATGACGCGTCATCTAATATTCCATTTTCAATCTCTCGCCAGTCTGCCTGAATCTATTCTGAACGTCATAAAAAGTTAAAATTCCATCTCGCAAGGCGGGATGAAGGATGTTTATGAAGATCCGTGTCACGGGGTGGCTTCATAACTCTCTCTTTTTTTTTCTTTTTCTTTTTAATCATCGCCAAGAAGTGTGAAGACGCAGCGGGAGGTGACGCACACTTTCTCCCGGCGGATCGGATGACAAAACGCGGCGGCGAGGACGCGGCCACGTATCAGTGACACACGGCCGAGCCTGCGCGAGATCGGAGACGGCGCCCCGGCGCTTTTAGAACCGGATCGAGTTCCAAAGCGCAGAGGATTTTTCCTTCCGCCATACGACCTACGCCTTGCACAAAAAAAAATGATTTGGGGCCGCCGCGCCCGTTTGGCCAAACGACGCCAAAGGCCAAGCGAGCGCGTCGTGCCGACCGTCGTCGGAGAAAACGGCGCGGAAATAAAACCCACACCGCAAAGTCGACCAAGGGCGGGGTGGGGGGGGGGCGTCCTTGAACGGCCAAGGGTGCTCGAGCGCGACGGGAGCGCGACGGTCACGTTGCCGAAAATACTCGGCCATTAGCGGAGATGGAGGACGAGACGCGCACGACGGGGAGCTCAAATTAACTCGGCCGTGATCATCGCTGACGATCAATAAAATATCAGCGGGGAAATTTCGCACAGACGGAAAAGGATTTCGCCTCACGGCAATTGTCGCACGAGGCCTAGTCGTGATCCGAGGGCGGAGTTGAGTCCGAGGCGAAGACGAATGAAGGGAAAAGTTCGTGAAACAAGTTCGAGGTCAGCTTGACGAGTGACAAATCGACTCACATCTGGAACTAAAAAAAAAAAAAAACTTGATGTAGTCCAAATGCCTTCTGAATTTTTGAAGGAAGGAGGAGGAGACGACTCCAAGCCCCCAAGGGCAGAATATGGAGCCAAGCCCCCCAGACGTGATGGCCAAGGTCAAGGTCACGCCTGTTTTTTGTTGCCGAGGAAATCAATTCAGCGCTTGAGAGTCCGGCGGCAGGCCACCGTGACATGGGGGCAGGGGGGGTTAATTGCTGCGGGGTGTCTCGCAAATCACGCGAGCACAACGAGCCGCTGTCACGCCGCAAGCGCAGCGGAGCTGGACGGCGATTTACGGCGCTTATCGCCGGCGTCCAGACGCGCCTGCATGGCCGCACTTTGTCTTTCGAGGAGGGGGGGGGGGCATAGGAGGGTCAGGAACATTCACGACCCGAGCGACCGAATCCGCAAATGCAAATTTCTCGTGGCGGCGGGCTCGCGAAAGGGGGCCGCCGCGCACGCGCGTCGCATTTAAGTGCCGCCGCTCGGCGCGCCAACTTGTCACACGAGAGCCGACATGCGGACGGGCGGCCGCTCGGAGCCGCGGCGGCTGTGCGCGCTCGCGAGCTGGGCGGCGCTGCTGGCGTGCGCCCGCGCCGAGGACGCGTGCCCGCCGGCCTGCGCCTGCTCCCGGGACTCCGGCACGGTGAGCTGCCGAGCCGGCGACGCCGCGGCGGGGGTGCCGAGCCCCCTCCCGGCGTGGACGGCCGCGCTGATCCTTCGCGGCGGGACGATGACGACGCTGCGGGGCGGCGCCTTCGCGTCCGCGGCGGCCGACGGCGGCGCGCTGGACGCGGCGGCCGCGCAGTCGCTGTCCGCCAACGGCATCCGCGCGGTGGAGGCGGACGCCTTCGCGGGGCTGCCGCACCTGCGCGTCCTCGACCTGAGTCGCAACCGGCTGGAGCGCGTGTCCCGCGGCGCCTTCCGGGGCCTGCGCGAGCTGCGCACGCTGTGCCTCAACGAGTCGGTCGCCCCCGAGGCGGCCGCGCAGCTGGCGGCCGCGCTGGGCGCCGGCGACCTGCGCGACCTCCGCCGGCTGGAGCTGGCGGGCAACCGGCTGCGGGGCGTGGCCTCGGCCGCCCCGCACGCCTTCGGCCTGCTGCAGCAGCTGGTCCTGGTCAACAATTCCATCCGCGCTCTGAGCCGGGAGGACGTGAGCGGGCTGGAGCGCCGGCGGCGCGCCCGCGTCTACCTGGCGCACAACCCCTTCCGCTGCGCCTGCGAGCTGGAGGCCTTCTACTGGTGGCTGAAGAACGCCTCGCAGTGCGCCGACGCCGCGCTGCTGCGCTGCGCCGAGCCGCCGGCCCGCCGCGGGCTGCCTGTGGAGCGGCTGCGCCCCGAGGACGTGGACTGCCTCAACGACAACCTGGAGGCCGTCTCCTACGTGTTCTTGGGCATCGTGCTGGCCCTCATCGGCCTGGTGTTCCTCATGGTGCTCTACCTGAACCGCGGCGGGATCAAGCGCTGGCTCAACAACGTTCGCGAAGCCTGCCGGGACCAGATGGAGGTCTACCACTACCGCTACGAGCAGGACTCGGACCCGCGGCTCGCCAATGTGGCCGTCTGACCCCCTCTCGTGACACGTAGGACTGATGGCAGCGTTTTGTCCCCTGTCTGGCTTTTTAGACAGCTCAAGATAGAGCTTGCGCTAGTCGAAATAAAGTTGGCCGTAGGGATTTATGACCTCGACAATCCCAAACGCGACACTGGTTCCATTTGATACCGAAGAAACATTGAGCGTCCACGTGATATTTTCCAAAGGCGCCCTTCACGCAACATAACACAACTTTGACTTCCGCATGTAGCCGAACTACACACACACACACACACACACACATTATCAGTAACCCGAGGGCATATGTAACGTGTGACTTTAAGTAGTGTGTATCCGTGTCAAATCAAAGTCATTAAAGCTGATAACTTTGTCTCCTGATGATGATGGTGTGACCTTCATCTCTCACTGAAAGGTACACACACACACACACACTTTTGATACTTGAATTGGAGCGCAGGTGCTCCTCAGGGCAAAGGTGACATTTGCGCTCACACACGAATTCGCTGATCAAATGTCGACTCTCGCTGCGTTGCATTTCCAAATTTGTGGCGGTTTTCATTGCAACTAGAGACAAGCGAAGCATTTCTCAGCAAATAAATAAATACATAAATTTAACGGGAAGTCTAGCATTGGCCGCAAAAAGAAATTCTAACTTTAAAATATGATGAGGTCGCATACACGTTTAATCATTTTGAACATTGATTTTACAAGGTGGCACTGTGTGCTGGAATATTCATTATTATTATTTTTGGCTCAAACACGTGACCGCATAGCGACGTCACATGCACGCGACATGTCCGGTGCTGAGCCGGCTGTGCAATAGCAAGTCCAACTTTTACCTTTCCCGTCAAGTTTCGCCGTCTTAAACTAAGAATGGCGAGGTGTTTCTAAGTCACATTTTTAACAAACAATGCAGTCATGAACTCCAAACGTAGGAAACCAAACGCCCATTACCTTGCCGTCGTTGTCGAAATCCACGCAGGGAATCCCCGACGTGTGGTCTTCAGACGGCCGTGTACCCAACAAAAGTGTCCGTCTGACAAAAGCACCTGTTCCAATCAATGCTTGTTCACGCCCCCAAATCTCCCCGCAATAAAACAAAGAAACAAACAATTGAAATCGTTTGAAATTAAGTACAAGCAAAATTCTATTCGTGAAAACATTTCGGCTCCAAATCGTGTTGGTGTGTGAAAGGCACACTTGTGTGACATGATGTCTGTCTGCGTGCACCAAAGGGGGGAGCCATTGCTTCGCGCTTGCCAGTCATGTGGGCACATCAAACTAGAACTGAACAGACAGCTATAATTCTATTCAAAACACATGTTAAACATTCACATTTACATATAAAACTAATACATAGTCATAATGGGGAGTAAATCATTTTAGTTGGCGGAAACCACGCGAAAGAGACGGAACATTAAAGAACAGATCGCTGTACTGTTCAGCAATGTTCAGCTTGTTTATTGACTTCAATAACACCTTAATTCTCGTAGTAACACGTCAAATTCATTGCAAACAAACAGCTCGGAACAAAACGCGATTACTTCTAACATGGGCTTCGATTGAGTTTTTTTTTGTCCTGTACCTGTACAACCGTTCGTCGCGTTGGCGGAAGTGCCGTTGAACAGGGGAGTTATTTGACTGCCGCACCAGGACTTAAGTCATTTTTCAAAAATGAAATAATACGCTCCATTTCGTATGACCACGTCTAGTATATGATGAAACGTATGTTCAAATACACACACAAAAAAAACATGATTAATACCATCATACGACATGGTTGAAATCCTCATCGACCTGGCGGAAGTTGTGGTGTTCAGAGGGAACTATTTGACTGATACCCCAGGACGTCATCCCATTTCGTCAAAAACACAATCCATTGCACCCCTTTATCTCGCCATATTTACGTTAAATACAATACAAATAAATCGCGTGCAGCTAAAAATACAGCGCTGTTAATATGTTCATATTATTACAATTTTACTGGTCCCGTGAAAACGGGAATTCTTTGACTGTTACACTTGGTCCTACACTGAAATATTTCCCCCTCTAATCCACAACCCAAGCAACCCGTTTTCGTCTAGTGTAAACATCCGCGATTGTGACTTGATATTTTCCTTTGACTATCGGATACACGGAGACAATTGGGGAAAGATAACAGGTTTGCTTTTAAATTAATGATCAAACACCTGTACCGAGACAAAAGGAGACTGAACGGGAGCTTGACCGAGTAACGCAAAATTCACCTCAAGTACTGTTCAGTTGCTATGACTGCACAACATCAATAAAATATCACTTACGATTATAAACCACTATGTGTGTATCATATAACTATGGAATGAGATTTTAAGGAACTAGTCGCCAAGGGGACATTTAGCTCTACTGTCTTGACAATACATAATTGAATCGAGAAGCATTATTAATTCCAATATTCTGGAACTAATGACAATGGCACATTTGTGCGCAGAATGACATCACCTTCTCCCCATGAGCGAAGCGCAAAGAAGACGACGACGGATGCCGAAGAAGCCGAAGACCCCGTGGAGCGAATGATCTCTCGTACGGGCTGCGGCGAGCTGCACGAAGCGCTGCAGGACTGCATGGCCGAGCATCAGGACTGGCGAGTGTGCCAGAGCCACGTGGGCGCCTTCAAAAAATGCATGAACGACTACCACAAGGTGCGGCAGGAGCACTTGAGCCAGCGGCGGCGGATGGCCAACAACACCCCCACCTGACAACACCCTCCACTCTAGAACACGCTCAAGGTGTCTTGATTTGCCAAAGCGGAGCCTGGACCTCAGGATTGCGGAATCTGGATCGCATCTAGATTCGCCACGAGCTGTATATTCTTTCTCAACTGACAAACACGCAAAATTTGATTTGCTGATGTTACGTTGAAACTTGTTTTATGAATAAAAAGAATTGTCCGGATCAGATCGGAATCGTACTTGCGCCGGCTGATCCTTCTGGTTGTGTGAGTAGAAATAAGACGGTAAGGAAAACTGCGCTATCTCTTGTGTTTCACAGAGGATAAAGAATATCCGCCTGCAAATTGTTTTAGTCGTGTGTCCGCGTTTGGCTACTTTTTGTGTTTGAATATCGATGGCTTCCAACGTTACCGCAGCATCGACGCTCGTTTCATTGGCCTGTTGCATCGTGCATTAGCATTAAGCTAGCAAAGTTTTGAAAAAAAAAATTCACGGTTGTTGCAATGCACGATGTGCAATTCTCCCGCTAGTGGAGCGCCGTCCATATTTTGGCGTGCTTGCCCCGGCGCACGCTCCTGACGAGCCTGCCGAGCGCATCTTTGATCTCCTGCGTCTGCAGCGTGTAGATGACGGGGTTGAGCAGGGGCGGGAAGACGGAGGTGAGCGACAGGTTGACGATGCGGCCGTCGGGGTGGATGTTCTCCATCAGCGTGAAGGTGATGAGCAGCGGGATGAAGTAGATGGCCACCAGCGACAGGTGGGCGGCGCAGGTGCGCAGGGCCTTGAGGCGCTCCTGGACGGAGGCCACCTTGGCCAAGGTGCAGCCGATGGCGGCGTAGCTGAGCAGGATGAAGGCCAGCGGCAGCCAGAAGATCACCACCGGGTAGACGCAGCTCACCACGTAGTTGGGGTAGTGGCTGTTGCAGGCCAGCCGGTAGATCTGGCCGTGGTCGCAGAAGTAGCTGTGGATCACCACCGAGCGGCAGTAGGACAGGCGGGTCAGCAGACCCGTGGCCGTCGCCACCAGGGCCAGCACCAGCACCCAGAAGCCCGAGATCAGCGAGAACATGAATCGGTGCGTCATCCTCACCTGCGGGCGCGGCAAAACACGACACCATAAAACCATGGTCGATATTCTGGTTAGTATTCGCATCTCGGGAACTGAAAATGACATCATGCGCCACGGAGGATAAGGACGGGGGCTAACGGTTAGCTGTTCAGGTCAATATCGGGGTCAGAGGCTTGCAATCGGCCAAGTTCCTGGGTAGCGGGAAACTACCAAGCGCGGGTTTCTCCTGGTCTCACCTGGTAGTGCAGCGGGAAAATGATGGCCAGGAGCCGATCGTAGGCCAGAGCCACCAAGTTGAAGGACTGCATGGACAAGCAGGTGTAGCAGAAGAACAGGAAAGTCAGGCAGCTGCGGAAGGGAACGCGGCGGTGGCCCAACAAGAACACGTCCAGGAGCTTAGGGACCAGCGCCGAGCTCCCGAACAGGTCCACGAAGGCCAGGTTGAAGACCGCCACGTACTTGGGGGTCCGCAGCCGGCGGTCCAGGCAGATGACGGCCATCACCGCGCCGTTGGCCAGCACTGACAGCATGTAGACCGCGAACAGGAAGACGTAGTACAGCTCGATATGCGGGATCCCCGACAAACCGCTAATGATGAAGTACTCGGGGTGCACCATGGACACGTTCTCGTCCTCGGCAGGATTGAACAGGTTCATGGTCCCGGATGCCGACATCCACTGGAGCTCCACTCTGGAGCGCGGCCAATAAGAAAGGACGCCGGAGCCCCAATCGCCGCAACGGACACTCCCACTTGGCACAAAAACAACTCGACTTCAAAACAACAAGTTTTTCATCCCGTGGGGGGCTCGGCTGGCCGTAACCTTGGCAAACATTTGACAACAAACATCTTCAAGTGTCTGGACTGACAAAACAACCCCCCCCCCCCAGAAAAAAATGGATGAAACAGAGACACGGCCATTTTAGATGGGCGGGCAGGCAGGCAATCCCATGTAGCTTTGATGTCTTTACAACATGATGAATGTAAAACGGAAACATGTTGCGTCGCAGGATTGACCCAGGCGGTACACCGGAACTGATGTCACATGGTTCTGAATTTGTATGACCCTCCTATCCCGTACGGAGGTCGTTTTTGAAGCGGCTTGACATTGATGGACTTGGCCTTTCGAGCACAACGGAATGTTTCTTGTACCGGTAATTCAATTTGTCTTAAAAAGCCACCGGGGACGGCGCCTCGCCGGAGGTGCCCCGGGGGGCTAATTATTAGGCCCTAATATGAATCATTAGCATTCCCGAGGAGAGATGAAGGAGAAGCAGCAGAAGAGACATCCGTCGATCAATAGTATGAAAGGAATCGCGCTTGACAATTGGCACGTCACCCGCAGCGCGGCGGAGGTGGCGATTCGTCACCCGCACGACGCTGCCGCTCGTCAATTCAAAACCCACAAACTATTCCGCGACATCAAGTGTGTCTTCCCAAAAGTGAAACACGCAAATCGTGTGGTTGTTGATATTTCAGGGGTAGAAAAAGTTTGGGCAACTTTCTGGGATGATTTCAAACAACAATAAGCAGCGGAGGCTATTGGCCCCGCCCCCCCTGGCCCCGCCCCGCCCCGCCTTCACATGAGATCAACAAAAGCTTTTTTTTGGAAGAAGCCAAACAAAGACGTCAGCGCGCCACTCTGGGGAGCGACTTGTTTTTCCACCTGCGCTCCCCTGCGGCTTGCGCCAGCCCAACTAATTGAGCCTCCGCTGACGCACGCTCACGAGGGGGCCGCACTCGTGTTTGGAACTTTGGCAAACTTCGAGGGTTGTTTTTTTTTTTTTATGCCAACTGATATGGCCCATTTGTTCATCCCGTTTGGTTAACAACGTTGAAGACACCCGCATTTTACCCTTTGATGTTGGGAAACATATCAAAAAGGACTTCATTTATGTATTTTTCTGGGGGTGGTGGGAGGGAATCATTTCACGGGCCGCTCAAAAATGGACCCCAGAGTCACATGACACGTCAAGAAGCTTTATTTTATTTGTTGTTTACGCGTGTGTGTCGCTATTCACAACTGAAAATGTTGACTTCCTGTACACGTTTGATTGCAATGTCGATTAGCAGCGACCCCAAAAAAAATGTTTAAAAATAAAACGCACGTCAAAATGAACCCGTCAATCAATCAATCAATCAATCCATGGCAGCGAGGCCGGATGCAAATGGGACTCACGTCCTCCGTCCATCCACTTTGACTGCGACTGAAAGTTTGTTGACGAACGAGCTCGGCTCGCACGCGCTCCCGTTGTGCAAAAGGGACGTCCTTACCCGTTCACCGTCAGTTCGAGCGCACCATCGTTTTCACGTCATCCTGTACGCTTTGGCGCAGCGTCTCGTCCGCTTCTTCCTCTTCTCCTCGGCCCGCTCGAGATGTTTCCCACGTTTGTTTGAATTCCAAAAGAAAAAAAGAAGGCATGGCATCGCCGTGGCAACCGGTCCTCAGCCAGTGAGTCACCGTGCGTGTGGTGAAGGCTTTTACAGTGTTGAGAAAGAAGGGGAAAACCAAACCAAACAAAGTTGGAGGGGGGCGGTGGGGGGGGGGCTGTTCGAGGGTTCCGCTTACAGGATGACACAGCAGTTGCGCTCGCCGCTCTTCTCCCGGTTCCTCTGACCTGAGCACACAAAAGACTCCGTTCACAAGCGCACACACTGAACAAGTCGTCGCCACTTGGGGGCGCCCTTTTGTCAGATTCTTGAGTTCTTGTGAGAAAAATGCATTTAGGAAAGAGTCGACAATGCCTCAGATGGTGGTAGTGGGGGCGGGGGGGGGTTAGTTCTGTTTTTTGGGGTGTGGGTGGTGGGGGGGGGGGTAAATAAAGGACTGATGTGTTGCAATTTACCTTGGGAGTTGGGCTCGGGCAGCGTCTCCCTGGCCACTAAGTGCATGACGGTGGTCTTGCCCACAGGAAGCTTCAAGCCTGCCGCGCACAAAACGCATAAGCTCTTTGTTGACCGTTGCACAAATAAACACTTTGCGGGGGCAGATGTGGACAAACGGGAGAAAGGAAGCGTCTGCCCCCCCCCCGAAACCCAAAGTCCACTCCCGACACGGCCCCCCTCCCTTCACTTCCTGTCTGGCTCAAAGGACGCTTGTCCTGAACACTGAGCTTCCTCTGTTCTGCTGCTCGGGGAAAATCAAATCCATTAATTCATTCATTAAACACACACACACACACACCAGAGCGAGCGTCAAAGTGTGAGAGGATGCGTGTGAGCGCACCTCCGAGTGTGACGTTGCCGTGCAGGAAGCGTCCCTGGTAGATGAGGCGCAGGATGTCGGGACTGCCGACTTGCTCTTGCTGCCAGTCTGCAAACGTCAAACACGCCAGTCTTTCATTTCTCGGGCGCCGGCAAAGACAAAGGTCCTCCTCGCTTGCCGTCATGAAGGGAAAAGAGAAGCGAGGCGGCTCACCCATGGGCCAGTTGTCGTAGACGTGTTTGGCGATGTCGGCCGCCGAGTCGTCGGGGGGGAACAGGAATTCTTTGGTCTTGCCGCTGACCAGGATCAGCCGCAGGTTAATCTGGAAGGCGCGCGGACGCAAAGGCGCGCTCTCATCAGGAACGATTGGGATTGTCCACGCCCTGAACGGCGCAGCCTGACTGACAAATTGCCGGACGCGACGCTCAAAGGCGCAGCCGGCGCGTCGGCGGACGCGTCGAGATTCAAGTGACGGCGGTGTTCTGCGCCGACGGCGCGGTTGCGCAATCGGTCGACGACGGCGCGAATTGGCACATGCGTGGGTGTGAGCGCGGCGAGCCTCGAGCGGGGGGTAGCGGGATGTCGTCGGCGTGGCTGCGAAAACACGCTTCCGGACGGCGTCTTTCAAGTCAGGCAAAAAGTCCGAGACAAACGAGTCCCTTCATCGCAGTCGGCGCTTGAAAGGGGATCAAAGACACTCGAGTCCTTTCACAATAGGGGTGAAAAACTTCGAGCGGGCGCCACCCCCTTTGGAGCCACGAGGTTCAACATCAAAGACGGGGCTGGGGAAACTCAGGACAAAACATCCAAGACGGCAGGCGTGATGACATCAAAAACAACTACGATATATCGATCCGTATCTTTTTTTTTAAGATGGGGGGGGGGGCAATCAGCAGCCCACCACTGTGGACTGGGGGCACTGATCTGGTTCCAAAAAGGCAGCCGAAAAGATGATCTTTGTGTTGAATCAAAAGAAAACATTCGCTTTTACTTTGAAAAATGATTCACTTTTTTGCCGATTTCCCCCACGTCCGAACACAATCGGAGAGGGTGGAAGGGGGGGGGGGCAAATCTAAGATTTGAAAAGCATATTTATGTTCTGAGAGAAAAAAACGATCAGCTAAGACAATGTTTCATAAAATAGTCGTCATCGTACGAGAAGGAAGTTTGATTTTTTTTTCTTTTTGGGGGAGGAAAAACAGGCATATCATTTTCAGGAAATATCTTTTTCGTAAAGTCAAAATTCGTAAAGTCAATTTTTGTTTTTCTTTCTTCAAGAACACAAGGTTCTCTCTTTTCGGGCTAAAAATATGTCGATTTTGACAAACATTTGACGCAAAGACGGAGACTCGCGACGCGTTTGAAAATCTCTGGTTCGGAGCTTGTTTTTTTTTTTTTTTTGCTTGGGGGCGGAGGGGGTTAAAGCTCACCATGTCTTCTGGCGTGCTCGATGTCATCTTGCAGGTCGTTCTGCCAACTTCAGGGATCCGCCGTTGCCCGACAATGTCAGTCAGTCGGAATTGATCAATCAATTTATTTTGATTAGAGACCCGCACACCGAGTCGCGCTGGGTTCCGTCCAGATCAGTGCCGGTCGATCCGGGCTCGTCCTCTACTGCGCCGACATGTCCATTAACTGGCTCGGGTGGCGAGCTCCGACATGTCCACCGCCAGAGGAGGCGACCTTCTTCGGAGGAGGAAGACGCCGCCGCCGCCGTCCGGACGGTCAAGTCCCGAAACTCAAACGCGGTTCGGCCGCAACGACAAGGAAGACATCGACGAAGGACGGAAGGAGGAGAAAGCTACGCCATGCGGAAGGGCAACTCGCGCAAACACATTTTTTTCAGTCGCTCCTTCCCAGGAGAAAAAGTCAAACGACGTGCGGTGTGAGGATTTGAGGAAAAGGTGACAAAAGAACGTGAAAAGTGGACAAAAAAAATGTTCGGCGTTTTACCGACTCGCTCGTCGGCGTCGTCACAGACTGAGCGACGACGTCACCGTCAGTCTGGACTGAGCCACATTCGATCGGCGAGTTACACTGTTAGCTTGTTAGCTGTCAAACAATAAACAGTCCAAGTTTCATCGTTGGGTTTAAAAAGGCGAGTTTGGTTTCCATGCGACGTCCCTAATTTTAGTCGTGGCTATAAAATGGCATCCCAAACGTCAATCTTGATTTGGTTCCAGCACAGCACTCGACAGCACACACCCCTGCGTCCAAAGACAAGTGGTTCGATCCGGTGCGCGACTCAGACTGCTGGAATTGCTAATAATCAGGTGGGCTTTCCAAGGAGCGTTGAAGCTTTTTCAAAGAAGCGCTCGCGATTTTTGACAGCTGTCCCAAAATTCAGTTGAAATGGTCCGCTCTCGGGATGTGTGGCCTCAGGTGGGGATTCAATGAAGCTACCGCGCATATTTTTGGAAAGTGTGAGGAAACCAGACGACCCGGATAAAACCCGCACAGGCACGGGGAGAAGATGCAAATTCCACACTTGGGAGGGCCGGAATGGAACCCCGGACCCCTGCAGTGTTCGGTGGACGACGTGCTCACCAATCGATTAGCGCTTCCGCCCACACCAAATCTCTTCACCACAGTCGTCCTTTCTTCGCAATTGAATTCCTTCACTTGTTAGCCTTTTAATTCCCTTACTACATGACGTCACTCGTTACTTTTAACGACTGGCCTCGCATATCTTCCCCACTCGCGCAGCCATTCGTTTGACAACAGCTGCATCTAGTGGACAACCGCGATCATTACAGGACACGCTTCATTCTCGATACGGATGCACTTTCGCCACTGGAGGTCGCCATTAATCATTCTGACGACGCTGGACCTGCTCGTTATCCAATTCGTCAATCGATTTAGGGAACGAAAGAACGAGTAGTCCAAAAAGCAGCTTTCCATGTACTTTTGCTCAATCATTTATTGGACGGATGGGCAAGGCTGGGTGGTTTATTTATCAAATTGTAATGAGGGAGAATTTTATGTACAGTACACAAAACAAAAGTTTTATATACATATATACTTACACACCTTATTAAATTAGTTATTAAATCGCTTTAGTTTGCAAATCTATAAATATTGCTCACCAACCTTTTCCCTTTTCACTGTCAATCTGCCACATTGTTTTCACACGCACGTTACTGAAACAAGAACACATATTAAAAAACTGTTTATTGACATCAGAAGCAATTTAAATTTGAACAATAAATGAGTCTTTCCCCCCCCATTTCTTCTCGTGTTGCTATGAGGGTGGTACATAAAGATCAGTAAAAGTGATACGTCAAACGGCGATAAAATGAAAACACAGATAAAACAGGAACACTCAGATCTAAGAATTTGACTTTTTTCTCTTTTTTTTTTATGTGCTGTGCACGTCTAGCTAGGCTAAATACGGTAAGCCCCCAAGCCCCGTCCCGCCGGACTAGGATTTGAAGGCGAAAGAAGACCAAGAAGAGGACATGGACACCAGACGTGTGTAGTGTTAACTATACAAAAAGGAGAAACAAACTGTACAGCATAAAAACAAGTGATATACACAGCCTTTTTCTGCATTGTTTTTTTTTTTTAAGCCCGCCCCCAACCGCTTCGCCCCTCGGATGCAACGAATGGATTTGCTTTTGGAAGTGAAGTGTGTACACGGGGCGTCTTAAATGCTTTACAAACAACATCACCGCCAGCCAACGCCGCCCAGACAGACTACTCGTCGTCGTCGTCGTCATCCTCGTCCTCATCATCCTCATCCTCTTCGTCGTCGTCGTCGTCCTCGTCGTCTTTCTCCACCTTGGCCGCCGCTTTGGCCGCCGGGGCGCCGCCGCTACCCGCCTTGCCCTTGGCACGGTACGCCGCCACGTCCTAAAACACGCAACACCGCTGGCTCCAGTAAGCACGAGGTCACCGCTTATTTGGCAGAAAATGCTTAGCGTAGATTTGGGGGAGATTAAAGAAAGAAAAGCTACATTTTTTTTTAAGGGAAGAAATTTTTTTTTCCAGAAACACGTTTGTGAGAAAAATATTTTTTTCTGAACAATGGCTGTTGATTTTGGGGAAATGTTCATTTTTTTTAAAAGAAGAAAAATAAGGCACCTTCTTGTTTGTCTTTTGGTTTCAGATTGTTTTGGTGTGAGGAAGTAAATAATAATCCCCCAAAATAAAATTCCACCCTTTCCATTTTTTTTTCCTTCATAGTTTCTGGGGGGAAAAATTAGAAGATTTACAAACTTTAACATTAAATCTCCTCTTTTTGATCTCCATTTGAAAATTTCTTTTGATAAATGTCTGTAGACTTTTAGTGATTTTTAAAAACATATATTTGAGAGAAAAAAACCTTACGTTATGCCTCGATAAAGGTGTTATACCTTAGTCTGTTAAAAAAAAACCAAACACATTTTGGGGGGAGAACTCACAAACACCGACTTTCAATTTTCTGTGGGAAGACTTCCCTTCATGTAAACGGGTTAAAAGGATTACTTTTGGAGAATAAGCCTTATTTTATTTTATTACAATTTTTTTAAAGAGTACATTTCAGAATTTTCATAATTAGGCTTTTTTTTAGGGAAAGCTTGTTTTCCTACGGTCACGTTTTTCAGAGGAAAGGTACTAAAAGAAACCAAAAGCGAGATTACGGAGCGGCACGTGTGACCGCGGCGGCCTTTTTTCACTGGTGGCTGTGTTGAGGATTCACCGTTCACGTGTTTTCATTGAATTTTGAGAACTGGCAACTCTGGATGGCCCATTTGTTTTGGAGACGCGGTTGTGGTCTTACCTTCTCGTACTTCTCCTTGAGTTTGGCCGCCTTCTTCTCAAAGGGCTGCTTGTTCTCGGCCGAGGTTCTGTTCCACATCTCGCCCAGCCTCTTGGCCACGTCGCCGATGGTCAGGCCCGGAGTCTCGCCCTTCACCTTGGGACGGTACTCGGCGCAGAAGATGAAGAAGGCGGACCTGCAACAAAAAGCGGGTGGCTCGCCCGTGGTCCTGTCCAGGGTCTCCCGCCGTCCCTCACTTACGGGGGCCTCTTGGGGGCGTTGGGGTCCTTGAACTTCTTCTTCTTTCCTCCGCGGGCCGGCACGTAGCTCATCATCTCCCGCTCGTAACGAGCCTTGTCCAGCTTGGCCAGGTCCTCAAACTTGCCCTTCTCCTTGGCCGACATTGTCTGCCGTGCGGGGGGCAGAGAGAAGACATGACATTGAACATTTGAAATTCTCTGCCACTGCAGTACTCGGTCAAAGTTGACATTGGAAAACATGCGCGCAATCCAAAAACAACTCCTAAAGTTGTTCAATCCGAAATTTCAATTCATTTACCGGTAGAGACATTCGCCATCACTCGGGGTCAAACTTAAGAAGTCTTCATTTTATATCCTTGGAGTCAATTTGAACCTCCAGCTACTTTTTCTCAAAAAAAGTTTGTAAAAAAAATAAAATAAATAATAATAATAAAAATATATGCGTGCTAAAAACATTAGTTGGGTTCAGCCCTGGGTCAAAGTGACCAATTTGTTAAGTATGAAGCAGAACGCCAATCACTCAATCACTCTGCTTCAAACGGACCCGGTGCGGCCCTCGCTCCTCTACCTTCCATCTCTCGGAGCACTTTTTGGAGAACTCGGCAAAGTTGACCGAGGCGTCGGGATGCTTCTTCTTGTGCTCCTCCCGGCACGTCTGCACAAAGTAGGCATAGGAGGACATCTTGCCCCTGGGCTTTGCCGGATCTTTCCTCATCCTGGCGTGGGAAAACACCTGAAGCCAAACGCTATATCTGCAATCCGAAATGGCAATTAGAATTGTGTGTGTGTGTGTGTGGGGGGGGGGGGGTGTTATTGACAAACATTCACCTTTACAGTAATCGATCGTATATATGAATGCTAATGTACATTTGCATTCATTAATGAAGGCGACGTGTTCATTACGGCGCGGGTCAAAGCCCCCGCACATAAACACTTTGTGATGCGAGCAACTCTTTGCGTTGACGTGGAAGATTCGATCCAAAAAAAGAAAAAAAGAAAAACACGAACAAATGCGGCCGCGGTTATTGCGCACATCACACACAAGAGGAGCACAATCACACATTAAAGGGCTAAATTTGTTATCAAACACTTTATTGAAGCCTCGTCCCACCAACTCCTCTTCGTCTATTCGAAAGAAAAAAAACCCCGCCCCCGCCTTCCAAAAATTGATTAAAATTTGTTTTTTAAAATTGTTTTTATTGCGTTGAAATGTCGCCGTAAAGAGCGGCGGAAAGTTGCGAGAAAGGAGGAGGAGCGGTCGGCGAGTTTGCTGGTTATGGCGCTCGTGCTGGTCGGAAAAGGAGGTCACGCAACAACGACGACGGCGTTATTTCTCCTTCCATTTTCTGAGAACGGCCTCGCGATGAAAGAAAGTGCCCCTCAAATGTCTCCTTCCGGCCCGCCGCGAGCTCCCGGGGTCCCGCCGAAAGCTCCGGCCGGCTGCCGGCCGTCCGCCCGGTCCTCTTCCATAGATCGCAGCCTCCCGCATTGGCTTGCTTGCGTTTGAACGGTTCCTAATGGCCGCTGCGCTCTCGTCTTCACGGAGGGAATATGGCTCCCTTCTCTTTGTGTCGGCGGCGCCTCGCTCGGCTCGCTTCGGAAGCACGTAGCGCGGCCCCGCCGCGCCGCACCGAGCTCCGCCAGGCGCCGTCGGCACCGCGAGGGTCCGCTCGAGCGTTCGCCGCCGTCGGGCGCCTCGCTCGCGGGCTGCGCGGGCGAGAAAAGCCGCTCGGAAAAGTTGCTCGTCGCCCTTGTGTGCGCCTTGTTTCCTATGCGAATACAGTCAGCCATTACAGTAAAGCGCGGCTTGATCCGAGCCTCGTCCTTTTTTTCCTTTTTTTTTTTTTAAACACCATTTTGAAGGCCAGATGAGTCAACAAACACACACGGGGGTGTCGTTTTCAAGCCTTTCTTTCTTTTTCTCCACTTTTCCTGCATTTTCGTCATGTTTTTAATTTTTCTGCCGTGACTCGCGGCGCTGGGAAAACGCTAACGGCCAATCTGCTACCATTGTCGCCACTGACGAGCCGTTCTTCCCGGATTTTTGGACGCGATAATCGCGACGCAGCAGACTCCATTTTGGACACAAGACACCGGAAAAAATGCTCCAAATTTTTCGCCTTGCTCAGATCCGCGGTTTACCGTCGAGTTTGCCCGACGCGAATATTCGCATTTGTTCACGATTACCCCCGCGTCGGGTCCACTCTTTAACCTTCGCAGTCTGTATTTCACGTCAGTTTTTTTTCTGCCATTTTGACACGACCAAATGCCAAGAGACCGTCCGACGCGGTTGGGCGGCCAACTATTTTCTGTTGTTGCGTTCGTTGTGGTGTGAAAAGCCTCGAAATGCCGACGCGTACTTACGGAAGAACTGCAAGTGGTTCTCTCAGTGCTGGGCAATGGCTGTTGTGCGAGGCGATACGCAGTGTCTTCACTCCTCCGTTCTCTAACATTACTCTCGACGGAGCTCGCACTCCATTGGTCGGCTCGCGGGCTGGCGCGCCGCTGATTGGCCGCGGCCTTTTCATTGTCCTAATAGAAGACGAATGGCCATTGGTGGGTGCCCCTGTTACGTCACGGAGCTTTCCGGGGGCGCGTGGATATGAAAATATTTGTGTGGGAGCCGAGCACGCCGGAGCTGCTCGCGCTGGTGCTGCTGTGAGCTCAACGTGAGGCTTTGCCCGTCTCGTCAGCGCGCTGTGGCCGAGTGGAAGAGCCGAGGCGAGGCTGCCGGCAGCCTCGCCCGCCCTGGGCTCGCACCCTCGTCACCGCGAGCGTCTGTTTCGTCCACAAAAGAGCAGTGGTAGCTAAAGTACTCCCACCCTGTACTTGAGTAGCAGTACAGATACTTGCGGTGGGGGGGAACAGAAGTGCCCATACAACTCCCGCAGTTCAGTAAAAGTTTTTTTAAAAAGTGCACATCTCGAGATGTACTTAGGTTCTCAAGTTAAAAAAAGAGCTTTTTAGTGTCGATTACTGTGCAGCGAACAGAAAGCGGCAAACATTTGAGAAGGAGAGCCGCTTCTGGTTGGTGACTCCTGGTTCACAGTAATTGACAAATGACATCATGAAATAATTGGACTACATAATCAAGCAGCACACACAAAAAAAACTTTATTAGAGCAAATTTGATTTTTGCCGCACGGTCGATATGGTGGTATGCGCATCTGCCAGTTCTGAAGCTGGGGGGGTTCCAATTACGGCCTCTGACCTTCCCGGAGAAAAGCCACGCAGGCATGGGGAAAACAAGTCAATTCCACACAGGGAGCCAAGAGCGCAGAATCGAACCTGTGACCCCTCTACTGTGAGTTACATTGACTTGAACAATAGTTGAACAGTCTCATAGCCTTGATTTCTGATTTAATTCCTAGGAATCCATCAATTGGATATGTTTATGCAAAAATGTCAATGAGACGATTCAACACTTATCCGCTTGCATGTCTACAATTTTCTGCAATGACAAGTGAATTTCTTTGAAGGCTTTCAACCCATCTTAACCAGAGGTGCAAATAACGATGGCGGGGACATGGCATGTGATTGGCTGCAGACCAGTCCAGGGCCTTGCCCCCAATTCGCCCCAAATCAGCGACCCCGAAGTGAGTAGAAGCGCGGTGGCAAATGGATGTAAGAAATTAGCTTCAGGTAGCTAACTATCTCATCTAATGTGGTTCCGATGAGATATCTAGATGAGATTAGTTGATAGATATACATCGATACAACGCCAGATCGAACAATAGAATGATAGATTGATCCTTCAATAGGTAGCTGTGCGATCATTTCTCCGCTCCCATTTAGAATCTCACACGAAAGGAAAGAAACACAGCATCTTTTGCTTTGAATGTCCTTCTTTGCTTCCTGCTCGTCCTTTCGCATCAGGAAGGTGCCACAAGATGGCGTCTGCTCTGTCTGCTTGCCGACGTTCGTGCATGCTAATGAGCGCTCGCCCAAATGGGAATCGCATGCAAATGTCCTCATTTGTCATCACGAGGAAAAGAGAGGACAGGAGCTTCTCCTGGAGACGCGATGGGGGGGGGGGGGGGGGGGGGGGCGTCTGATGCGGGGGTGGAGGACGGGCGGAGACTCGTGTGAGGAGGAGGCGGGAGTGGTGCGAGAGACATTTGATGCTCGTGTCGTGTTGTGCGTACGCGCGTGTAAGCTGTATGGGCTGGATTGAGTGAGAAATGTGTCCCCCCCCCCCCCAGCCCCATAAAACAGTTGAAATCGTTTGCGCTCCACGAATGTGACTTCAAAGTCAAACAGGAAGCCATACGTTACAATACTGTGTCAATGAAATCCACACGACTTTTGAAGTATCCGCCTTTTCCAAAGAATCTGTGAGTAAAACACATTTCTAACAATTTCTTATTCCTTCGATTTCGCACTTGGTTAAAAAAAAAAAACCCTCCCCAAAGGTAATCAAACAGTGGCGGCTGGTCAATAGAGGGCACTAGTGTGCCACCACACAAATGGCGGAAGCCACTTTTTTCGGTTCAAAACATTAAATTAAATAAAACATAAAAGTCGTAGCGAAATATAATTCGTTCGATATGTGTGTAAAACCAATTTTGGATGAACGGGGTAAATAGGCCAAAGTAGTGAATGATGACCAAAGTTGTTTCGGTTTTGCTATTTCTAGGTGTGACGTCACCACTGGGGAGCAGCAGCAAAACAAACAAACAAACAAACAAACGAACAAACAAAGAAAAAACAAATCACAATTCCTGACGGACCGTTTGTGGAGCAATCGTTGGTGGTGGTTTTCGGGGGGGAAGACAAACAGTGCAGCACACGCGGAAGGAAGCACGACGTTTCCAACACGACAAACGCTCTCAATTCTGATCCCGGCCCTCTACGCCGGAATGTTTTTCGTATGACTTTTAGGATGTATGTGGCGAATTTAAATTGGAGTGTGAGAACGGTACGTATGGTTTGCAGGCATTTGGGCTCGACCGGTACTGCCTCGTGCTTGCTCGCATGGTAGCATGCTAACCGGCAGGTGTAGCTACGCCGCTTTGGTTGGATTCTTTTGAGAAAAGTTGCAATGTAACTTAGTTCGGAACGACTAAGAAATGCTAATGTCACATCTGCGTGTCTTCTAAAGGGGCCGCCAGACTTGTTCTGGTGAGCTTTGAAGAGTAAGCGATGCAAATTGGAATGGTGGTCGTCGAGTTAATCCGATTTAATAGTTCACTATGGTCATTCTGTCATTTTTCTGTCTAATGAAACAATCCAGACTTGGACACCCCCATTTTATCACGCATTGAACTGCTTTATACTTCCCTTTGGGTCGCGGGCGTGCCGGAGCCTATCCCGTCTTCGGTCAGTAGGCGGGGGACACCCTGAACCGGTTGCCAAACAATCGCGGGGCGCACATAAACAAACGACGACCATTGTGAAGATTTTTGGAGAACAAACCTCGATCTTCATTTGGATGATGTGTCTTCCCTCCTTTTAGCTTCCTGGGAGGTGAGCCAGGTTGTCATGGTGATATTGCCGGAATGGCGGCGGGCGTCTGCGGCGGACCTCGGCAGGAGCGGCGCTGAAGTGATGCCCGGTGAAGACGCCGGTTCGGGGGCTCGGGCCTCCCCACCGGTGGGGTATTTGGGAAAAGTCAGTCTGAGCCCTCGGTTGCTCTGCTCTCAACTTGTTTTGTCACCTGCGCAAAGCTGAATTGTGTTTGACCACCACTGTGACTTAACAGTGCCACTCCAAATTATACCAAAAGACAACAAAGGAAATCTTTGGAAAAAGGCGAAAGCTTTGTTTTCGTGGGATTTGTTTGTTTTTCAAAAGAAGTCAAGGAGTCGGAAACTTGTCGTACTGCTCCAGGCATAATAATAAAGTGGATCGTCTTTTAGGGGGGAGAGTGAAAGTATTGTTAAAATAAAACAAAACTAATTTTTGTGAGAGAATTTTTTTTGGCACTTGCGAGTATATATGAATGAAGGCAAAGTGTGAAATAAAATTTTGGGGGCGGGAGTAGGAGCTGACCCCCCCCCCCCCCAACATTTTGATGAAAAACATTCCATGTTTTGCAAATTGTATTTTTATTCTCTAAAGAAAATAAAACGGGGGCATTTCCCATGAAAGCTTCATCATACAATTCACTTTTAGGACTTTTTTTTTCTTGGAAAATTCAGAAACTAATAAAATACAAGTGCATGACGACAAAAGACACACATATATATAAAAAAAAATGCCACTGGCAGTCTTTTGTGCTATCCACTAAGATTGTTTTGATGAATGAGACCTTTCGCATTTAATAAGCGGACATTTTCCGAAACGAGTGATTGATTACCATTGAAAGTGTCGGTAAGTCCTTCAATTGTGCGTTTGAAGGTCCAAGAGCGGGCGGCGTCTCTGGAGTGCTGCCCGTGGTGCGCGTCCAAAGGCCTGCGCTCGCCCCTGCGCTTGTGCCGCCTCAACCTGCACGAGTCCGTCACGCTGTGCACCGAGCCTCAGGTCAGCCCGCGCTTTGTTTGCGAAACCAAAGACCGGATGCCCTGGAAATACAAGTCCAGAAACAATTCCCAGAAATGGGACAGTAAATTGTTATTTGTGTGTTCTATAAGCGAAGGAAACGGTCAACAGTGGGAAAGAAGGTTTTGGAGTTGGCAGCCCTAAATGGTTGCCCATTTGTCTCATCTTTCGTTGTCAATGCTACATGCTAATCCTGCGCTAACCGTTTCCCCTTCGGCTCGCTAGTGTCTCTTCCCTCTGGTCAGCCGCCCCCTCGATGACATTTTGGCAAGTTTGGCCCCCGCGGAGACGACGACGACGGCCGGCGGCAGGAAGAGAAAGGCGTCGTCCTGGACGGAAAACCAAAGCGACTGCCAGGAAGTCAAAGTCAGGTGTCTGCGCTCTGGTCAAGCGGACACGCCACCACCAAGTCCGCTTCCAAGTGGCCATCACGAGACCGCCGTGACGCACGTCGAGCCGTCCGACGGGGTCTCTCGTCCGCCCCGAGACCGCCTCTCCCATCAGGGGGCGGCAGGGAACGCCGAGGAAAACGCTGACTTTTCCGCCACGCCGCCGACAGACGGGGACGATGCTTCCGGCAGGTTCGCAAGTGCTGCCGAGGGACCCGTCGCCTCCCCGGAGGAACCCGTTGACGCGTCGCTCGGGACGGCTCCTGAGCAAACGATGGAAATTCCAGACAAATCCATCATCCTGGATCCCTTCGGCGTTCCGGCGGCGCCTCTTTTCTGGAAAAACGCTCACGAGCTGTGCTGGTTGGACGTCCTGCTGGTGGTCCTGGTCAACTGCGAGAGCCTGAGGAGACGCCAAGGCCGGCGCGAGCCCCGGCGTGCCGCCGTCTGGCGCCTGATGAGCGGCTACGACCGTGCGTGTGACACCCTTCGAGCGGGAAGCGGTGGGTGTCGGCCTTGAGATGCCCCCCCGTTTGCCTGAGGTGAGCCGTCTCACGGGGTCTGGCTCTCTTTGGGCGCAGGTGAGCAAGCGAGGGTTCGCCGCGACGCCGACGAGCGGCTGCAGAGCCTCAGGACGGCCGTCTTGGAGTCGCTTCGGCCGCAGCTGCTGCGCTGCCGGCTCGGTGGGTGCCGCCTCCTTTGGCGGTTTGCCCGACGGCGACCTCTCTTCCATGTTATGTCAAGACATGCGCGTGTTCTGCGCAGGCCAGAAAGAGAGTCCGGTCTTGGCCATGCCGCTCCTGCTGGCGGCTGACTCGTGGGCGGAGCCTCTCTTTCGGACCACCTTCCGCTGGGAGTTTGAGTGTGCCCAGTGCAAGACGGTCACCAGGGAGAGGTCTGTTCAAACATTCCATTGGGGGGGGGGACAAGTTGAATGTTTTCACAGCACTTGACTTGTTTCAGGGTCAGCGAAACGCTTCCCACGCTGACCAACGTGTTGCCCGATTGGCACCCGATGCGCGCCACCCACTGGGCGGTGTGCGACGCCTGCGGCGCCCAGCGCCAGCGCAGGAGCATGAAGCTGGAGAGGTAAACGTCCAAAAATGGAGAAATGAAGGCAAACGGCAGGTTTGGCTGGGTGGCAAATTGCGTCACGACGTGGCGCTTCCCCGCAGGGTGGCCGCGGTGTTGGCGCTGCACTTTGCGGAGGGCGCGCCGCACGGCGACCCGGATGCGCTCGCCTTCGCCTTGGGGGGCCGCCGATATGCCGTCACGGCCATCGTTCAGTACGAGCGGCGCGCCGAGCACTTTGTGGCGTGGACGCGCACGCCCGGCGGTAAGCGGACACTCTGTGCCAATGGGTGGGGGTGGGGGGGGCTTAGATTTGATCTTTTTCTCTGTCCCGCCCCCTCCAGGCTTCTGGCGTGAATTTGACGACTTGAAGCACCCGCAGAGCCCGCTCCATCCCACGCCACCCGTTCCCGCTCAGGAAATGCAGCTGGTCTTTTGGGAAGCGCAAGAGGCTTCTCCCGGCTCTGGCGCCTGTTCCCCGTCCAGCACGCGACCGGATTCTCCGCCGTCCCTCTGCGGGGTCCCGGACCGCCACCTCGCTCGCGAGGAGGAGGAGGAGGAGGAGAGCGCGGCGACGTCGGCGGAGGCTTGCGGGAACGTGTCCATCAGCTCTGTCACACTACTGGATGCCTTCCACGGCCTGTCCCACGACGACATCGTCACGCTCACCCTGACGGAGGTGCGCCGCCGAAGCCCGTCGTACGCCCACCAAAAATGTGGAATTGACCCCGTTTTGCATGGCAGGTGGCAGCCGACGCGCCGACGGATCACGCGGCGCTTCTGGACGACGTCCTCGCGCCGGACAGCTCCTCCCAGACGCCCGAAGACCCCGGCGAGAGCCCCCAGCGGTCGGCGGAGTCCAACGCAGACAATGATGCCGCTTGGGAAGAAGCTCCGACGAGGCTTTCCAAAGCCAAACATCAAAGAGGCGGAAGGACGGCGAAGACGAAGGCGTCGCCGCAGGGGGCGGCCGCTCAAGCCTCCGGCCCGCCGGCTGACGCCGTCGGGCTGGCGTCGCCCGCGTCCTCCACCGGGGGGCCGCCGTCGCCGCCCAGGGAGCGCACCTCGCCCTGGTCCTTGTTGCTCAGCCATCACCTTGCCAATCAAAGGCCAAACGGCGCCACGCCCACTCCCGCGCAGCGTCCCCCCGCTCATTCCACGCCCGCTCCGAAACCTCGGCTGCTGCCTATGGAGGACGGCGATGGTCACCCCCTGAAGGCCGCCGAGGCGTTTGGCGCCTTTGGGGGCGCCGTCCAACGCCTGCCGGCATTTTCCAAAAGCGGCGGCCGTTGTCATCAAATCCAAGCGGGGTCTCCGGCCCCCGTCCTGAGCGACACGGAGGCGCTGCGCTACAAGCTGCTGAAGAAGCTGAAGGCCAAGAAGAAGAAGCTGGCCAAACTGGACCGGCTGCTGGCGCGCCGGCCCGACAAGGCGGCGCCGATCTCGCCCGACGGCTTCTTGCCGCCAGATCCGCCGCCGCTCCCCTCGCCCTCCGCCGCCGTCTCGCCCGACAGTTCGGGCTTCCTCGACGCGCTGGTCTGCCGCCAAGACGCGACCCCCGACGCCCCGCAGCCGCCGATGCATACGGAAAATTTCCTGGACGAGTTTTTCTCCATGACGCCGGTAGCGGCTCAGCAAACCATGGAGGACGAGACGCTGCGAGAACTGGAACTTTTACTTTCATAGCAACAGCGCCGCTCCGGGTGGGATATTTTTTTTCCGTAAAAGCGAGGAACAGACAGAAATACTGTCAGTCCACTCCAGCACTGAAATTACTTTTGAAATGGATGTCTTGGAATCATCGCTGTTGGTCATCATGTGTGTAGGATTTTTTTTTTTTTTAGAGGGGGGGGCGAACAAGAGCATTAAACTTCACTGCGAGAGCATTTATTTGTTCGTTTTGGCGCGAAGATGAAATACGTTTGAGTTAATTTATTTAGCAAAAGTCAAGCACTTGTTAGCCTGAGTGCTTGTGTCGCGCGTGGGGCGTTACGGACGCAATTGGAAATACTGTACTGAATGTATGTCAATAAAACGGCTTCATCCTGAAACGGGGGCGCGATGTGACGTTTCTGACAAATGTTTACATGGTTGATGATGACTGCTTTTCAATTACCGGTACATTGATTTCAATTTAACTCAATACGACCGAGTAGTTGACATTCCTGTCAACCTCGGCTAATACCGGCCCTAACAAATGATTACGATTCCCCTTAGCAACAAAAAAAAAAAAACGGTTTACGGCGCATGCGCAGCGATGAAAAAAATATATTACGACTGAGGATTACTTTTGCTGGTTTGCCGTGACAATAGTAGAGATCGACGTTGGCTCCCAGCAGGTGAGACGATCTGGATTTGAGCCAAAATGATCTTTGTGAGATCGGTACGCAAACTTTTTTTTCCCCGCCCCGTATAAAAGTTGTAATACGCCGTACATGATTTGAAATGATTTTTAAAAAACGTATAAAATACGTGGAAAACGTACAAGTTGACAGGTATGAGTTGAACAACTCACCTCAATTCGAGTAGTGCGCCGTTGTCATGACTTGTTACTTTGGAAGCAGCTGTTCCACCTGCGGTCGATAGGTGTCGTCGTTACTTCCAAAAAGGAGACGACCGTCGTGTGTCAATATCAGGACCCTGCACCCTTCAACAACAACAAAAAGTACAACTTGAATTCCTTTTCTTGGGATGAAACACGAATTTATTCCGATATTACAAAAAAAAAATACTCTGCTAACATTATGACTTATTTTCCTCAAATATTATTCAACCAACACATTCACCCCTCCAACATAAATGTGCCTTTCGAATAAAAATTAAAAGTCCCAAAATGCCTCACAGCTAGTTCGGAGAAAAAGGAAATCCAGGAGTGAGCTTCTTTTACGCCACCCAAAATTTGCCAATTTGAAATTTACTGCCATCATAAATACTGTTTGAGGAAAGATGGACGGACGATCGACTGGACTGTTTTCGACCGAGTCCATGGTTTCCTCAACTGCAGTGCACTGCCGCGTCAATAGATGGCGGTATACTCGTACTTTTGCCGGCGCGCGTTTGTTTTGATTGAAGGCTCCAAGTTGGAACAATTGCCGTTTGCGTGGAGTCATTTAAGCGGTGTGTGTCTATACTTTGATTCGCATAAATGTACATATTTTCTCGATTATCATTATTTGAAAAACCTTTTCCCTTCGAAAATAAACCAGACTATTGAATCAAGTTAAAACGAATGTATCACGTAAGGTAAAATATGCCTCTTTATGCCATTTTCGTCTGGGGGGATGTTTTTCTTCTGGTGGTCTTTTTTTGTAATTTCTTTCAAAACTTTTTTGAAAAATATTTTTTCTCGGACAAAAGTATGACAGTCTAAAAACGAAATATGCCTATGCTCGTAGTAGTATGCCCTTTTTCCTTTGAAAAATATATACAGTATATTCTTCTCATGTAAACAAAGGTATTTTCCCCCCCCCATCCCAAATTCTTAAATCTTATATTTTAATGAATTCTCCCTCAGAACAATAGTCTTTATCCCACAAATGACGATTTCATTAGAAAAAAATCTTCCCGCATCTATCGCGTCAGTATTTCGAGCGTCTTCCGACGTGTTCTTTGTTCACGGGCTTCATTTGTGTTTTTATTTCAGATCGGGGGTGGGCATGTGTTTTTCTTCCTGGCGTTCCTGGTATTCAAAAGCCACGCCCCCGCCGACGCTAATTGGCTTGGCGCCTTAACTCCAGCCTAGTTCGCCGCCGGTTGGCTAGCCGACTGACGCTCGCCCCGCCCCGGAACGCCTCCTCCTCCTTCAACCGAACCGGGAAAGTCTTTAGTTCTTCAAAACTGGAACCGCAACCGGGAGCGCGAGCCCTTTCCCAAGCCAAGACCTCGTTTGCGCGTTTCACTTTTTTCGCGCAGGCATTAATCCCGCGGCCGAAAGTCGAGGCACCCTCGCTAAGCGCGGAGGAGGACGTGGGGCTGTTGGGGAGGAGGCATCGTCATGCGCTCGTCGGGAACGGAACAGGTGGCATTCGCTTGTCAGTAGTAGACTGCGCTCTCGGGACCCCGTCCAATTGCCGGACGACGAGAAGTCATGCCGGTGGCCGAGTGCGCGGCGCTGCCGCCGGAGGGCGACCCCGACGCCGAAGAGGGCGACCTGGCGCCGGAGGCGGCGGCCACGCTGTGCCGCAGCCCCGCCGCCGACGTCCTCAAGAACTTCTACCACACCAAGCGGGTGGGCAACTACCTGATCGGCAGGAAGCTGGGCGAGGGATCCTTCGCCAAAGTCAGGGAGGGGCTGCACGCCCTCACCGGGGAAAAGGTACCGCCAGCTTCTCATTTAGACCCTTGAGATTGCCACTTTTTAGCTTGGGGGCGAGGGGTGGCTGTTTACACCCCCCCCCCAAAAAAAATAAAAAGTTTAAAAAGATTTTTTTTTCTAATTTGACTTCAAGCTCATGTAACTTTTGGGGGAAATGTCATTGTTATGAACCCCCCCCCCCCCCGACTAATTTGGGAGTGTTACTCTTTTTAAAAAACTGCACCTTACAACGTTTCTCAGAATCTTTAACATAACACCTTAAAGAAATCAATTCTGACTTTATTCTTGTCACGATTATTATTTTATGTCACATACAGATTGGGGATTTTTTTGGGGGGGGTCACTTTTTTTCTATATCAAAGCAATTCTGTACACCAAAAAGACCAAACCCAGTCCTGGGACTTTGCGTCTTAAAACCCAAATCTGATCTCGTCTCGAGAAAAGTACATCATTAACCTTGCGATATTTTGCGGTGGAGGGGTCGTGACCTTATCCCAGAAAGACTTCCATTTCTCAGCTCGATGAGGTCATACTGGCTCCCCGGAAAATGACGAGTCGTTTTGCAACGTGGCAGCGTTTCCTCGATGACGCCATCGCGAAAAGAAGCCACAGGTGACATTTTGCGAGAGGTGCCGCTCGTGTCTTTTGTGCGCCGATGACCTCACGCCCGCTGACGTTTCTTGTTTGGACAACATTGCGTCTTTCTTCGAGCGCCGATGAGTGCGCGTGCGTCGCATGATCTGGGAGGGGAGGGTGGGGGGGGGGGTGAAAGCCGTGTGTGTGTGTGTGTGTGTGTGTGCGTGTGTGATGAATGCACCTGATCAGGATTCTGCTCAAGGCCACTGGCCGACTTGCCTTTGTCTGGGACGCATGGACACGGCCCCCATCTGTAGGCCGGCTCCTCCTTTAACACGTCGTCGGTTCACCTGTAAATCAAATTGATCGTTATGCGTTTATATCTTGAAAATATTTAAAATATATAATTTGGAGATTTTCTTTTTCATAACAAGCCATTGAAAATCATATTGTGACCCCCAAAATGGGATTATTATATTCCATTAAGAGAGTCCTATTCATTTTCTTTCTTTTTTGTGTGTGTGTGTGGGGGGGGGGGGTTCCTGTTTTGTTTTTTTTGGCCCCTCCCTCCATTGTGTGTGGCGTACGCAACCCATTAACACGGGCGACGGGCCTCGTCCAAGAGCCGCTCGCTCACCTCGTGGAGCTTGCTGCTCTCTTTGTTTGGGATGATGCAAACGAATGCAATCGCGTGGCGAGACGGGGAGGGGTGGGCCGAGGCGGAGCTGGGGGGTGGGGGGGGTGGAGAGGGCAGAGGGTTTATTGGTGCTGGCAGGCTGGAAGCGTCCGTGGAAAGTGCACATTTAACACCAGGCGCGGATGAAAGTGAGGCAGGGGCGAGGCGAGGCGGGGGCCGGGGTCACATGTTTTCCATGTCTGTACTGTAACCCACTTTCTTGTCTTGCCCCCCCCCGCCCCCCTCTTTCCTGTCTGAGGGGAGCCCAGTAAACAACTGAAGCGCCCCCAGCTGGCTGGGGAACACCCGCCCACTCCCTCCTCCCCGCTCATACTGTAAATAAGCCCCCCCCCCCAAAGCTCTGTTGTAAACAAGCTCCACAGAGCCGCGTTCTCGCTCCCAATTGGAGGTTCAGCTGGCATATTGCAAATCAACATCCTTTGAAACGATGGGCAGAACAAAGGGTGACTTTCATCCATTCCTCCATGGCTCCTGTTGCCACCTTGTTCTCGTCGCTCGCCCTCTGCGGATGATTTGCGAGCGACGTCGGTGCTCTTGAACCCGCGTCTAGACGAGGAGGAGAGAGGGCGGGCGGGCGGGCGGGCGCGACGTCATGGAGGACGTTGCGGGCGCCGCGCAAAGACAGACGGGGGTCGCATTTTAACCAGCGCCGACGTGCCAGCCACCTCGAAGGGAAGCGGCCCGGCAGGCTGCAGGCCAGCTGCAAAGGAAATTCAAGCAAATGCTTCAGGGCCATTTTGGGGACGGCCTGGGGGGACAGCTGTCTACCCCCCCCCACCCCCCACGAAGCAAGTGTGAATTCCACACCCCACCCTCCAGAAAGTTGAAGTGACAAATGCTCACTGACTGCCACCTCAACCAGAATCTTTGGATTCTTTTCATCATCCAACCGAGCATTTTTGTTGTTGTTTACGAATCGGACCAAAGCGATTTTTAATTTATTTTTTTTTAAACCTGCGCAAACAGAAATGGATTTTCTCAACCATTTCCAAAAATGATTTCAGGCCACTTTTGGCCTTTCGAGGTCTTCACACAGCAAAGTGTAATATTTGTGACGTTGAGTGCGTGCGAGTCGAAAAGGCCAGGTCGACGGCACCGATCCCCCCCAGATCGATTCCGGCGGCGGTCGCTAACGCGTTGGTTGCGTCTGCCCAGGTGGCGGTGAAGGTGATCGACAAGCGCAAAGCCAAGAAGGACTCGTACGTGACCAAGAACCTGCGTCGCGAGGGCCACATCCAGCAGATGATCCGCCACCCCAACATCACGCAGCTGCTGGACATCCTGGAGACGGAGAACAGCTACTACCTGGTCATGGAGCTCTGCCCCGGCGGCAACCTCATGAACCGCATCTACGAGCGCAAGCGGCTGGACGAGCGCCGCACGCAGAAGTACATACGCCAGCTGGTGCTCGCCGTGGAGCACCTGCACCGGGCCGGCGTGGTGCACAGGTACGCCGCCGGGATCAAACCTTCGGGCCCAACTTTGCACTTTCAGCCGAGGCTTTTCGGAGACTTGGCCCCCCCCCGGCGCCCCCCCCCCCCCCCTGAAGACATTTTCTCTTTTCGCAGAGACTTGAAGATTGAGAACCTTCTGTTGGACGAGCAGGACAACATCAAGCTCATCGGTAAAAAGACAAACAAGCGCGTTTCCTTTCCTTCATAGCAAGGGAATAACGCCCCCCCCCTCAACCACCCCCCATCTTTAGATTTCGGCCTGAGCAACTGCGCCGGCATCCTGGGCTACTCGGACCCCTTCAGCACGCAGTGCGGGAGTCCCGCCTACGCCGCCCCGGAACTGCTCTCCAGGAAGAAGTACGGCCCCAAAGTGGACGTCTGGTCCATGTGAGTTTGCGGGCGGGGGGGGGGGGGGGGGCGCCTTCCAAACGAGCAAAACGACTAACGAGGTTGCGCGGCGTCCGGCAGCGGCGTCAACATGTACGCCATGCTGACGGGCACGCTGCCGTTCACCGTGGAGCCCTTCAGCCTGCGCGCGCTGCACCAGAAGATGGTGGACAAGGAGATGAACCCGCTGCCCCCCTCACTCTCCTCAGGTAGGCGCCCCCCCCCCCCCAAAAAAAACCCAACCGTTATCTTTTGGCCCTATTGCAACGTTTGTGTTTTTGGTTTGCTTTCTTCCCCTTGGGCTCAACGGTCGTCGGGCAGCCGCCATCTGCCTGCTGAAGAAGCTCCTGGAGCCCGACCCCAACAAGCGGCCCAACATCCACCAGGCCATGGCCGACTCGTGGCTGCAGCTGGCCAACAGGAACACGGGGGCGCCCTACCTCAACAGGTACGGCCGCTGACGGGGAGCCGCCCCCCCCCCCTTTCTCAACCAGGGGTGATGGTGGGTTCCTTTGTTGCAAGGATCCACATCGAGGAGATCAACCACACGGTGCTGCTGCACATGACGGAGAAGATGGCCTACAAGCACAGCGAGGTCCTCGGCGCCGTGCTGACAAACCGCGCCTGCCACACCCTGGCCGTCTACTTCCTGCTCAACAAGAAGATGAAGCGGCTCTCCAAAGAGTTCAGGGTACGCCCGCCCCCCCCGCCCACCCGTCCCGTTGAAAGAAAGAAAAAGAACCAAAGTGATCCGAGCTGCTGCGCCCGTGCCCTGTCAGGAGCTGCGCTTCCAGGAGGAGAAGAAGGGCGACAAGGCCAAGAAGGAGTACTTCCAGACGCAGTGGCGCAAGCACGTGGACAAGCTGACCATCCCGCCCAAGCAGGCGCCCGTCTACCTGGCCGTCAGCAAAGGGGCCGGCAAGGAGAAGAAGCACCGCAGCGGTGAGCCTCGCCCCCCCCCCCCCCGACTTTTTTTTTCTTTTTTCCGCCGCCGCCGCGCGCTAACCCTCGCTAACCCTGGCAGGTCTGCTGCGCGCTCTGACCGGCGGCCACCGCAACTCGCCGCTGGCGCCGCCGGGCACGGTGGCGTCGTCGTCCATGGAGTACCTGGAGATCCAGCCCCTCTTCTCGTCGCAGACGCCGCCGCAGCAGCGCCGCCGCCTGGCCACCATGCCGCCGGCGGACGTGGGCAGCCCCGAGCGCGGGGCGCCGGCCCCTCCGGCGCCCTCGCCCATCGGCATGCACTCGTTCGGCTCGCTGTCCAAGGCCGAGCGGGCGGACGAGGCGCCCGCCTCGCCCTGGTACAAGCTGACCAACGGCACGCTGTCGCCCCCCCGCCACGTCTCCGCCTTCCAGCCCGACTCGTCCTACCTGAAGAAGGCCACCGTGCCCAGCCCGCCCGTGCTCATCGCGCACCCGCGGCCCAAGAAGAGCGTGTCGGCCGAGTGGGGCGGCGGCTTCTCGTCCGACGCCAGCGGCAGCCCGCCCAGCGCGGCCGGCAGCCCGCCGGGCGGCTCGGCCTTCAGCCCGCCCCGCTCGGCCTTCGGCCCGCCGTCGGCCTTCGGCCCGCCGGCCAACCTGAGCGGAAGCGGCAGCGACCCCGACAGCCCGGCGCCGCGCGCCAAGCTGCCCTGCGCCGGCCTGGCGCTCAAGAAGGCGGCGCGGCCGCGGCCCTTCGCCTTCCGCCCCGAGCAGGTGGCGGAGGAGGCGCTGGTGTCCCCGCCGCCCTACCCCATGCAGACGCTGCTTTGCGCCTCGGGGGCGCTCAAGACCCTCTGCTGAGGGCTCAAACGCCACCGCCTGACTTGAAGACGTAAAGATCCCCTTCACACCCCCCCCCCCACCCCTCCCCCCACCAATTTCACCTCCTCTCCTCTTGCTGCGTGTTGTCCGGTAGGACTCCAAAGTCTTCCGGATGAAGCGCGCTCACTTTTGGGGCCAATGGTGGGACGAAGGCGACCCCCCCCCCCAGTCTGGCCTTTTTCACATCCCTTTTGAAGGAAAAACATTTTCAAAGTCGCCTTATTGAGAAAACGTCGCCATTGGTAAAACGCGAACAGACCACTTTTTTTTTTTTGTGCAATAGTCTGAAGTGTTTTCTACGTACTGATGACCAATCACGAGTATTTGCCAAGGACGGGGGGTGGGGGGGGGGGGGACTTTTGACTTCTTCCTGCTTCTTGAAGGCACTTTGGGTTTTTATTTTGGGTGGGGGGGGGGCGTCTTTGGGTTTGGCATTGTGAACCACTCAAAGGATAAGTTGCATGCGATGTTGTCCGTGTGTCGGCGGTCTTTGTACCTTTTTAAGTTTTCAGACGGCGCTCGAGCCGAGATCGACGGCGACTTTTTGTAAACATTTTGTAACTTTTGTTGCTCGCTCAAGAGATTTCTATGCTGTATAAAGTGATTTCAAACATTTCCATCCAGCTCCAAGCGCACTTTGTGGGCTCTGTCATTTGTCGCATCCGTTTTGGGCCTTTGGGTTGGATGCTGGTGAGCAAAACAAAACAACGAATCCTCGGGACAGCTCAAGTCCAATGGGGGTGGGGGGTGGGGGCTTCACACACAATTGACGACACTGCTTGGCTGTCGTAAACACAAACAGCAGACGTTAATCCGCTCAACTGTGGTCCCCGTAAACCTCTTTGGGTCAACACTGGCCTCGCCAGACACATTATGTTGGGAGTGCTTGTGTGTGTGACTTTTTTTGGGGGGGGTGGGGGGCTCAGCCACCAGTCAAAACACGCCACAGATGACACAAACAGTCGGCGAGCTTTTTCTTAAAGCGGATCAAGCGCAACGCGCTCCGGAGGCTTTTGTTTACGCGGCCGGTCCCAAAACAAGAAGCTCCCACCAAAACGGCTTGCGTTTTATCCCGGGGGCGTCGACCGCACCTCTTCGGCGAGCCCCCAGCCACATTAGGTGGCGTTTAAACGTCCCTCGAAAAGTTTCACGTCGAGCTTTTTTTTTTTTTGCCGCGCCATGTCCCCACTTGGAAGGAGGCTAAAAGCCGGCTAAGCTAGTCGCCTTCATTTTCACACGATTGACGTTTCAGAACGCGCTCATTGTCACGCATATTTAGAAAGACAAGAAATTTTTAGAAAGACATGTTGTGCCCAAAATTGGGACCTGATTACGCACACCCAAAAAAATGCCAAGCGAGAGACTCGGGCCCCGGCGTCTTACCGGCTGCCGGTCCGCCGTTGAACGAAGACGGCGGGAGCGTAGCCCGCTTGATGGCAAATAATCGCTTACACCTGCGAGTCCGGAAAGCGGCCGTGAGATTTTTGGGCCTTTGGCTCTTCCGTAGTTCTCCTGCCATATTTGTAGTTCTTTGAGCGACGCTCGCCAAGGCAGCGCTTTTTAGACGCAGCTTCAAACACGTTTCAAGCAACCACATTTATTTCTTTAAAAAGTGTCATGGCGTTGTCCAATTGGTGCTTTTCGTTGTATGAAGTTCTAAGGTTGATTTTTATTTGATACTTTAGAGTGCGTCTCAACAGAGTTTGGATGCATTTTGTGTACGTGCCACACGAACAACTCACCTCGGGATCCAAAAAAAATGATTTGACTGACACACGCGCGCAGAAAGGGTCGAACTCGCGTGGACACACGCGCGCGCGCGCGCAGGTAAGCACCACTTAGCGCGCGCCGTGTTTGCTTGCTTGGCCAAACAGGGCGATGTTTGCAAATGACGCCTTTGAGCAGCCGCTGAGGACTTAAGCTGATTTGCAATCAATGCGTGCGCGCGCGCGCGCTGACAAACTGAGATGGGGATTAGTGGTGGATCACTTTCTTCTGAAAAACAAATTGGCAAAAATGTCACCTCCACAGCATTCGTGATCTTATTTTATCTTGTATTACTACAAAGGATGGGATTTTTCAGCAACTGAACTGTACAATTCCATTCAGTTATATTTATGTTATTTTCCTAATTTATTTAAATGGCACATTTGGTGATGATAATTGACTTCTTTTTTTCTGCTATTGGACGTAATTGGACAATTTAGGATTAGATTTTTTTTTCAATGCAAAATGTCTATGTACTTTTTTAAAAATTAAAAATAACCCCCTGCCAACCAGTGTGTGCATTGTTGTGCTTTGGATGACTTTTGGGTGTGGCTGCTGTTTTTGTGTGTGTGTGTGTGTTGCCCCCTCTTCCCACTGCAGGTTGTCAACTCGAGTATGAATATGACTAAAAGTGTCGTTCAACACACTTTCGGATTGATTATTCACATTTATGGGAATGCTCTTTTTTGGTTTTACTACTTGCCAAACAGGTGGAACTCCCCTTGAGATGTTTTCCGCCGTTCTGCCTGCTATTTAAAAAAAAACAAAAAAAAAAACCTGGAGATGTCATGAAAGAGAAGCTGTGAGCCAATCGGGTGCCGGTGTCTGAGGCAACGGCCGGCGCCGTCATTGGTCGGTGGCGACGTGATTGGCCGAGGGAGGCTTCATTGCCTCCATGGCAACATCGCCTCCTCGTCGGGGCAAGCGGGAAGGAGACGCTGCCTCGGCATTCTTCACTTGGGGGCGGGGGGTCTGATTGGTCCAGGCTGCAACTGGTGCAATCAAGGAGGCAAGATGTGCAATGTGTGCAAAGTGTAAGTCATCCGCTTACCTCACATGCTCAAGACCCACGTTTTGAAGCCCCCCCCCCCACACTCACTCACATAGTGTTTGGGGTCACCTCATTGATTGCCACGTTTGGGGTCACATTTTCATTTTGAAGGTCACCCGACATCCGGTTGAATGGGTTCGGGTTTGGGGTCACCCAAGCTGGCGTGCTCGGGGATCACCTTGTTTTTTTTGTCACACTTCGGCTCATCAAGTCAAGGAACGTTGAGGGTCACCTTGCCCGCGAATGGGACAGGAACGCCGTTGGGGTCGCCTGACGTAAGGTGACGACGACTTGTGTTGGGGTGGCCTCAGGCGATGATGACATCTTGACACTCTTTCACAGCTGTTAAGCGCTTCGGCCCTGCAAAAGGCACAAAGCGTGACAGCCGCCTTCCGTTGGGCTCCGTTCACGCATGCAAAAAAAAACAACAAAAAAAACCCACCACGCGCCGCTCCAGCGCAAAAACATCACGGCGTGCTTTGTGTGGCGTGGTCGTTGTTGTTTTCCGCCGGGGAGGGAGGGCGGAAGGGCGGGGTTAGGCGGGAGAAAAACAGAAGCGCGCGCGGATTAGCCGTCGGACACCCCTCCACCACCCCCCACGCCCCGCCCAACAAGCCAGCCGATGTACCGCGCGGTGCCTGTTGCCGTGGCGACTGCCTTTCGGCACGCCGGTTGGACGCGGAGGTAGCGGGGGAGGGCAGAGTTGAGGGGGGGGGGGACGCCTCGCGACACACGTTCCCGGTCGACGCGCGCATCAGATCGTTGCTGGGAAGGATCCGGAAAGCAAAAGTCGGCGGGGAGGCGCAAAAGCCTCGCGCCGATGATCCGGATCCCTCAAAACCCCTTTGCGCTCTCCTGCTCCACTGACACGGCGGCGCCCAAATTGAGGAGGCGGAGCCTTTTGGCACATTTGCATCCCAAACCAAAACAGCAACGTCTCCCCAGCTACCCCTCTCACATCAGTTTGGGGGGGAGAGCGCAATTGGTCCCATGTCAAAATAAGCGCTGAAGCTTGTCGGTCTGAAAGGCTTTTTATTTTGAAAATCCACACGCCATACCGCGAGACAGTTCCATGGCGTAAAAAACCCCCCCCAAAAGATACAAAACCAAACAACACTATTCGCTTAACACAACACATGCCCAAAAAACCGCACGCTCCCCTTGAAAAACATGCACATACACACGCGCCACAGGAGAAAATGTGTCCCGTGGGGGGGCCGAAGTGCTGACTGAAGCGATTTGCCCTCGAGGAGGAGGAGGAAGAGGAGGAGAGGGAGCGAGCCTTTGGTTTGACACGCGCTCAGTCAGGCCTGGTCGTGAGCGGCGCTCTCCAGCTCCTCCACGTGGCGCGCCATGGAAACCACCAACATCTTCATCTTGGGTTGAGGGGAGAAAGCGGACAATGGAGGCGTCATCTAACGCCAGCCATTGAGCGAGTGACCCGTTAGGGGCCTCGCCCCTTTGTCGACACCCGCTGCGGAGGTGACATGTCAACGACGCAAAGCCTGGGTCATGTTTTTGCGCCCGCACAAAACGGGGCCGGGTGGGGGGGGGGGGGGGGGGGGTGACGGCTCCTTCGTCCACTTCAGTGGACGCAGCGCCGACATCATGTTTTTTTTTCGCCTGACAAAGATTCCGGCACGTGCTTTTGTCAGTCTTTTGTCTCGGCGCTCCGATGACGGCTCGACCGCAGCACCCCCCCCTACAGGTCGTTTTTGGCACTTTTCTCTGTCCCCACCAAACAAAGGCCATTGAGAAGATTGCCATATTTGGAGGGGTGGAAATGCAGAGCTCTCATTTTTTGTGGGGTAGGTTTAATCTAAGGTTAAAAAACAAACAGTTTAGTGGGGGGGGGGGGTCCCTTTTTTTTTGGGGGGCTTCCCGCAGCGGAGGTGATGTCCTCATTAACAAAGATGAGGTCATAGGCAATTTCGACACAGGTGGAGTCGACAAAGACAGCTGGAGATGTCCATTTCTGCACCCCCCCACCCCTTTTTTTCTTACCTCGGTCAGCACCTGTTCAACATGGTCTCTGTACTCCAGAGTCACCGGCTGCTCCTTGGGGCCCTCTGCTGACAACTTCTGGCTCGCCGAGCCCAGCACGTAACTGCAAACGTCACACACAAAAATAACAAAATAAAATAAAAATTAAAAAAATAAAATAAATTTCAAGGGAAAAAAATTGAAACAAAAGCAAATGATCTCCAGTGTGGGACAAATAAAGGCTACCTGTCGATGTGGGCCACGTTGAAGCAGAAGGTGCATCTCTTGTGGTCCAAGTTCTTGGGCGTCGACCTGTAGATCATCCCGAGAACCGCGCGGCATCCCGCGCACACCAGGTCCACAATCAGACTGGCAACAACAACCACCAAAAAAAAAAAATTATTGACAAGTGTCACCCGGAGCCACGACCGTTTGACACATTGACCGGTCGCCAGCTCATCGCGGAGGACATTTTGACAAACGAATATGCGTGAATATGCTCCGGTGCGTTACTCAGAAAAACAGATGAGATGTTTCTTACCAAAGAGAACCTTTGGTGGCTTCGTGCAGACGAGCGTCCTTGCCGATCAGCACGTTGTTCGTGACTCCTGAAGACCAAAAACAAGCAACAAAAACTTGACGTCAAAAATGGTGACGCATAGACTTACTCCCTTGGGAATCTTTCACACCCCCAAAAATCTGGAGGTGGGGAAATTTTATAAACCCTCGACCTGAAGTTGAATCTGCAACTCGGTAAGGGGGACGGAGAACCGATGCTATCTTCCACTCACGTTCACCCTGCAGTTACGTTTCGATGCGCATTTAAGGGTGGGAAGTTCTGGGAGCCCACAAGTCAGATGTTGCAGTCTCGCCAGCTCTAAATTCAGACTCTGGGTGGAATTTGAACACACCGTAACGTAGGCGCAGTCTACTCACACTGAAGAATCAAAATCGAACGTCTTGCTCAAAGAACTTTGTAACTTATTTCTCTTGTAGCGCGTACTCAACGCTAGTTGAATTTAAATACCGTATGAGCGGGATGGATAACAGATTGGATGTATACTTAAAATATCCGTGGAGATGGCTACATCCTTGTTGTTTTTTTTTAGCAGCCGCACTTCCTAAATCCATAACGTTCCTTCGGTCGGTCAAGTCGATGAAGACGATAACGCAACTTACGCTTGAGCTGAATCTGAGTTTGTCCGTCTTGGTTGCTGTCCCACGACATAGAATCCCCGACGGGCAATTTGCACTTGGCGCAGATGAACACCACCGGACCGTCGACATCGTCGTCCTCCGTCTCAGAGGAAGGAAATAGCCTGTCCTCGACGACGCTGGAGTCCACGCTAAACGTTTCAAACATCCTGCTAACGTTTCCCACGCCGTCCGTGGGATACTTCGCCCGTGTCGCCATTTTTTGTTTCTGTTTGAATTTCCGCGGTGCCGCGACGGCGAGACCGGGAATCGAGATTGTTCACCACCTGCAACTTTCCATCTCGTTTTAGCGGCTCGGGCCAACCTCTTCATTTCATTTTCAAATGTAACTTCAAAAACTGAATCAATAACGTTTGCTTACCTACCCAATGTCATTTTAAACTTCAATTTTTTATACGTCTTGTAAGGTTGACTATCTTGATAAACGTCGAAGTGTACCAATTCCTGCCAGGTCTCACAACGACACCCGATTGGTCAACAAGGCGGAAATTCGGAAAACAACCCGGAAGTGTGAGCGGCAAATGTCCGCGGCGCGAAAACATAAAACGAGGCGGTGCTGTCGACGATCGCTCGACTTCCACAAGTCGATGCTCGTCATTCTTGCTCGGCCATGTGCGAAAAGATGCAGAAGGTAAAAGGGCGTGCACGTTATGCCCGTTGTTAGTCGATGCGTGGTCACGCCGTGCCTTTCTCCAGGTGAACCGCTGGCTGGCGGCGGCGTTGGGCGACGAGGCGGTTCCTCAGTTCGAGGTGACCGCGAGGACGGTGGACATCTTGGAGCAGCTCGCCCGGTCCAGCGAGTCTCGATGCCGACACGCCCGCCTGCTCGCTGAAGACCGAAGACAAAAAGCGGCCGAGTACCTGGCCGACGGTGAGGCAAAAGCCACAACAGTGGCGCCCCGATTTCAGTCGGCCAAACTCGCAACTCCCAAGGGACTTGTCCATGAAATCACGCTTGATATAATTGTGCGTGAACGTCACTTCTGCTCTCGGACACGTTTAAGTTGAAGCTGAGGTTGAGGTGTGAAATCTGATGGCGGCGGTGTTCACTGCGGTCTTGCAGGCGCTCACCTGCAGGACGTTCTGGTCCAAGGTTTGGGCATGTCCTTCGCCAGCCTACCCAAGGCCTGCGTGGACTACGTGTCCTCTCTGGTGGACAACTCGCTGGTCCTGGCGGTCCGAGACACATCGCTCTGCAGGTAGGTAGGGTGCTAACTTTAGCTCCTCCCCCAAATGGAGAATGAGCACTATGCCAATACTTTCTTGCCACTGCTAACCTCACGTCAACGTTTGTTTGGGAAATCACGCAGCGGTGCTGCAGCGTGCAGGCCAGAAGCCAGAAAGCGCCGCCATCGTCTCGAGATAGTAACGCGGCAGGTGGCGGTTGTGCTGTATTCCGCAGTTTGATGCCGGCGCTGAACCGTCTGACCGGCGAGCTCCTGGAGGCGGAGAAGTCCGAGACCCAGTTGGACCGGGAGCTCCTCAACCTCAGGAAGAAGCTGAGCGCCGCCCTGGTGCTCAGGGGACAACTGCAAGCGTATGCGAGCTCTTCTTCACCGTCTCCTAACGTTTTTTGGGTTTTTTTCTCCTTTGAAAATGTGAAAACCTTTTTCCCTCGGCAGGGACATGAGCAAAACACGGCAGGCTCAAATGGTGGAGAGCGCCAAAGCCGAGGAGCATCTGCTCAACATGGACTTTGTCCAGGCCAAGGCCAAAGAAATCCAGAGCAGACGGGAGGCCCAAGAGGTAGCCAGCTCATTGAGCAGCAACATGGAAAAAGATCAAGACAGCCCCCGCCCCCGTTTTACGACTTATGCTTTTTCGTGTCCGAATGTTTGTTGTTGTCATTGGACTGGATCAGGCTCAGCTGGCTTCCAGGAACATGAAGGAGTCGCTCAGCCATGGCGCTCTGGTGGGACTCTCTGAGGTGAGCGCGCAAGTGACCACATCAAAGTGCAGAGCTTTCACTTCCTGCCGTGTTGCTCCAAACAGGAAGTGAACGTGCTCAAAAAGCAAATCGGGTCCCTCAAGAAGAACCTGGAGCCTTTCGTGGACCTCAGCGCGGTTTGTTTGCCTTTACGCACGCGCTCGTCTCAAAACGACGCGCTCTCTCCCGTTTGACTTCAAAACCATTTTCCCCACGCAGAGCCCGTCTCTCGCTCGAGTCAAAATCGAAGAGGCTAAAAGAGAACTGGTAAGAATTTTTCCATTCCCCTGCTCGATTATGACTTTTTTTTCTGGATTTGGTGGGTCAACTGAAAATGGAAAAAAAAAGTTTTCTTCCTTTGACCTTTTGTGGCATTTCTAGGCGGCGCTCGACTCCCAGCTGGAGATGCACGTGGACTTCAAGTGATGCTGAGAAACGAGACTCGAAGCAACGCGATGACACTCGCGGAGGCAAAAAATGTCAAATGGGAAGAAGCGTTTCAAGTCACTTCTGCAGAAGAAACCAAATTTGTGACTTCAGCAACACTTTTGAAAACCATTTGGCCTAATGTGAGAGAGAGCAGCTTTAAAAAATTTAGGTTGAAATAAATGTTTGTGAAAAACTCTTCTGAAATATTGTAACGTGAAGAATTTTGAACTCATTCGCAAAATTTAACAGTTAAAAAACGCTGTCCTGTCAGTATGGTGATAGTCTACATGTGTTGCTCCCCCGTTTGTGTTCGGACGTCTATTGCTGATAACAGGATCTCCAACAATGTCGTATGTTAGCCTGTCAATGGCGTGTTCCATTATGCTTAGCATTAAGCTAGCAGGGACATTCCGATGGGACATTCCGATGGGACATTGTTGTGTGAATTGCATGCGATTTGTTTTTTTGTTGTTGTTTTAGGTCAATTGTCAATTGCTGCCGGCAGCGGCAATAAACGGCTTAAAGATTTCTTTTGCTCGGTGCCAAACTGCCGCTTTTGTTCAAGTGAGATAAGTGGAGTTCACTACCATACGGTGCTCAACAACAACCAAATGACGGCTCTTGTGGCTCGCATCGCTTGTATCTCAAGGAGCAGATGAGCAAATTAAAAAGTTTATTGACCGGGACCGCAGGGAGACGCCATTTAGTGCGCGTTGGGTTTTTCGTTGCCGATGCGATGGGCGGGTAGACGTCATGAAACATTGGTGCAAATGGAAAACCGCTACCTGGGTCCCCATTTAATGTTGGTCAGGCCTTGAAATTGTCTTTTGAGGGCCTGCCGGTCGGACCACTCCGAGTCCATGTAGCTGTCGTCGTCCGCCTCCTCCAATTTCTAAAAGCAGAAGCCAACGAGGGCAATCAACGCAACGTGTTCATTTATTCATCTGAGGTGGTTTTGTGACGCTTGACTGACCTTGAGCTCCTCCTGCCTCCTGTAGTAATGCAGCATCATCTGCTTGTGCTGCTCATTGGTGACCAGAGGCTCCCTCGCCGGCGCCCCCTGTCCTTTCTGCAAGGCAACGGCAGCACAACATCTTCACAAATTGCCCCCCCCTCACTTTAGACGCATGATTCGCCATCTCGGCAAACCTACGACAGAAGTCAGTGGCGCGCCGCTCGGTGTGTCTGAAGCTTGTCAATCAACCCCCCCCCCCAAAAAAAAATAGTTTTCACGTTGCTCGTGGCTTAGTGCGCTCTCACCTTCTGGATTTTGACCACCAGCTTAGTCTTGTCGTTCTTGCCGATGTAGTCCTGCAGCTTCTTGCCCCGCTGCATCTCCTTGGCGGCCCACCACAGCTGGCACTCGGACTCCTCCAGGACCTGCAGCGATGCCTGCGGGGGAGAGGAGGACCCTGCCTCAACTCAAGCCGAGTCCTTGACAATTTGGCCTTCCTATACGAGGAGTTTCCCCAAAGCGCTAACGTGAGCTCACGTTCAGCTAATTCTACACTCTGATTTGCTGGCGCCCACATCACTCACGGGTCCAGGCCCCGCCTTTCAAAGTGGCAGATATCACATGGTAGAGCATGAGCCTGGTGACCCCAAGTGGACAAATGAAAACCTGCACCTCACATGCGCAATTTGACCTAGCGAAAGCCATTTGTATCCAACGACTCAATTCATCGATGAGAAAATGGGTGAAATCATCGATTCCCCAAATCTGGCCCCACCCCATTGGGCTCACCTGCGTCCCCGACAAGTCCTCGCAGTCCTCGAACTCCATGCGGATGGGGTCGTGAGGAGGCAGGCCCATGGGGTACGCGATCATGACGGCCCCCCGCAGCTGGTCCAGGGCTTCCTTCACCACGGCCATGGTCACGCACACGTTGACTTCCGCTTGTTTCTTCCGAGGGGACCGAGCACACGCAGTTGCGTCGACATCGGGGTTGGACGCAGTTGCAATTCATGGCGGGGACTTACTTTGGAGATGAGGGCCTTTGCCTCGTCCACCGTTTTGAGTAGCACGGCTTTCATTTTGTCATTGGGAGCTGACGCAAAGAAAACACGAGTCCGTCATGTCCTGAAAGTAGAAGAGCACAAAGACGTCCGCCTGCTCACCATGTCCGTTGCGCCGGCCGATGTCGTCCTTCTTGAAGACGGCCCCCCCGCTGGGCACGCACTTGTCCTCCCACTCATCCTTCAGCTTCAGGTCCACCAGCTGCTCGTCCGTTAGCCCTTGCATGTTCGGCGGCAGCGTGATGCCGTGCTCTGCCAGCTCCGCCATCTCTGCAACCAGAAGCGAGCGCCCTTCAAGGAGACATTTCCCGCTTTTTCAAGGGGGGGGGGGTAGCTGCTACCTTTCCAAGCCCACCGAGATCAATGAAAATCAGTCACTTTTAACACATTTTTAAATATACGGTACATATATGCTGTACAGTGATCAATCTACTGTTGTAATGAACTGATTTTAACTTCCACAATTCCACGAGGTTTCTTTGAAGTTGAACGTTTCTTGCCTGCGCAGATTCGGCCAACTTTAAGCCTCCCGTTGAAAATGGCGGTGATGTCGCGCACGAGCACGTCGACCGTCTCGTGCACGCCGGCACTGAACAGGAAGTGGCTCTCGTCCCCGCGCTTCACGTGCAGAATAACCATCCTGAAAGCAAAATCTTCTCTTGCCCAAAGGAAAAAAAGAAGATAATAATACAGAAAAAGAAAAGAAAATCAACAATGTTGGACACACGGCGTGTGAGGGGGCAAATGCCACGTAAACAACGCATCATAACCACGCGTCGAAGGCGTGACGAGGGTTCGAGAACGAGCGAACGGCGAAAGCTAAAAACTCGCTCTAGAAAAACATTTACGCAACTTTATAAGGCCTTACTAAAACGTCATAAATGTCAAATTCCACACTTGTAAGATAAAATTCAATCTTTATTTTATTGACAGGTCCACACTAACTTGTGCGTCGTGAACGACTGTTGTAAATCATGACGTTTTAAAGTTAATTTGCATCCCGATAGACCAGTTGCAATAAGATAAGATAGTGGAACGATTCATCCGCGATAAAATTCGTTCAATTAGGTTAATAAATGCATATAAGGAATGGAAGTAACGGAACCAGTTGAATAAACTCCTCGATAACGTTTAATGCATATAATTTGCACGTGTTCGGCTGACAGAGACATTTTGACGACGCAAAGCGCCCGCAGGTTTGGGCACCGAAAGACCCTCGTTTATAACGGCGAACTGCTCGGGTTGCATTCCAAAAGTGATCCAGCGGCATCAAAATGGATTTTAGCTAGTTTTAGTGAGGCTAACGTACCTGCTGACGAGCAAAAGACGACAGAAAAGCCGCGGGGTCACTCAAGACGTTCACGTTTGTTGACATCTGGTGACTTAGCAACTCGTGTTTGGGTCGACTCGTATTGGCGGAGCACTTCCGGGTTCCTCTTCTTCGTCAAGTTAAAATGAGCGGCGCGGCACTGCTGCCATCCTGTGGCAAATTGCAAAACTGCAGATTAAACCGTGAGCCAAAAGTAAACACAAGCGCCGTTCGGTTTGGTTTTATTTAGTTTCATACATACAACATAAACTGCATTTATACATAAATGTGCTCGCGGCCGTGCCCTTTAAATATGGAACATTCACGGAGATGAACACGAATTGCTGCTTCATGTTTTAATACATATAGATTATGTTCACGAGCACAGATTCTTATTACGATGGATTACTAAAAACTCGAGAGGGAGGACACCGACCTCACATAGGCAGCCAGTTTGTGGCCTGTAAAAGCTCAAATGCGACACAAAAATGCTGCTGGCTTGGAGATTCTAGGATACATAAATATTTATATCGATTCCCCCCCCCCCCCCCCTACTCCACACAAATTGTATGCCTTTCAGAGCAGTGAATGGAGATTTGGAGTTCAACAATCCAATTTGTTGGCTTTCATTCACGTTTGACGTCAATGTTTGTTATATTTGTTGAGAACCCAGACGGTTCACGTGGATTCAAACTCAAGGGCCTGAAAGTAAGTCACGCCCTGTTGCAGGTTCAAACAATTGCACAACACTGAATTATGACGTGCACAAAAATAAAAGCACCCTGTACACAATACACATCACGCCACAGTTTTTACCACGTATCCAAGAGTTGGCTGGAGTTTGGAGCCCCCAAATGAAGAATGTGCCCTTTGTGTCGCTTGTCACATCTCCGACACACGACATTATTCTCTCACTCACGCGCACACACACACTTGTCTTGACGGGGAGACAAGGAAATCCATATGTGGGATGGACAGCCTCAGTGCATATCTATCTATCTTACATTTTATATATATCTATATGAAGAATTGTGCAAACACACGTGTTGGGTTTTCTACATAAACAACTATGTATGTACACTGCAACAGTGGCAGACTCAGAACGGCATGGCATACATTCATGAGGAGCGGAAAGCGCAGCGTGACCCCTGACCCCACACTGAGATTGCACAAGTGCGCATAGAACATCGGCAATGTCGAGCTTGTGGTGTCCCTTTTCTTTTTTCAGGATTTGTGTGGGGGGGGGGACGTTACTACTGTGTATCCACAGTAAAGGAATTTTTTTGAGGTGCTGGAACTTTAGCTTTCATTTCAATGAGGAAAGATGAGTTGCAACTCTTACATCAAGGCTTTACTGTCGATGTTGGGAAGCACAGAAACCGACGTTAATATTGCACAGGCGCCGCGGCTCACAATATATTGATCTGTCTTTTTTTGTTTTTTTTTAAAACGAGGGACGAAAGTGGAAGATAACGGCGCACGTTTGAGCTCATCCTAAATACTCTCACGCAAACAGACAAATATACAGGATGAAGCGGTTCAGAAGATGAACGAATGAATACGTATACGTCACGGATCTACAGATAGATCTCAGCGTTCGGTTGGCTCTCTGGCAAAGAGGAGGCAGCCGGGACCGGATCGGTCGGGGTGTTTCGGGACAGCGGCGCCGGAGCGCGATGGGACAGGCGGGGGAGGAAGGGTCGGGATGGCGCTTAACCAATCCGGTTCGGGGAGGAGGGTTGCGGCGGGGGGCAGAGTTTTAGCCCGGTGCGCGTTGAAAGCCGGGGAAGGGGTGAACCAGTCCGGCTCGGGGAAGAGGTTAAACTCACGGGGGGCCGAGGGGGCCGCGGCTTCGGTTAACCAGTCCGGTTCAGCGACGGCGGCGGGGCCGGGGGGCTTGGCGGCCGGAAGCGGAAAGTCGTCGTTGAAAGTGACCCAATTCGGGGGCTGGCGGCGGGGCGGCGGGACGGCCCGCGTGACCGACGAGGGGGTGATCAGGGACGCGCCCCGAGACAGCCGTTGCTGGGCGACCGCGGCGGGGACGGGCGGCGCCCAGTCGCGCCGGCCCGTAAACGGGTTGGTGCTGCAGGGCCGGGCGGGGAGCGGCTCGGCGGAAAAAGGGTTCGGGGAGCTGCGCAGGGTCTCCTGCGAGCGACTGCGAGGCATTGCGGGCGGCGGCGGGAGAAGGGCGGCGGACATGAAGGATGGCGACGAGGCGGGAACGGAGGGCGGAGTCCTCAGGGAGGAGCCGCGGGTCAAGGATCGGGAGCTCTGCTGCCAAGGCGGGAAGTCGAGGGCGTCCGGGGCCTTGGGCTTGGATCGGACGCCGTTCAGTCCGTTCGTCTGTCGCACAAAGAGAGAACCTCAATCACGGCCTCCGTACTTTCCGACGGCGGGTGACCTTTCCGAGACCACGTTTCCACCAGTCCAGTTCCAAACTTTGGGAAGGTGTCTCAAGAAGAGCCCAAATTGCAAAGAACTGTCAGAGCAGTTGGACGCTGGCCATCAGCAAGCTCTGAAGATTTTCAAATGTGCCATTTGGAACTATGAAGCGCGCTGAACTGAAGCTGCCTGGCCTTTCTGGACCACCGCAGTTGCTCAGGCTTCCCAAAAAAGGAGGTCCAGACTGAACTCCACCTGCTGGCATTTTTGAGCACTGCGCGTGCTAAGTGTGGCCAAAAGTAGGCTTCACACTGACACAAGTCTCCTCCGTTGGGTGAGGCTGCCCGGAACAAATGCAGACTGTGAGACCCAGACGCTCCACAACAAGGAGGTTGCGACTGCCTGGTGGAAAGTGGCTTTTACAAGACCGGCGCCCCCCACGGGGAGCCCTCAAGCCACAAGCACAATGGAACACTGGCACAGATGAATGAAATCGGCAAAAAGGAGGATGGCGGCACGTATGGAAGCGCGTGTTGCGTCCTTGTGTTGGCAGAAAGGAAACTGAGGAGGACATGGCAACAAACAAAAAAAAAAAAAAGGGAGATGCGCTACGGAGGAGAGACGTGAAGTACCTGTCACCCCGACGGCTTGTCCGGCTTGTGAGAGGAAAGGACAAATGAGTCACAAGAGAGACAAAAGCCAGAAGAAGACATTCAGCTTGTGAGGAAAAGCGAGGAAGAGAGAAGATCTGATTTCTCAGAACTGGAAGGAAGAGGAACACCGCCCCCCCCCCCCAAAAAATAACCGGCATGGTCACCAACCTGCGTGGCCGAGTCGCCCTTGGCGGCATCCGAGGGCAGAGCGTGATGCGAGCGGGAACGGGGCGGCGGCTTCGGGGAGGCCAGCGTCTGCGCGGGGGCGGCGGCAGGTGTCGGCAGCATGGGGGGAGGCAGCTGCGGCTGGGCCGGGCCGGCGGGTTGCGGTTGCGCCGGCGCCGGGACCGACGGCCTCGCCACAGGGGGCGCCGTCGGGAGCGCGGGCCCTGAACCGCGCAAGCGAGTTTCTCCTCAATACATCAGGCGGCACAGAAGGAGAGAAAAATGAAAAAAAACAGACCCCCACCTAGAGAAAGATCAGCCGCTTGAGCAGGTACTGGCCGAGGGGCTCCGGGGTGGGTGTCGGCGTTGGGTCGAGGGGCCCCCGGGTGCACGTCGGGGGCGGGGCGGGGAGCTCCGGGGTGGGGCGGAGGAGAGGGACGAGCCTGCGGAGGAACGCTGATCACGCCTGCTCGAGCGGGAAGATTCTGGAGGAAAACCACAAAGGCGACGCCCCGTCAGGGTCCACGTTGGCGCCGGCGTCAGGAGCCATCGTCAGGAGCGGCGGTGATGACGGCATCTCAAACCTACCGGCCTGGAAGTGCCTCCGGCTGTGGGGGCTCCCGCAGCTAGCGGGCCTCGACCTGAAAGGGGTTCAGACAAAGCAATGTTGCCCCCTTGGGGTGGCTGAATTGATGTGAGAGAAATCAGGAGCTGCGCTCAAAGAAAAAAACTTGCGCAATCTTCTGCCCGGCAACTCGCCGACAGCAGATGGCGCACTTGCTCATCTTTCGAGCATGCTGACAAATACCGCGGGGTCGACTCCGAAAACAGCCGAATGACGGTCACGCCCCGTTTCGGATCGGCCGAACCGGCCTCGTGGTACCTGAGGGGGGTGGCGGGCGCTGGGGGGGCATGGGTCTCGCCGGGGGTGCGTTGGGCCGGGGTGGCGGCGCGCGTTTGGGCTCCAAGCCTTGGGATGGCGGCGCGCCGGGCTGCAAGTCGACAGGGGGGCCTGGGGAGAAAAAAAGAAAAAAAAGATGAGGTGGTTGCAGCCCGAAAAAAATTCCACTTATTTGCAGAGGATGAAATCCGTACGGCTGACAGTCTATCGTGCTCCTGTCACGCGTTTGTGTTTAAAATCGGATGCCGTGATGCTGAATATACAAAACGTGATTGGTCTTACCTTGAGTCGGTCGGGCCGGTTGAGCGGCGCGTCCGGGCCTGACGGGCGGCGCCGCCTCTCCGTGGGTGGGGGAGGCGCAGGGGCTGGCCCCCGGCGAAGGCTGCGGCGACCAGCCGGCGCCGGGCTGCAGGTGCTGCGGAAGGACGGCCTCCACCTCCTCGTCCACGTCGCCCTCCATGTCGTAGTCGTCGTCGTCGCCCATGGCGGCGTCCTCGGCCAGCAGGGTGGAGCTGGCCGAGGCGGGGATGCCGCCGCAGATGCGCTCCGCGCTCATCTCCTCCTCCAGGCTTTTGATCCAGCCGGGACTCTTCAGGCGGATGTCCAACACCTTGCCCAGAACCTGCCGCGAGGCCCAGGGCCGGTTAGGATCAAGGTCAAGGATCGCATTTTCGTGAATGGAGTCCAAAATGTCTGATGGAGTAGCTGACGCCAGGTTGAACAAAAAATCTCATGCGTGTCGTTTGTCCTCATGAAGCTCATATTTTGATGAAAGAAAACATGTTGCCATTTTGACCACGGTGTCCTCCCCCAAAGGGTAACTTACGGTGGACGCGCTGAGGGACAAAGCGGCCAGAGCAGAGTAGCCCTCCAGGAACGTCACCCACATCTTCTCCTCAACAAATCTAAATCCATGAATCAGGTGAGCGCTCTTGCAAAGACGGGTTCCTTCAAACCAAGTTCAATAGCCGAAAAGTGTCGTGGGGCTCACCTGATCAGGATGACCTCGCCAAAGTTGGCAAACTTGTCGAGAAGCTCGTCGATGAGCGCGTCGTCAAAGTAGTCGTCCGGTCCCGACGAGCACAGGGAGACCAGGACCGTGCCGTCGGGGGGTCCTTGCAGCGCGATGACGTCCTTGTAGACCTGGTGCCGGGCCTCCGGGTCCACCTCCAGGATGTCCACGTCCATGACGGCCACCACCGGCCTAACAAGCGGCTCGGTAGATTAGCGCCGATCGCTCTGAACTTTGTTCGACGGCAATTTTCATCAAACGCTGCGCTGAAATCAAGCGACTTCTGCCAAATCCCAGAAGGACCCGATTGGACGGCACCCACCTGTGGTCTGAGGTCTTGAGCTCGGCCCTGCCGTAATACTTGAGGGTCCCGGGGCTCCAGGGGCAATCCGCGTCATCCTCGTTCTCGGCCGACGTGGCGCCCACCACGTTCATCTCCTCGGCTACGCGCAAATATTTCAAAGTACTCATATCATCATAGTTTCCATGAAGCTACAAAGCATCGCGGCATTGTATACATTATATCTAAAAAAATAATGCGTATGTGCGTACCTGTTTTGTTAAAGTTCCACTTCCTGCGCTTCCAGAGGATTCGATCGGTCCAGGCGGGCGTGCGGCACTTCTCGCTGGTGTCGTAGTCCTCGGAGAAAAGGTCGTACTTGTACGTGGGCGCAAAGTCCAGCTTGCCCTCAATGAATCCCCGGAAGACCTGCGCCACAAACAGGTTTTCCTTCCTGAATTCTGGGCCCGATCGCGCGGACACGACAACACGCAGAGGCCGAACTGCAATTGGACAAAAGCAGTCGGTCCAAACAAACAGACGGTTGGGAATGGACCGCGTACCGTTCCGGCATTCTTCTGGTCAAAGAGCTGGTCGCCGGCCGTCAGCGCGTCCCAGTTCTGCTGCCTGATCAGCTCCTTCACCTCCTCGTTGGGCAGGTTGATGCGGTAGTTGAAGTCGCCGCACCAGAAAACGTAGTCGTGAGAGTAGAGCAGGCGACCCTGGAGGGGACGAGGCGCCAAAGAATGACACAAACGTTGCCCCCCCCCGTGCCCACATTGAAACGTGTTGCCGGCGTTCCCACCATGGGGAAGCTGAGCCTGCGCGTGATCTCGTTGTAGTCGTCGTTCCTCTCCTTGACCTGCGACTGTCCCGCGGCGAAATGCGAGCACACGAAGCAGATGCTGGTGGTGTGGAAGAGCAGGCGGATGGCCACGCCCCCTTTGTTGCCCGTGGCGCCGCCCATGCCCGTTTTCACCGTGTCCACCGCCACGTCCCTGCGTGACGCGCACAAGACAATGAACCGCCGAGCTATGTATCGTTCTGTTTTTCTACTTTCAAATGGCAACTCAAAAATGACCCCCCCCCCCACTTTTGGTTTTTCATTTTCATAGAATCCAACACTGCAAAAAGTAAAAAAATGCCTGTTTTCACATCCAATGAACAAATGAAACACACAATTTGAAGACAATTCCCAAACTGCACTTTGAGAAACAACTAAATGCCGATGTCCCGAACTCAGTCATACTTTGTTGTACCACTAGAGGGAGCCGGCGCGCCATGAGTACACCGAGAACCACGACTTCGAGGGTTTGCAAAGCGTACCTAATGAAGGGCGCGTGCTGCGGGCGGATGAAGACGAACAAGCACACGCCCACCAGCTGCTCTGACGCCAGCAGCACGTACTTGTGGTCCCGCGAGATGTTCTTCTGCAGCTCGGCGGCCCACAGCTTCTGGTTGGTGGTGCTGTGGATTTGGGTTTGCGTATGGGGGAGTGGGGGGAATGGGAGGGGGATTTTATTGGATTGAGTGCTGGCATTCTGCATACCCCCATAAACATGTCATGAGAATAAGAAAACCTCAGACAGGAAATGAAAGAGGACCCCAGTCTGGCCTGTACAGCAATTTTAGAAAAGTCGAGCAGCAAGTTCAACGATGAGAAGATCCGCGACCCGTGACCCCCAATGCTTTTGTGGGCGTCCGCGGGGATGCCCGCACGTACCTGGCGCTGACGATGTTTCCGGCGTTCAGCTCCACCATTTCCTCAAAGCCGATGGCAAAAATATCAACGGGGTCGGCTTTGCCGTCTGGAAAGCGGAGACGGATCAGGACGGGGGCGAGGCGCCGCAAAGGTTACAAAGACATGCGGGTGGGTGGGGGGGGGGGGTTTCACCTTGGAACTCGGGGTGCCCGGCGATCTTGGGGGCGTCCAGCAGCCAGTCGTTGAGCGTCTGGTTGCGGAAGGCGATGCTGCGGAACTGCTTGCCGCCGTTGACGTTCCACGTGCCCACGCACACTCGGATCTGCTTGGGCCGCGTGTACTTGCGGTGGTTCTGGCACATGCCCAGCAGCACCCTGGGGGAGGCTGCGCAAAAAAGGGGGGGGGGGGGGTTGCCCAAATGAGTGTGTGCGCCCATGCATTGGGGAGACGCTTCCTGGACTGGCTCTTCTATTCTACTGTGCATATTCAAAGATGAAATCAAAGAAAATGGCGGGAGGGGTGGGGGGTGGGGGGTGGGGGGGTGATCAACAACTACTCATGGGGGCTGTGTCCACTGACAACACATGACAATGCTTTTCACACAAATGGGATGGAGGCAAAAAAAAAAGACATTATGTAAAAGTCCTGTGAACATTTTGAAATTATGTGTGGGGGGGGGGGGGGGGGCACAATATGGCTCCTTGAAAGACCAAGCACATATGAGGTGAAAGTGGAGGACAAGGTGGATCCACTTGACGGGTACTCAAGCACCGTACCTGACTGCAAGACGGGCTCAGTGACTAACAGAGCGCAGCGTGGGGAGAAGGAAGAGAAAGTCCCGTTAGACCAAACGTCGGGCCGACGTGACGGCGGCCCGGACGAAGCTCCTCCCTCCCGGGTGAGGAGGAGGAGGAGGAGGAGCCGAGGGACTTACCGTAGAGGCTGGAGGTGGTGAGCAAGGCCCGCGCTTTGTCGGCCAGGTCGCTGTTGAGCGTGGAGCCCAGGCGCAGGATGTCGATGGCCTCCTGCTTGGAGCTGTCGAAGAAGTTGTTCTGGATGGTCCTGGTCACCGAGCGAGCGCCGTCTTTCAGCTTCCCCCCCTGAACAAAATCACGGCTGATTATTTGACAAGCAACGGGACGCATTTCACGGCACGCCACCAAACAAAAAGCAACGGACGGTTGCTAAGATTTTTGGGTTGTTGTCGTTTTTTTTGAAGAACTGCTCACCATCCACCAAATTGGTGCTTGTTGTTTGCTTGACCGACTGGGAACAGGCACACACACACACACACACACCGAATTGTTCTGCCTGTCACCGTACGTGGCTGCGATCGCCAAAGGAACCGAGTACTTGTTGGCGATCAGCGATTTTCCAACCGCGCAAGTGAAATCGAATCGATGCATTTTGGGTGAGCGAGTCAATTTGAGAGCAATTGGAGAAGCGGTTGGGGAATCGCTTCAATCAAAAGCGCAACGCCGCCATTTCGGAGCATGAGGAGAAAAGAAAGGATTCCTCAAATCAAAGCCTCCCAAAACCCAAATGTGTGCAATTTGGGGGAACTTACCGCACGTGCGCAGCGTCCCGGAGGGCGGCAGAAAGAGACGGCACACGACACACACGCCAGAGTTAAGAGAGAGCACGCGAGAACGCACGCGGCGCGGCGCGGCGGCGGCGAGATATCGACGCGTGCGCTGCACCACCTTGGCCTTGCCGTCCAGGGCGCCGGTGCCCGCGTAGATCTTGCTGACCGAGTCGCCGTTGGCCGACCACATGGTCCTGAACACCTCCTGGAAGCGGGCCACCAGCTGAGGTTTCTCCGTCAGGCCCATTTCCTCCAGCTGCTTGGCCAGCATCTGGAAGACGCGGCCACGTGATCATTTAATCCAAAATGGACCCTTCCGTTTGTTGCCCCCCTCCCCTACTGTACCTCCAGGGCAAAGAAGGCTTGGACGCTGTTAGTTCTGTCCAAACAGTCCAGGCAGTTTGTCCTGATGGTGCCGCCCTGACTCCTACAAAAAAATCCCACAAGTTAGCGAGCGATTTTAACGGGAGAAGAAAACAACTCGCGGGCCAAAGCGTAAGGAGCGCCCCCCCCCCCCCCCACCTGGCGATGCCCATCTCTCCCGAGTAGTAGAAGAAGCCGCACTCCTCCACAAAGTTGGCCAGCTGCGGCTTGAGCACGCTGTGCAGCTTGTCCGCCTTTCCGCCGCGCACGTTCTGGTGGTAGTCAAAGTTGACCATCTTGACGGACGCGGCGTGCTCCGACGCTTTCAAGTGACTCTGGAGACAAAAGCCAATCGGACCACATTGGGCGGGACCACCAGCGCGCTTCTTCGCTAAAATTGCGCTTGGTTCAATACAAGCGAATCGGACGCAGCTTTTCGGGGGGCTCACTTGAAAGGCTTTGCTGAGCATGTGTTCTCCTTCCTTACTGCCGAGCAGATTGATGATCACTTGTTTGCCGTACAAGCTCTTCAGGGCAGTGAAGTGTCTGGAAGAGGCGGGAAAGCAAAGAAATGAAACTTTGGAGAGAAGGTGCTCTGGAAAGACAGTCGGCTCGTGGTTGAGACGCCGCGGCCTGAGCGGCCCAGAAAAGTTGATAAGGGCGCAAGCCTGCAAGGTGCGGCGTGGAGATTAGGTCGGCCATCTTAGGAAGAGCGCCGGCGTACGCCCGAGCGCAAAATGTCCACCGGCGGCTGACAAGGCTGTGAGGATGCATTGCCCTCCGCGTGAGGCCAATGAAAAGGACTCGACAAGCTTCTTTGAGGAAATAAGTACCTTTCGAAGGCCGGCGCGTTGGCTTCAAATCCTCGGGAGAGTTTGACGCGGTGCGAGCCGACCTGCGGGGCAGACACGGCAAGAGATGTGCGTCAACGCGCGCTCAACATCAACGCCGAAGAGCCAAAGAAACAAATCAGATTGAGAAAGAAATCAACTGCAAGTGAAGCTCGGCGTTGGCACAAAGCACACAAGGACATAAAAGGGGGCCGGGGGGGGCACCTACCGAGCGTCATCTACTGCACCTCCACTTTCATCACCTCCACCAAGGACATTTTTTTTGGGGGGGAGGGGGGATTATTATATGTCTCTGGGTTTATTAGGGCAACACTGCAATGGCAAACCATGACAAATGAAACGGTGGGTGCAGATGTCGCAAAGACACGTGGGGGGGTTGATCTCTCGCCCCCCCCCAACACACACGCAATCTCTCACAGACTGTCCTGACTGTCCATTTTGAAAGAAGGCCGGCCGCCGCATACTTTGCTCGCTCCTTGAACGCATCTCATCTATTTCCCGGGCCTTGCCGACCCACTGAAAGCGCTCATCTGGAGCGCAGGAGTCAAGCCCGGCCGTCAGCGCAGGAATTTTGCAGGTTTCGACTCGTCGACAAAGCAAACATTCCCCCCCGCGGCCCCTCGCTCTCCAAGCTCGACTGCGTCGCGGGTTTCGTTTAGTCATCCAAGCTTCTCGCCGGCGTGGCTTTGGTCGTCATCATCTTGAATGCGTCTTCCTGCGAGGCGAGAGCGTTGGCTTTCGGGAGGGGACATTGGTGGAGGGAACGAGTGGGGCCAGTTGGGGCGGGACCTCAAAAGCGGCGAGCGCCAACAACCTTCTCAACGCGTCTGAAAACACGCCCCGGTTAGCCTCCGCCGTCCTTTGGTTGCTTCTAAGATTTAGCAACATGTAGCCAGGCGCTAATTAACAAGTGAATTCGATGTTGGCGCAATCAACGATCAAATTCGGAGCGCTTGAAGGTGGGGGGGGGGGGGGGGGGGGCGAGAGGGCGTGTTTTCAGACCGGGCTCTCACCTGACCAAAGATGTCGGGGAGCTGAGGAAAACAAAGAAATGCCCTTTATCGACCAACAGTGAGTCTTGCCCTGCAAAAACGCCATCTGTGCGATGTCAGTCAACCCCCCAAATTTTTTTATTGGGTTTATCCAATCAGAAGTCTGGAAAAAAAAACATTTATGGAAAAGGCGGCGGTGTTGACCAAGCGGCCCCTCGCATAATCGTGCAGACTTGGCAAAGGTGGCGCCATGGTTTTGCGCTATAGCGCCACCTTGACTTACGACTAATGAGTTGGGCTCCCACGTCACTCACCAGGCGTGGCCGCACGCACGCTAAAGTGCGCTTCTCCTTAGCCATGTTGACGGCCATCGCGGTACCTCACTTGCTCTAATTTGATTTTCAGCTCAGTCGAGCTGCAAGCTTAGAGCAGAAATTTGGGCCCGCTGGTCAGTCAGCGTCGCCGTCCGTGTATTTGGTTGGCGTGACACCGCACAGATTGCCGACAGACCGCCTGAGCCCAAAACGGAGAAGAGCGCAACGAGCGAGAACAAAAGAGCCTTATACCAAATGCGGGTTGTCATCGCGTCGACTGGCTTGCCGATTGTCGTTCAGGTGCCACAAAACCCCCTTAAGGGACTTTTTCTGAACACAGCACCAAGGCGGAGACGAGTTAAATGGCAAACGCTCTGCAACGCTCCCGAGTGAACTGAACCTCGGTCACGGCCGAGAACGACGCCAGCCTCGGCGGCGGCCACGTGTGCTCGGTTTTTCAGGAGCGTACGCGTGGGTTTTCTTTTGCCTTACCTGGATGCCCGGCTGCTCCCAAAACAGCGGGATGGAGCCGCGGATCTGGATGAAAGACGACACTCTGTCATCCAGGAAGATGGCCTGTTCCGCAAAAAGGACGCATTGAAAATGTCAGCAAGCCAAAAAACGCGTTCTCGTGGAACTTTGTGAGAGTCAAATGTGTTTTTGCAAAAACCTTTTGGAGAGAACGCACGAGTATGGCTACATCTAAATTGCCCACTTTAACAACCTGAAGCCAGGAACAAAAAGCCTAAAAACAATCATCGAACCAGAAAATCGGTCCGACCGGCAAATGGGAAAAAAACGTGCGTCGATGGCTCCTGGCGCTCACCTGCTCCGTCTCCACAAAGTTGGCCACCTGCCCGTCGTCGTTGGTGCCGCGCACGTTGAAGCGCGTGCCGGCCCGCTCCGAGCTGAGGCGCGAGAAGATGCACGCCTTGGCCTGCTTGTGTCCGGCGTAGATGGTGCGGATCTCCACGCCGCCGCACATCAGCCGCAGCAGCCAGTCGTCGCAGTTGACGCCGTAGTGCTTCAGGTGCAGGTGCAGGGACTGGTTCCTGGTGGCAAACGGGGAGAGCGGGACCAGGGAAAACCAAGACTGAGAAAGGACCGAGGTTTGATTTGCGTCACCTTATATGACTGCCGACTTGTTGGAATGTCTTCACCTAGCGCCTGATCCTCATCTTCTACTCAAAAGCTGTGCTCGAGGCCTACGCAATGTGATGCCGCCATCAGCTGGCATCAGTTAGAGGGTGGGTCACAAACCTGTCGAGTTGAGTCGGACCCTTTTTTGCGCCTACCCGTTGAAAACGTACTCGACGGATGGACGTCGGTGTCCGCGAATGAGCCGATAAAGGCCTGGTGTACTACTTTTGCGCGGGATTGCTCGAATCGAATGACCTCCTACCAGAAGAAGCGGTTGTCCGTGGTGTCCTCCAGGATGCGCCGGCGCGCGTTGAGGCTGAGGTCCATGCTGACGCCCGAGGCGGACCAGGCAAAGTAGAAGTGACCCGAGTTGAGCACCTTGCGCACCTCGCCGATGCGCTCCTCATCACCGGGGTCGTTCTTCAGGGACACAAAGTCCGTCTGCGTCACGCGGAACACCTCCGACTCCTGCACTTTGCCCACCGAGCTGCAGCCCGTCACCACCACCAGGCTGTGGAGCATGGAGTCGCCTGTGGCGAGGAAAGAGGGACAACCGTCTTTGCAAGGTTGAACACAAGGTTCAGTGTGGGACGAATAAAGGATATCTTATCTTATCTTATCTTATCTTATCTTATTGGACTTGAATGGGACCGCCGGATCCAGCGGACGCTTGCTAGATCGCCGATCATCGTTTTGCGCGGGGAGAATCCATGTGCTCCGTTTCGTTGCGGTGCTTCTCCGTGTGATTTTCGCTAAGCACCGTTTGAAGCTCATTTTCGTAACGCCAACCGTGGCATTTTGCATTGCATGCTAGCATTAAGGTAGCGCAGCTTTGTTAGATGAAAGCGTACGCTTCGATTCAACATTTGGCTGGATTTTCTTTCTTCCTTCCTTTTTTAATAAACGGGGTGTCACTGTATCTCTGAAGACTGAGATTTGTTTCGCTTGTTGTGATTTCAGCCTTCAAGGTCGTGCAGGGGACAAGTGAAAGCAGATTACAAGATGGAGTGGAAGGCTGCATTTACATGGCATGGGAGAATTGGCTTTAAAACACAATCTTCAATGTAGTTTTTTTTCGTACTTTTTTCATAGTTTTCATTCATTTAAATCAAGTAGAAAGAAAAAAATACACATACATATATATCTTGACTGATGAATTTAAATTTAGCGATAACAATACTGCCCAACACTCATTCTCACCCCAAAAAGGTCTCGTGAGTGAATCCAGGAGCTGCAGATTCTCTCTGTGAGTATTCACATTTTGTATTTGTTGGTCTCGTTTTGTAAATGGCTTAAAACGCACGGGCTACTGCGCGGCTCTCATTGTCCAGATGCGAGGGCTCCTCAGTCGCTTAATGGCTCCGTTTAGTTCCCTCGAGCAGCTCGCACATCACTCAAATTTTGGCTCTCAACACAGAGCGAAGGAAATCAGCCAAGCGAGAGCTCATAACCGTCAATCAGGGCATTGTCCGTGTCATCCAGTGACACCATTATGTGCGCGCCACTCACCCAAGTTGAGGCGGAGGACACCCAAGATCCCGTAGGCGTCCACAATCTTGGAATACGTGTTTTTTATGGCCTCCTTCTCGGCCGCCGCTGAAGATGAGGACGAGCCAAACGTGAGACGCGCGGGTGCGGTAAAACGGCAGCGAGTTAAAAAAAAAAAGAGGACTCCTTACAGAGGACGGCGACGGCCCCCGATTCAAACATGAGGCATTCTTCCCGGCCGCGCGTCTCCACGATGACGCTGTAAGGGGGCGGGTCCAGCTTGTGGTAGATGCGATAACCTTTGCTGAAGGCCATCGTTGACGCCAGACGCAACGACCTACAACTGGGACTTAAGAAAGACGGCAAACTCAGAATAGGGAAGAAGTCAATCCAAACGTACAGCGTTACTGATTGGAACAAACATCAAAGATGATGCAGTCGAAATGCAGTTAAATACGCCTCACAGTTCGCGAAAGTGAGCATGAACGGTTGTTTGTTTATATGTCAGCTAGTCCAGGGCCTACTGGAGCCCAAAGTAAACTGGAATAGGCTTCAGGATAAATGCTCAAGGAAACGGCTGTCTTCATACATGTCCATCCAGCACACAACTAAACAATCAACCGTTCACTTCAAAACATTTGGGGGGGGGGGGCTAGGGTGGACTCCATACTTTAAGGCCATTGCCCAGATTCAAACCCCTCGCACCTCAAAACTGTGAGGCAGACGAGCAAACCATTCGTAAAACGTGCTGCAATTAATGGTCCAGTTCGATCATCCGATTGATTTCCTCACTGCGGCTGGAGGAGGATTTCGAAAATCACAATTCGGCCCATCCGTCACCTTGCATGCCCATACAGAGAACGGACACGAATTCAATGGTTCCGATATCACAGCAAAATTTTCATTTCAAGGATATGTGACAGTGCGAAAGGCGACTGGGTCCAGGTTAAAAGCCATCTTGGCGGCTCAAGAGGCCGGTAGGCAGACACGGAGAGTCACGACTTTTATTTTAAACCAAAAAATAAATGACCCGACGCGCGAGGCTTACGTGAACGCCTTGTGGGTGTTAATTTGTTGCGGCTTGGTTTTTTTAATAACATACACGTGATTTATAAATACTTGGAATGGCGAATCAGCTTAGCCGCGTTAGCTTTAGCTCGCTAGCCCTAATCGCTGATTCGCGAGTTTGCCGTCGTAAGGTGGATCCCTGCGTCAAACCGGCATTTACCTCAACAAGCAACCCTTCTGCTCACGCAGTGGACATTCGGAGCAAACGCTTAAGGTAGCCTCGACGACGCCAGTTCCATGGGCGTCAACGTAAAGGATAAATAAATAAACGAAGAAACACAACAGGTAGAGCAAAGCGAAGCTTTTCCCGGTCGCCTTCGCTTTCTCGACTCTCACGGCCGGGTTTCTACTCCGCTGTCACAACAAAAAAAATCTTCCCCTGCGTTGGCACAATGGTACATTCCAACGCCAGTCGACGCCTTCTCCTAGCTTGGCGCGGTTTAGCAAAATGCAAAAACTGTCATAAAAATATCCAAATATTTCCTTCAAATACGAATATCGCTGGATATACGCCAAATAAACGGATATTTTAATACTCCAAACACGGGAAAGTAAGAATGTCCTCGTCCAACTTGTTCTTATAACTGACAGTTTATACTAGCCAATAGTGGCGGACTATTAGGGGCAGACTGTCCAGTCGGATTTGGAGGTAGGAGGGACTTTACTGGTTTCACAGCACAACTCAACAAATGAGAGAGACCGTTCTAATATTACGCTTACTAATATATGACATCTTAATATATTACATCTTATGTAGTAAATGTAGACATGTTTTAATACAATAAACACGAGTGTGAAAAATATCCTGGTGCGTCACGTTTAGCGCGGAGCACGATGTTTCCGGGTGGCACATTTCAGTCGCTCAACACATCTCGAAAAATGTCATTCGTGCTCTAAAAACAAAACTTATATTTTTGTATCTCAGCACATGACGGACACATTTTAAAAGAATAAACACGGGGGCGTGGAAATGTTCACGTCCGACTCGTTTGTTTTTAACTGGCAGTGAATAGTAGCCAATGGCAGCGTAGGTTTGAATGCGATGCTGTCCAATCGGATCGAGAGGTAGACGGGGCGTACCCTTGTCGCTCGACGACCGCCACCGACAAGCAGACGACTCCTGACCGGCTTCATAACCTGCAGACGTGGGAGCAGGGTCATCATAAATGCGTCTTGAACGGGTAAGAAGCACGCGCACTTCACGCAAGATGTGTTGGGACGGCATTTTTTGAATTGTTTGCGTCTGATCTCGAAACGGACGCGGGCCTCTTTTGTTTATGCAGTATGCACGCAACCTACTGCGTGTCTGGGGAAGTTAATAGCTCCGTGTTCAAGAAGTCATAATAACACGATACTAACGTGACAGCGTTTGGCTCGGAGATCCGAGATTTACTGGTCATCGGATGGCAAATAGCGGCGGTTAAAACATTAAGCAAAAGACATTAAAAAGTCTGCCGGTAGTCTGGTGTTAAAGCACCAATGCATCGCGTTATCAAACATTTGCACGCATGACGAGGGAGGAGCCGAGCGGAAGGTGCAGAAAAGGACGCGGTGCGCATTTTGAAGTTGCGAGCGCAGATCTATTTTGCCGACCGCACGTGGGCAAAAGGCAAATAATAATAATAATAATAATACATTTTATTTATGTTTTGGAGCTGGAGGCGGTGTGGCGAGGGCGCATTTTATGTTCAATTGTCGAACCTGTCTTTTCTGCTCCGTCGCATCAAAGACAAAGTGGCTTCACGAAGACACAAAATTTGAATGGAAAGGAGCGGAGAGAGGACCCCCCCCCCCAAAAAAAGCAAACTTTAATTTTCCCACTATCTGCAAATACCAACCTCCTTTCTCCAAACTGTGTTCCGTGTTTGGTCTTCCAGGTCATAGTCATCCCCAAAGTTCAATAGAGGGAACCGGACTTGTTCAGTTATGGATTTCGTCTTTCAGTTTTTGTCAACCCGTTCAGAAACGACTTTAAGCTAACGATTTGCTTATCTGAGCAAATTGGAAAAGTGATTTTGGTTCTTGTTGTCGTTTTGTTTTTTTTTGTGGCCAAAGCTTAACATCAACAGAGATTCTATTTCAAGGTCATGTCCCTCGGCCCTCCTTTCAGGCTACCTGAGACCATTCGAGGTTTTGAATGTTTTGCGGAGACGCTCAAAGGCCCCCCGCTGTTGAAAGGCGGGCATGAAGGGCCTTTACCTGGTGGAGCCGGTGGTGGCGCTGTACGCCTTCTCCACCTACCTGACGTACCCGCTGGTGCCGCAGTATGTCTACCGGCGCCTGTGGCAGCAGCTGACCAACAGCAGCTACCCCGTCTCCGACAACGCGTCCACGTGCGCCAACGCCAGCGACCGCGACAACCGCACCTTCTACTTCCAGGTCAGCCATCAGATAAGCCACCGCGGAGAGCGCTCGCAAATTGTGATGGCGTGTCTGAGCTATGAAGCGGGCTGAGCCTTTGCCCGTTTGTTTTTGCCTCTTCAGGAGGTGCAGGAGCAGGCGTCCCTGTTCTCGCTGTACTCTCAGATCCTTTCGGCCGCGCCGTCCTTGCTGGTCACCCTCCTGCTGGTGGCGTCCAGCGACCGGGTAGGGCGTAAGGTGGCCATCGTCCTGCCCCTGGCGGGCACGCTGCTCTACACGCTGTGCCTGCTCCTGGTGACCTCCCTGCGGCTCAACGTCTACTTGCTGCTGGGCGCCTCGCTCCTGTCCGCCCTCTTCGGCGGCCTGGGCACCTTCCTGGGCGGCTGCTTCGCCTACGCGGCCGACTTGAGCGGGGGCGGCGGCCGCGGGATGACGCTGCGTATCGCCGGGCTGGACATGATGATCGGGCTGCTGTCGGGCGTGGCCGCGCTGTCCACGGGCTACTTCCTGAGGGCGGCGGGCTTCGACGGGCCCTTCCTGACCTCGGCCGCCTGTCAGGTCCTGGTCCTGCTCTACGCCGTCTTCATTTTGGAAGAGACGGTGGAACGGCCGGCCGCCGACGCGGGCGGCGGGCGGGCGGCCGTGCGGCAGATGTTCTCGGCCATTTACCGGATGTTTGCGGGCGCCGGCTCGCGGCGGCGCACGCTGCTGGTCCTCTTGCTGTTGATCTTCACCAGCTTCTCCTTCGCCTCGGTGGGCAGCTTCTCCCTCATTGTGCTCTACGAGCTCAACGAGCCGCTGTGCTGGACGGAGATTCTCATCGGCTACGGCGCGGCACTGTCCACCACCGTTTTCCTGTTCAGCTTCGCCGGCGTGGCCGCCTTCTCGTACTGCGGCGCCTCGCGGCTGCTCGTGGTGCTGACGGGCGTCGTCTCTTTGGCCGCCGGCATGACCGCCGTGGCCTTTTCCAAAACCACGCTGATGATGTTTTTAGGTGAGATCCTCGCCGCGCGTTCCGCGTCGCCGGACGAACGCTCGGCCATCTTGTCTTTTGTGTTTTTGCTCTCTGCGGCGTCCTTAGCGAGGCTCCCCATGTCCCTGTCCATTATGCCCTTCGCGGTGCTGCGATCCATGATGTCCCAAATCATCTCCAAGTCCGAGCAAGGTGAGCATCTCGTCAGGCCCGGCCGCCCGCTCGCTCGCCTGGAATCTTTCAAGCCATTTTTCTCTCTCGCTCACGCAGGGGCCTTGTTCGCCTTGCTCTCCTTCGCGGAGGTCCTGACGGCCAACGTGTCGGCGGCGCTCTTCAACACCTTGTACGCCGCCACAGTGTCTTGGTACCCCGGCTTTGTCTTCTTGCTCGCCGCCGGACTCTGTGCCGTCCCGACCACGCTTCTGGGGTGAGCGAGCGAGCGAGAGAAAATCCTCCCGACTGCCGATGCTTTACGCACGAGGGATGGAATGCCAGAGCCGGGCCGGGATCTTGTCGTCGGTGTAAAATTGCTTTCCACTCGTGCGTGCGTTTTTCGAGCTGAGTGCGCACAGAAGGAGTCCACAAGTTTGCAGTTGTAACAGCAGCGCTCCATCTGAAGTGGCGTCTCGACCTCTGACCGAGACGTTTCATCCTTCCAGTGCGGTGTGGGTGCTGGGAGTGGACGTGGCCGGCGAGGACGGGACGGCGGCGCCGAACCATCACGACGAGCGCCCTCCAGTGGACGAAGATGCGCCCCAAGACCACAGCGACCGCGACCGGCTGCTCAAATGAATAAACAACCAACGTCCTCGCCGCCGTCGTCCTCTTCGAAGCTCTCCAGCGCAATCACGACTTGGGTTTCTTCAAAGTACGTCCGCGTTTGACAAAAACAAAACAAACGCTAAAGCGGGCTTCGTCTTCTGGTTATTTTCTTTCACCCGGACGCCACAACCGCGTAGCATTTAGCATGCTACGCGAAGGCCAATAAGAGGAAGCATCGCGCGATCCGCTTCAGGGAACCTCGTACTGCGAATCGTTTTCAGTGAAAAGAGTGATTTTGTTTTCTCCAGGTAATAATATGTCATAGTTTTTTATATGTGTGTGTGTGTGTGTCACACAATAGTTTTTCGATGCAAACCAAACGTGTGGTCTTCCGTACTGGTTGTCTGGCAGTTTTCTTTGCCACCACCAGAGGTCTCTCTCGTCACATCATAAGAGAAGAAGAACCCACGGAGCGGTTTCATGTCCGACAATCTTTTCAGGGAGCGGCCTTTAAGAGAAAAAAAGAAAATCAAAATAAGGACAGCTCCGATAAAGGCTGAAGTGACAGCCAGGTAAGTCAAAAAGCAGCCGACAAGCATGCCGTTTAGAATCTTATATATATAATAGTCTTGTCCTTTTGAGTTTGAGAGCCCCTTTTCACAGTCTCACAGCTTAACCCCCAGGAGGGCAAGGCAAAAGTCCCCAAAAACCACATCTGGGGGGAAAAAAATGAGAAAGCTTGAGAAGGGGCCACAGACAGGAGGACGGCCGGCCTGCAACGGATGCCGAGGGGGCTGCATTTGACACAAATGCAAGTCAAAAAAACAACCCGGATTCGTAAATCTTGGCCGGCGTACGCCGGGTACGGTCTGAAGTGGTCGCGTACACGTCCAGATGGAAAAGTTCCTTTGGCGCCGTGCCCTCCCCCTGCACCTGGAAAAGTCATGCCGGTGCCAGCGTGTTTCCTTGGGTGGCGCTGCAACTGACACATGCACGCGCACAAACAGCAAAATCGCAGAAATGAGCAAATCCTTGACCCGGAAACTAGTTTTGGTAACTAGGGGGAGCTCACCCAGTACAAAGAATTTGTTTGTGTACCGAAAGCAGATTTTTCAGCCAGCTGTACTTTGAATACAATCGGAGTGAATTCTTGAATGATTCACTCTCGTGAAATTTTGTATTTTTGGCTCACGCTATTTGCGTCAATTCAACGTGCGACGCTACGCAGACGCGCGCGCTCGGCGGATGAGCTCACGAGCGCAATTCAGCTTTTTGGAACCAAGAAAGAATTGCCGTGGCCGGCCGCACGTGCTTTCAATGAGTCCTCGTCAAGAACATCGAGCAAAAGGCTTCAAGAGTGACAGGGGGGGGGAGAACATGCAAACTCCACACAGGAAGGCCGGAGCTGGAATTGAACCCGCGACCTCTGCGCCGTGAGGTCGACGCGCATCGATCGATATTTGGGAACACATTTCAACAAAAACTAAAACACACACCTTGACGTTCTCCTTTTAAAACTCGTTTGGATTCCAGTATTTGGAGCTGGGGGGGGGGGAGATCTTGTTGCTGTTTGTTTTATGCTTGGCGTTCTTTTTTTGGGCGACTCTCGGTTGCCTTTGCGAAAAAAACCCCCACCCAAATAAACAACCTTGTACCGTGTACATTTGTCTTTCTACTTTTGGACCTCAGGCACGCTCGTCGAGTGAAAGCAAACATGGCTTGATGACACACACACACACACACACGCGCACGCACCGTAAGAAAGGCGCCTCGTGACCTCGGTGAGTGCTGAGGCCTGCGGAGCCTTTGATGAGGTCTGTCGTCTGTATTTTAAGAAGGCTTGCAAGTCGCTTCGGCACGTTCGTCATCAGCTGCGTTTCCCATCATTCCCTGCAAATGGAAAAACAAGATGGCGCGCGCGCGTGTGAGGAACAAGCGCCAGGCCAGGCCCGCCTTGGCCGTCGTCCGTCCGTCCGCATCAGAGGGGCCGAAGTCTGTAATCAGCCAGCGCTGGCCACTATTTCTGTGCAACGCCACCGCGGATCGGAAGGCAAAGGGGGTGGCGACGGGTCGCAAGTTTGTCGCTTGACACCACAAAGAAGAGAGAGCGCTCGTGTCCGCAGCGGACGATAGGTCGCCGTGCAGTCTGGCCTCGCCGGTCGCAGGTTCCAATCACTCCGATCCTGATTTGTGTCTTTTTATAGCCACTTTGTTTCGTTTGAGCGAGTTTTTAGAGCACGTTTGATCCGATTTGGGGAAAATGCTTCGTACTACTTGAGAACATACTTGAGAGCATTTGTAGAGTGCCAGATTTTTTTTTTTTAAAGGGTGGTGTTATGTCATAAAGTCAAGTAAAAATGAGCTTTTGACCTTCCTTCTTCTGTCAAGCAAAACCAAGATCAATATCTTGAAAATCAAAAAGTCCTGCGTAAGAATTGGACAACGCTGTGCCTCGCGAACGAGACCGCTGGTGCGGTGCAATGCACATTACTGCCCCTTCAGGACTGGAGTGGAACAGCAATGACGTTTTGATTTTGTTTTGGGTTTTCTTCCCCAGGGATGCGGTTTCGTTTTTTAAAAAAATCCTTCCTGACATCACATTCCTGCATTAAATAAGAAAACCGATGTCAGGAAGTGTGTCGACTGCCCCGAACGCAACAGAGACGAATGCTTCCAAGTGGCACACTCCAGAGCAAAGTTACCTTGACTACTTCCGAGTTGGCCAGCGAAGAAAAAAAAACGTCCCCCGCACAGACGCGCGCGCGTCTGCTTCCAATCACGGCAGTGGAAGCGCCACACTCGACGGAAAAAATGTTCGCACAGCTTCTTAGGGATCACTGAAGCGTAATTGGAGAAATATGTAGTGCGCGCGAGCCCGCGCACACACGCGCCGGCGGCAAGCGAGTCGAGCTCCAGAGTTGAAGCAAAGACACGCGCGTGGGGGGGGAAGAGAGCCAAACATGTGGTTTGGCCCGCGCGGCTTCAACAGCTCCTGCAACATCCAAGAATTCGGTGGATGTCCGACGTCCGCACGTAAACGGAAACGCAAAGCCCATCTTGACAATCGGGTTGGCTCTTGTCCCGTTTCTGCATCTTGGGACCGGGGAGCGTATCGGATGGCGAATGGCCCCTCTCGCCGTCTTATCGCGGACTTCACTTTGCTGACCGCGTTTACTGCATTTAAAAAAAATATATACAGTCAAAACTCTGTTAAGGACCGTCTCTGTTTTCGACCAAAACGATTTTCGACCAAAAAATTCCGAGTTTTTTATGTCTTGGATAACGAGCAAAAATCGGTTCTCGAAAAAACCGAGCGCCCTTGAACGCACTATTTGACTCCTCTCGCCTTAATTACACTAGGAAGTGACGCCTCCTCATGTAGACGCGGAAGTGACGATTCCTCGCGAAGAGTTCAATTGTGAGCAGACGTGTTGAATATAGATTTTTTAAAAAAAGAGCATGGTTTCGGTTTTGGAACAAATCGGTTTTGCGAACAGCCTTCTGGGACGGCGTATGGTCGAAAACCGAGGTGTGACTGTGTGCTAACAGTTTTTCACAGCTGAAAAAGTGACCCCCCTCCCCTAAAAAAAAAAAAAAAGTCTGGACAAGGTTGAGAGCCACCTTGTAATGCACTCTGGGAAACAAGCACGGTGGCCCCCCTGGGCCCGCAGCTGGACATGGCCGACTCGGGGGGTTACGGCGCCACATGCACGGGACAAGACTTTTGCGTGCGGCGGAAAACCTCGAAACACATTCTCGTGATGGAGCTTCACAAGAGAATGCGCTCTGGTCCCCCATCAAGAAAAACAAAAGCGGGAGCCGGGCGAACGCCGGACAATCCCCATGCGGCAGCGAGCGCAAACATTCCGTAGCTTCTGCCTTGGCCGCCGACTCGTCAACAACTAAATGGCCGCAGACGAGCGCTCCGCGCAAACAAAATCGTCTCGTTTGGAAGCGTCACATCGCGGATGTCGACGCGAGACCGCCTTTGATGTTGAAAGACGGACGAGGCTGAGATCAAAACTCAAACGTGGGCACGCCGCAAACCCGCAATGTCTGAGCGTCTTTCTTCTATTCCTTTTAGCGCACAACAAGATCGGAAGATCGGCGGAAAATGCTGGAGCGCGGGAAGCAGCTGACCGCTCATCTCCTCTTGCCGCCTCCTACTGGACTCGAGCTTCTCGCCTCAAGACCTGGACGCCAACGCCACACTCGGGTATGTCACCAAGTGAACTTGCGGCGGTGCGCGCGCAAAGCCGAAAAGCCGTGACATCGAGTGTGTGAGAGGAAACTGCGTGTCTGAAAGTGTGTGTGCTGCCTTTGAATGTCATTACGGACCTTCTATAAGTAAAGTAGCAGGCCCTCCCAACCACACACACATACACAGGCCCGTCATTAATCTGTCATTGGTTCTAAATCTGGACTAGCAGTCATGTGTGTGTGTGTGTCTCATGAATGCACTAAAGTCACATCTGGCTTGTAAATGCAAAGGGCGTGAGCCGAGGTGCCACTTTCCCACGAAGGCAGGAAGCAGGTGAGGAGGGGGGAGGAGGGGGGCGGCATGGACACCACACGCACGCACGCACAGGGTGAGGAAGCTCCCGTCCGTGTCAGCGAGCGCGCAAGGTGGCCCGTCGGATGGGCCTTGACAGGAAGTTCTCCAGCGGGCCCACTTCCTGTTTGCTCGGACTCGCCTCCGTGACGGTTTGAACGCGCTACCTCGCGTTGCTCTTTTTTTTTTTTTTTAAATCAGCCCGTGAAAATCTGTCTCCACGTGACTGAACAATAACAAAAATCGTACTGGACCCAGTTTTCTAACTGGTCCCTTTCAAATGTAATTTTTTATTTTTTTAAATTTTAATTTAATTAAATTTAAATTTAATTTTTCAACAAATGACGGCGCGCGCGCTGAGCCTCCAAACAAGACGGGAAGCGCGCCGCCGACCTCGCCGACTTTGACGTGAGAACACCGAAATGGATTCTTGACCCGGAAGCCGGCCAGAGGAATTCCTCTTTGCATCTTCCTGTTTTGCAGCCAATTCCTGCCCGATAAGACGCGGGGCCGGCGGACGCTTCATTAGGTACACCGTCCCGTCCCGCTGGGTGGCTGAAGCAAAGCGAGCAACCCGCGTCAGTAAACTTACTCCGAAATTGCTTCGATTTTTATTGATGAGATGTCAATTTTCAAGCAAATAAAAAGTCATTCCGGCCAAGGAGTGAACTTTGACCCTTTTTCACAGATTAAAATGGAGCGACCGAAGCGTAAAGAAAAGAAATTCCTGAATCGTCACAGGAAGTCATTTTGGTTTGAAACGAATATTGGAGGCTGATTTTCCAGGGGGTGGGGGGTGGGGTGGGGATTCAAATAACGAAAAAAAGACAAAATTCGGCCCCAAAGCCGCTTTGGCTGAGCAACATGAAATTTGCCCAAAATGGCCGACTCGCGGAGTCGGCCATTTTGGGCTGAAGCCACCCTGCAGCGACATCGCTCCACCAGATGTGGCGCCATTGTTTCGACTTGGACTCAAAAGGACAAAAAGGAGACGCCTTCGGTCCTTGTGGAAAAGTTTCGATTCCCCCCCCCCCCCTCCCTGAGTGCCACTCGCGTCGCATTCTCGAGCGCTTCTTTGAGCGTCTGTCAGTCTTTGAAAAATGCAGTAGTCAGCGTTGTGGGCGTGAGCAGATCCTCAAAGACGCGGCCAAGATTCTTCACGCGGTGGTGGATCGTCACAAACATTCCGACGCTTTTCTTTTTTTTTCTGTCTTTCGCAGCTGGCACATCGCCGCTTTCGGCAGTTTTCGCCCTTGACGGACGGCGTCGCCGTTGGGACAACATGCGTCCGGGAACCGACGGCGACAACCGAAGGAGGGCAGGTATTGGCACCGGGTAAGATTGAAATAACTTTTTTTTTTTTTTATGACGGGACGTAGTTTCATGGGTCGCCGTGGGGGAAGTCGCCGCCGCCAAACGTGTCGGGCCTTCGCCATCTGGTGTTGCTTAGCGTCGTGTCGAATAATTGCGAGGCCGTGGCAAGTGTCCACGCCGACGCACGCGGCGCCAACACTCCGAGGACACACGAGGGGAAAGACTTGCTTGTTTGTTGTCAAAACTGCGGCACAGCATCTTTATCAAGTGCAAGACCCAAGACTTTGGAGACCCCCCCCCCCCGAAAAACCCCCCATCATTCTACAAATAAGAGGCAAAGTGTGCTTGCTTCAAGCTGTTTGTCACGTCCAGTTCAAGTTGGAAAAAAAAAAACGGCGGTGAATGAAACACCCAAATGGCTCCCAAAACTTAGCTTCATGCTAACATATCATCTGAAAGCCCATTGAGAGGCTAACGGAAATGAGCATGCTTGCGATGCTAAGTGTCCTCCTTCAAATGATTGGCGCTTCACCACGCACGGCGGCAGCAACGCAGACAGATGGAGCGGACGACCATTCGATTTTGATGGATGCAAGGAATGCTTTTTGGGTTGGTTTGGTTGAAAACGAGGGGGGGGGGGGCACAATCTCATGAGCAGTCCGCCTCCAAAAACCAATCAATCAATTTGTCATCAACTCTGATTGGAACGCTCGCAGTTGACAAGGTTCTGTCGGAGGATTGAGCGCGAGGCCTTTCAAGCGACGTGGGGACGCTCAAATTATTCACCCAAAAACAAAAAAGACGTGGAGGAAAAAATGCAAAAACTGGATGAGAGGTCGCCGACATGTTGGAAATCCGAGACAACCAAATCGCTGGCTGCGACCTGAGCGGTCGACGGCGTCCAGTCGGCTGGCGCGCTTTACAGCCGAAGCGGCCAAGTTTGAATTTGCAACTCGCTCCTCCCGAGCAGCCTTTTTGTCTCTCTCGGCACGTTTGCTTCCACCGAGCCGGGGGGGGGGGGGTGGGGGGGGGCAAAGTCTCTCCATCGCTCCCACCGCATCCTCCCCGCCAGCACCCCCACTTTGGTGCCGGCTACCCAAAAGGAGGAGGAGGAGGAAGGGGCGGGGGCCTGCTGCTGCTGCTGCTGGAGGAGGAGGGGTGGGAGTGGGAGTGGGGGCGGGGGCGGGGGCGGGAGCGGGCTCCACCAGTCCGCCAGTCGGTCGCTCGGCTCCAGTGCGGATGCTGGAGCAGCAACCAGAGAAGACGGATTCAAACAACAACCGCACAAAAGAAGAAGCCAACGTGTGTGACTCGGACACGCGCGCGCAGGCGGGGCCCCCCTCTTATGGAATTGGCCTATTTGCCCCCCCCACACCCCCAACCTCCCGCTTCCCCTTGTGTGGATTGTGTGAATGCTTTCTTTTTCTACATCGCAATCAGCTAGACGTCGGGGACAGCCAGAAGCACGTCCCTCCAATGAATGTAAGTCCACCCCCCCACCCCCCCACACACACAAACGATGCATGCAGGCGCACGGACCATATACACTCATACATGCGCGCGTGCCGCCGGTAGCAAACAAGATGCGGCGTGCTGACTCGATATTTCATTGATCAATTCGGGGGGGTGGGCGGGGGGGGGGGGGGGGGGCTCCGTTTGGTTGCCCTTGACTCGTGCGCCAAATCTGGAAAAGGTCCGGGAAGCGGAGCCCCCCGTGTGAGGCGTCTCCGTGCTCAAGACCGGCCCCCGAAAGTATTGGGACGCCAAGAAGGAGCGGACAAAAGTATTGGGACAGCCACGGCAACTGCGAAGGCGCCGATGGACGCAAGCGTTCGAGATGAGATGACCTCGGGGAGCGGACAAGCGGGGCAAAACGCCAGGATCGGGGGAGCGCAAAGCCGACGGGGCGAGGATCGGGACAGCTGAAGAACAGACCGGACGCAAACATCTGGAGAGAAAAATGGCAAAAGCAGCCGAGCCGAATGCCAAAGACGTCCACCTGCGATGCTCTTCCGCGGCGTCTTTTACGGGCCTTGCGAGGCGCAAAAGCATTTCCTGCAAGGTTGCGCACGTGCAGATGTGGCCCAATATTTTTGTCCATTGAAATGCCTTCGGTCCTTATCGGGTGCGGATGTGCCTTTAAGGGGCGTGACCCATTAAAAGTGAGATCAGGGGCTGGGATGCCATTGGCTGCCCCGCGGCAGCTCCTTGCCAGTTTTGTCGTTTGCTTATGTGCGGAAATGTGCCCCAAGCGATTTGCGCGGCGCCACCTACTGCACAGCTTTGAATTGGCCGCTTTTAATGATTTGAAGAGAGACTCCGCTCGAGTGGCCGTGCGGAGCTTATCAGCAAAAGTCAACACGGGGCTTGTTTGTGCGCCGCCTCGCCAGTGTCGGGCTGAGGATGGACGCCCTTTTATTTATGCCGTGCTGGGTTTGGGGAGAGGGGGGGGTTGCTGGTATCAGGGGCCAAAGAGTGATATATTTTTCTTTTTTTTTTTTTTTAATCAAACACAATATACCCCAAAAAGTCAGTCCCATTTAGCGTAAACGTACAAAACAACAAACATGGCGCCAGAGGGGATAAAAGTGGAAATGATATACAGTCCATTTAATGGACCCTAAAATGCAAATGGAATCGCTTTTTGTTCGTTTTTGGAATTAATACACAAAAAACAAAATACATAAATACATTTGATCCTATCACGTCATGCACGCACGTTTTTCCTTCCCACAAACTTTTGTTGGCCGACAACCAAAAGCCCCGGCGGGGTCGCGACCTTCCTTGCGCTCAATCGATACCCGCACTCGCAGTGTGGGAAAACAAAGCGGGTGAAGCCAGTCTCCAAATTGCCCACCCGGGGGTCGCCGAGTCCTCACTGGGGGCGGGGCCATTTGTCATCATCACGGTTGACGCGAGCATTGTTGGTTTTTTCCCGGATTTGCTTTGTTGGGGCCCGCCAAGTCCGAGTCAGGCGAAGGGAGACCCGGCACTAGCGCGCAATCGGAGGCACACGCCGGCACCGCTCGGGGGAGGCGCCGTTGCCATGGCAGCTAGCGCCGGTCGCCAACGGAAGCGATGCAGGCAGCCGCCTTTGTCCCGCCGACAAAGGCGGAAACGTGTCGTTTCAACATTGAAATAAATGAAAAATATGGAGAAAGACGCCAGCGTCTTGCTATCAATTGGTTGAACATTTCACAGCCCCGCTTACCCCCCACCCCCAAATTGGAACATGACTGCAGCCTGTATTGAGAGGCGCGGGGGGGGGGGGGGTGACACGCTGGATCGGTCTCGGCTCGGATGTCCCCCTCATGCCTTTTTCATGAAGTCTCAACTGGCGATCGCCGAGCGTTTGTCTGCCTTCAACGCCGCAGTCGGGCCCCGCGCGGTCTCTGCCGCCGTCATTTGAGGGCCCGTGGCCCCCGGAATCGTTTTCGATTGGTCGCACGAGCGCGCCGACCGGTTAGTTTCCGTTTTGGGCGATCGGAAAAGCTTTTGTCTCCCAGCACGCTGCCAAATCCAGATGGGCTGGACTGGCCCAAATGTTTTGCGCAGAAGCCAGCGCGCTCCCTTCGGCCAAACCAAACAAGTGGAAAAACGTCAGGCCGCCTCGGGGCTTGCTTGTGAGTATGTACGAAGACATTTGTGTGCGAGGAGGGGAAGAAAAAAAAAACAAGCACGAAAATCTCACGTCTTTGGACTCGGTGAAGCAGCATGCGGCTCACGACAAGCTCGTTCTTGTCCGAAAACCATTTGGATTCCCATTCCCAACACTATCGAGCGGCGTGACGGGATGCGTTGTACCACTAGAGGGAGCTCTTCTCCTCCATGAAGTCGGCGACAACCCCGAGCGCGATCTTGTGGAGTGGCACGTCGAAAAGCATCTTGACGCTTTGCCGACACGAAGTCCTCACGTGTTCTGCGTGCGCTTGGTTGCGTTTTCAGCAACGCTCGTGAAAAAAAAACAACAAAAAAAAACAGAAGTGCGGTGGTGTCCGCGGCCTCCAGATGTGGAGGGGCCGCCGTCCGGGCCTTCCCCGGGGAGCCATAGACGGATTATTAATGGAGCCTCCTCGGGGTGGGGGTTAGGGGGGGGTAAATTGAGCATAATATATGTGGTCACGCTCAGGGAAGTCCGGAGCGAAGCGCACTTTCTGTTTGCTCGCAATATCTCAAGGCGCGCGTCCCCCCAAAATAATAAAAACCAAAAGTCTCTCGCCGCTAATGGATTTTCTTTGTTTTTCCAGTCCAAAATGACGACTCGCCAGCAACCCCCCCCCCCCCCTCCAGCAAAAAATGGCAAGGAAAAAAGGCAACATGTCTCTTTTTTTTTTTTTTTTTTTGGTGGTGGGAGGGGTTAATCTTTTATGACAATGCTAACCCTGAGCTAGCAGTTAGCCTCGGCGGAATGCGCCGACGCCTTTGGCCCGCGAACGCCAGTTTGGTGGCTGTTTTGATTGGAAGGATTTCCAGCGGATCGCCGCCCACCCGTGACGGCGTGCGTCCGTCCAGCGTTTCTATTTCCGGAGCGTAAAAGGACGGAGGCGGCGGGAGGCCCGACGCCCTCCGTCACGGCTCCGGCTGGATGACGCCCTGGATCGCGGGGAACAAAGAGACAAACAAGGTGTCGGGTTTGGCTCATGGGTTCTTGTCTTTGTTTTCAGGCGTAGCTGAGTCATGCCCGCCAGAAGCGAAGGGTCGCAGGGGCGGCCCGCCGGCCCGTCTTTGCGCTCTCGCGCGTGGCGACCGCTCATATGCCTACCCGTGGTCCTGGTCCTGCTGCGGTCGCCCGCCGCCCTGTCGGCGACGCTGGAGTTGCATCTGGACGAGGAGCAGCCGGCGGGCACCGTCGTCGGCGACATCGGCGCCGGCTTGCCGCCCGGCGAGTCGGCCGGCCTCTACTTCATCTCGGACCACGAAGGCACGGGCGCCGGCAGCGACCTGAACATCGACGAGACCAGCGGGATCATCACCACGGCGCGCCGCCTGGACCGCGAGCGCAGAGACCGCTACAGCTTCATCGCCGTCACCGTGACGGGCGTCACCATCCAGGTGGCCGTCACCGTCAACGACATCAACGACCACGCGCCGCGGTTCCCCAAAAGCCGGGCTCATCTCAAGATACCCGAGCACACGGCCGCCGGCACCCGCTTTCCCCTGGACCCGGCCGCCGACGCCGACGAGGACCTGTTCGCCACGCAGGGCTACTCCATCCGGGAGGGAAACGTGGGCCAGGTCTTCCGTTTGGAAACCAAGAGGGCGTCCGATAAGACGCTGAATCTGGACCTGGTCGTCGGCGGGCCCTTGGACCGGGAGAAGCGTTCGGCTTACACTCTGGTCCTGGAGGCCTTTGACGGGGGCTCGCCCAGGAGGGTCGGTTCCATGACTCTGGAGGTGGCCGTGACGGACATCAACGACCACGCGCCGGTCTTCAACCAGAGCCGATACCACGCCGTCATTTCCGAGAGTCTTCCCCAGGGAAGCAGCGTCCTCCAGGTCGCTTGAGAATGGAGTCACCTCTGGCGCTCTGCGGACTCGCTAACGCTCTGCGGTTCTTTTTGGCAGGTCTTCGCCACAGACCAGGACGAAGGTGACAACGGCCTGGTCCTCTACGAGATCAACCGGCGGCAAAGCGATCCCCAGCGCTACTTTGTGGTGGATCTCAAGTCCGGCGTCATCACGCTGAACAGACCGCTGGACTACGAGCTTAAGCGAGTGCACGAGCTGGTGGTCCAGGCCAGGGACAACGCCAGCCACCCGGAGGTAAAACGCCGGTTGACCGTCCGGCGCTCGAAATTCCTTTGAGCAAACGTTGGTCTTCCCTCCCCAGGTGACCAACACTTTTGTCAGCATTCACGTGCGCGACTACAACGACAACCAGCCCACCATGACCATCATCTTCCTGAGCGAAGACGGCTCCCCGAAGATCTCGGAGGGCGCCCAGCCGGGCCAGTACGTGGCCCGCATCTCCGTCACCGACCCGGACTACGGCGAGTACGCCAACGTCAACGTGTCGCTGGAGGGCGGCGAGGGAAAGTTTGCTCTGGCCACCAAGGACAGCATCATCTACCTGATCTACGTGGACCAGGCGCTGGACCGGGAGGAGCGCGACTCCTACGACCTGCGGGTGACGGCCACCGACTCGGGTACGCCCCCCCTGCGGGCCGAGTCCTCCTTCACCATCCGGGTGACGGACGTCAACGACAACCCGCCCCTGTTCGACCGGCCGGCCTACCGACAGACCGTCCCCGAGGCGGTCCGCCCGGGATCCTTCGTCCTCCAAGTCACCGCCCGGGACAAGGACCAGGGTCCCAACGGCGAAATCCGCTACAGTCTCTTGACGGGCGAGCGCTCCCGCTCGGACCGCTTCTCCGTCGACGCGGTGACGGGGATCATCACCACGGCCGGCGAACTGGATTTCGAGTCGGAGCCGTCGCCCAGCGTGACGGTGGTGGCGACGGACGGCGGGCGGCCGCCGCTGTCGTCCACGGCGCGGGTGGACGTGCTGCTGCAGGACGCCAACGATAACGCGCCCGTCTTCTCCAGGAGCTTCTACAACGCCACCGTGGAGGAAAACTCCCCGCCCGGGACCTGCTTCCTACAGGTACCGCCACCCTTGCGCTAACGTCTGCGCTCGCGCTCGTGGCTTCGAGTTCTGGTGACCATGCTTGCGTTTACGTACATTTTTTGCACCGAAATGGCGCCTCTCCCGAAACAAAAATTATTTCTCAAAACAAACCCCCCCCCAAAAATGCTGCTCATTTTTCTCAGAACGCATTTTTCTCGGAGCGCTTCGCCGTTGTTGGAAACCCGAAGACGGATCGCATCAGAGGGCTGTCCCTAATCAAGTGGCCTCGTCTCTCTGTTTAAACGTTTGACTGTTGCCCAAAACCCCCCCCCCAAAAAAACCCAAAAAGGGTATCGGTGGTATCGGTGTGAATTATTGATGGCGTCAGACGCACGCCCGGGAATTTTCTCAATGCCGATTCCCCGAAGCAACAGAGATGCCGGTCACCATGGCGATGAGGGAAGCGAGGGGAACCGGCGTTGGGGGGGGGGGGGGGGACTTGATTACCACCTCCTACTGCCGTGCGTGCGTGCGTGTGTGGGGGAGGTTGGAACATTTGTCACCCTGTGGCTCGTGTGAAGGGGGCGCCTGCAATGATGTCATCTGGATGTGTGTGTGTGTGTGTGTGTGTGTGTGTGCGCCCACCAAGGGTTGGGGTGCGATAGGTCGAAGTCATCTCTCAGCCGTAACCATGGCAACAGTCCTCCGAGGACCACAGGGAGGGAAAAGGGGGCTTCGAGGTCTCGCCGTTTTGCAGATTTTTTTCCCCCCGTTTTTATCCCGTCAACACGTCAATGTTGTCCGGACAGCCGTTAATTTTGGGTGCAATTTAGTCCACCGCTAGGTGGCGGCACAGCAGTTTTATAAATTGTCACAAAGTAGAGTGAGAAGAGGAAGAATTTGAAGCCGGGCTTGATTTTATGAACGGCAATTGCTCTTGGATCCTGCTTTTTACGCCGACAGAACGCCACGGCTGTGTGTTCATTTTTCGTTACTGCCCCCTTCAGCGCTGGAGTGGAACACGAGCATCCATAAAATCAAAAGTCTTTGAGTCTGACTCAGTTCAGCAGCCTTGCTGGAGGTTTTACGCTCCACTAAGTGGCATTCTGTGTTTCCTCACCCCCCCCCCCCAATCTGGTGTAATTTTTGTTGTTGTTGTTTTCATTTCTATGATACCCCTTAGAATGATTTCAAAGTTAGCACTCTGCCCTATTTGGACTGCATGAGCCTTTTGTTTCCCAAATGATCCCAAAACACTGCTAGAACGCCCCCCCCCCCCCCCCCCACACACACACACCAGCTGCTATATCAAGAACTGAAAGGGAGGAGGATCGGGGGTGTCTTAGGCATGAGTCCCTTTCCACCCCCACTTAAACATCCTTGGAAAAAATCTCTCTCTCTCTCACCCCCCCCCACACTCACACACAAAGAATGAGGTAAAAGTCGATGCAATCTTTTGTCTGTCAGAGCGTAAAAAGGTGGATGGCTGGTCGACCCCCCCCCCCACCCCCCCATCATCTGCTAACAATCTAAGTGCTCTCTTCACCCCACCACAGATGAACGTGATTCGGGGGTCCACGGGTTTTTGGGATTTCCAGTTGTTAGCACGAGCTCATCTGACATGTTTTTGCCCCTCACGCGACAACATTAGCATGTTTCGATAGCCTGGACGTTAAGCTAGCCGGACGGTTCAGTTGGCCGAGCGGAATCCGAGCACTTCCTGCCTCCGCCGTCTGCGAAACGCAGGCTTCTACGTGAAAGAAATCGCAAACAGATGCCAGTCGGTGGCCACGTGACGTCAATTTAGATGAGAGAATCGCTTTTGAGAAGAAGATCAAGATTAGGAGACGAAGTGAGTCTCCATCCACGTCGGTTGAGAAGCCAGACAAGTGGAGGCGCTTGATATGTGTTGTTGGAAGCTAGCGGAAAGCGTAAGAGTAGAAGAGGCCGTTTTGCGGAGGGCGGAGCAAAGGACGACAGCGGCGGCCTGTTTGCGGCACTTTTGGAAACGGCGCAAATCCCCAAATAAAGGAGAAAGCGAGCGCAGCTGTTTGCCACCTCGCCGTTTGGAGGAATCGAATTTCCGCCACCGCGTCCCGTCACGTCTGCTCATATCTGCGATATCGCCTTGCGTCTGCTTCTCTCCGGTCACGTCTGGCCCGGATCCGTTTTCAGAAGGGAACAAATCCCTCCCCCGAGCCTCCAAAACTCGGCGGCCGGCGTTAGCTGCTCGCGGAGGGGCAAAGTGCGAACGCTCCCGACTTCTTTATCTGCCTTCCGCCGCGGTCAGACGTCCGCTTCCCTCCGCCACGTATCGTCTCCGGCCAGAACGTCCGCTTTCTCCGTCTTGACAATAGCGGCGAGGTCGCCGGCTTCCTGCGCTTCCGTCGTTGGCGTTCTCAGAAGGCACAATGTCGGGAGCCGTCAGAGCGGAAGTCCAGCGACCAGTCGAGCGCGGACGGAGTCCAGCTTGTGGGGCTGGGAAAATTCTCAGCCTCAACATCAAAAAAAGAGCAAGGGCTGTATCGCGTGAGGCCTTTGCCGATTGCGGGCCAGACTCTGCATTGGAGCGCCTCGTTGTCGGCCGCGAGTGTGCGCACGTCAGAGAAAGGGCGAAGAGCCAAGGAGGTCCAGTCGAGTCCAAGTTGACAAGCGGGGCCTCCTTTGAGCGCCGCAGCACTGAAGAGTGGAGATTTTGGGGGATTTCTTTTTGTCCCCCCCCACCCCCCCCAAACAATTTGTAAGCCATTTTATCCTTGGTGATCTTTTGGCAGGGTCGTCTTCGGCGGTACGTCAAATTGACAAGACATCTATTTTCACTCGGCAGGGACTTTGAAATGTCCATCGTGCCCCGTCCGCTTCGGTGCACTCCAAGGCGGCTTTGATCGGCCTCGTAATCTTCTGTCTGACTCCCAGGCAGCTTTGCGCTGACCCCCCCGAGCCCGTTGCCCCCTCACCCCCCCGCTTTTGCCCACCATGTGATCGGAGCGACCGCATCGCATCCCAGCGGGCTGCGGTGTGCGACCGAGTCAGTGCCAAACGACGCCGGAGGTCTGCTTGGACTCGTGACACCCCCCCGCCCCCTCCCCCAACTGTAATCTTTCCCCCCAGAGTCCGACGTGAACCTGGCAACCTCCGCTTTTGCTGTGAGTGAGAGATGTGTTGACTAAGTGCACTCACGGGCCGAGAGGAAGGAGCACCTTGCGTCTCCGCGGCGCCATCCGACGCGATCCTGGCCTCCTCCTCCGCATACGTGCGTGGGTTCAAAGGGGGGGGGGGCCCGCCGGCCGCGACGGACGGCTGATCTCCAATATTTATAACCGCTCATCTCAAATCCGTCTGGTGCCGGGAAAAGATCGGCATGTGAGAGATGAGCGGGGAACTTATCCTCGCTAGCAGGAACGCTAACGAAGAGCTTTGTGGGGGTTTGTTGGGGGGGGGGGGGGGGGTTCAGGGTCGGGAGGAGTGCTGGTGCGCTTGAAACGTGACCAAAATCAAGTGGCAAATCGTTTTTTTGGTCCACCGTGTGATGGGGAAAACTGAAAGCTAGCAATGGCTGAACGTTGTTTTGCGCAGCGGCAGGCGGGTTGCCTTGTAGCATAACTTCACTTTTAGCATCGTGGCGTCTCATCCAACAAAAACACGGCCAGGAAGCAGCAGAAAGAGCGCCAGCAAGAGCAAGGAATCTTTTTTTCTTTTTTTCCTTCACTGGAATGCCAGAGGATTTGATTGGCCGGCGTGTTGAGGTGCGCGCCGCAGGGATTCTCGCCCAAATAGCAGCTAGCATCTTTGCGATGCTAGCTCCCTCAAAGTTGAGGGAGGACGTTTAGCCGCAACAAGCTAGCTTAGTATCCGACATTATAACGGTAGCATCCGATTCTTTTGCGCTAACGTTGTTTACTTGTTTGCTTTGGCTGGTCTCGCAGCTCAGACCTTCGCGTGCTTTCTCTCTCCCCGCGGTGAAAAGAAAGCAAAGCGCTTTATTTTTGACTTTTGGAGACGTGAGGTGGCAGGCGGCGGTTAGCGCAACATCAAAGTCGCCGGCTCGGATTCGGCTCTTTTGCGGCTTCACGTTCACATTTTTTTCTAAGCGAAAGGAAAGAAAAACATTGACTTTCCCCTCCGAGAACAAGCGACCGCAAACAAAAACATGGCTGAAAAGTGGCCGCCGCCGCTCGCATCTTGCATCACCGCCGAGTGCGTGACCGCTGCCTTTCGGTCCAAATGTTAGCGTTTGGAAAAAGGGACGCAACTCGATTCGAGCTCGACCGCAAAACGCGTACGCTGGAGCTTCCACTTCAGCTCCACTCTTTGAATTCCACATCCAAACGTTGGTATTGAATGCGAGACATACGCGACCACCCCCCAAGATCATTTCCTTGTTTTTTTTTGGGGGGGGCAGTCTCGTTGTTGTCCCTTTTTCCCCCTCATTGTGTTCATTAATGACGCAAGTAGGCAGACCCCCCCATACCCCCCCACAAATATATAGAAGTAAATCTCTTTGATCCCCCCCCCCCCCCCCCACCCCGCTTCACCTCTCATCCCTCTTGAAATTGCAATCCTAATAATTTCCAGCTGTGAAGGGCGCATGAAAGCAAAAACAACTTCCAAGGTCTCGTCTTGTCATCGGCCCCGCCTTTTGTCTCTCTTAGCCAAAAATCAAACACCCCCCGCGCGCACCCTCGCCCCGCCCCTCGTGATCTTAATTGTGCTCACCTCATCCGCGCCCGAGGAGCAAATGGAGGCCGGCGTCGTTTCCGAGCGGCCGCTATTGCCGCTACCGCGATTGTTCTCCTTCGCATTCCACCTGTTGCCGCGCTCGTCTTGTATTTATTGCGCGGAATGTTTTGCGGGCATAAAATGTGGCGCGCAAATAAATCTCCGCTTACTTAAAAGGTTAAGCCCAGAGCATGTCGGCTAAATTGATGTTAGCGCCTTCATGTGGCGCGCAGATGCTTCATAGCGAGGGATCCCTGTTCCTCCCCCCCCCCCCCCCCCTGTTCCGACAAAGTCAAAGACCCGCTGGGCTGTCAGGAGATGGCCGCCATATTTGGAGAAACGGACGAAAATGTTGCGACGTCGCACACACAAATACAAAGCGCCCCGCGTGCCCTCAAGTCATTTTTTTTTCTGGTCTCCTTTTCCCTCAGGTGTCCGCCACGGACGGCGACCGCGGTTCCTTCGGCGTGGTGTCCTATGCGCTGGGCTCGGGCTCGGGCGGCGCGCCGTCCGCCCACTTCGGCATCGACAAGGAGAGCGGGCAGCTGTGCACCGTCGCGGCGTTGGACCGCGAGGACGGCCCCGACGCCTTTGAGCTGACGGTCACCGCCACGGACGGGGTGAGACCGTTGGCCACTTTGAGGGGAGAATGCAGCCGGAACGCGTCTGAGCCAGTCACACGACACCGGGGGGGGGGGGGGGGGGGGGGGCTTCTCAGGCTCCATTTGGAAGGTCCCGCTGGGTTCATCTGAAAACCGTGGCGGCGTTTCCCTTTTAAGGGCGGCCTGAGCGCGGCGGTCGGCGTGAGGGTGTCCCTGGCCGACGTCAACGACAACCGGCCCGCCTTCTACCCGGCGCTGTACGCCGTCAGCCTGAGTGCGCACAGCGCCCCCGGAACCTCCGTGCTCAGGGTGACGGCCCGCGACCCCGACGCCGGGGAGAACGGGCGGGTGACCTACAGGGCGGCGTCCGGGGGCGCTTCCGCCTTTTTCACCCTCAACCAGGACACAGGTACGGCGGCCACTCAAAGTTGTTCTCTCGGGCTCCACCCGGGGGGTGGAGGGGGGGGGGTGGTGGAATGTCAATCGACATTCCAGATGAGCAATGACGGAAATCTTCTCAAGCGGGCTCCAATGTGCCCCACCCCAGGCGTGATCTCCCTTTCGCGCTCGCTCCACGGCAAAGCCAACTCGGTCATCACCATGGTGATCTCGGCCCAGGACGGCGGCGGCCTGAGCGCTGCGCTGGACGCCAGGGTGAACGTGAGCGTGGTGGGGGGCTCGGCGGCCCCGCCCGTCTTCGAGCAGCCGCAGTACTACTTCAGCGTGTCGGAAGATGTTCTGCGGGGCACGGCGGTGGGAACGGTCCGCGCCGCCGCCAAAACAGGTCAGGAAACGGCTCGCTCGGCGCCCAAGCCCCCCCCCCCCCCGCGCCCCCTTTTCAATTGCGTCTCCGCTTCAGCTCACGCCAAAGACGTCTCCTACGCCATCTCCGGCGGTGATCCCGACGGCTACTTCACGGTGGACGGCGCCACGGGAACCATCCGCACCGCCCTCCCCTTAGACCACGAAACCTGCCCGACGCTGGACCTGGAGATCCGGGCGCGCTCGGGCTCCCCGCCGGCTTTCGGGACCAGTCGAGTGCGCGTTTCCGTCTCGGACGTGAACGACAACGCGCCCGCGTTTCTACCCTCCTCGTCCGAGTCCCTCCTCCTGCCCGAGGGGGCCGAGACGGGGACGGTCATCTACCGCGTCCGGGCCTCGGACGAGGACTCCGGTCCTAACGGTCATCTGAGCTTCCGCTTGCTGTCGGACGGGCTCGCGGGCGGCGGGCGGCGGACTTTCGGCGTGGACCGCAGCACCGGCGAGGTGCGTCTGATCGGGGCGCTGTCCTATGAAAGCGTCCCCCGCTACGACCTTCAGGTGGTGGCCCAAGACGGCGGAGTGCCTCAGCGGAGCTCCACCTTCACCCTGGTGGTTCACGTGCAGGCGCGGGACGCGCGGGGCCCCCGCTTCGACACCCTGACCTACCGCGTGGAGCTGCGAGAGAACGCGCCCGTCGACACGCGCTTCCTGCAGGTCCGAGCGCTGGACGGAGAGGCCCCCTCGTCCTCCGGCGTCTCCTACCGCCTGCGGCCCGACGGCGACGCGGCCGGCTTCGGCGTGGCGCCGGATAGCGGCTGGCTTTTTGTGCGAAGCTCCCCGGACCGCGAGGTCAAGGACGTGTACCTGTTGACGGTGGCGGCCTGCGCCGCCCGGGGCGGGAGCGGCAGGACGGGAAGCGCCACGGTCAGGGTGACGGTGACGGACGAAAACGACAACTCGCCCGAGCTGAGCTGGGACAGGCTGTTCCTGGCGGTGCGGGAGAACCTGCCGGCGGGGACGGGCTTCGGCAGGATCTCCGCGACGGACCGGGACGCCGGACCCAACGCCCGACTTGCCTACGGGCTGCTGCACCCCGACGGAGACTTTCAGATCAACTCCCAGACAGGTGAGGACGTTGCCCCCCGTGGTTCGGGACTGGCCTCTGAGTTCCCGGTCCTTCTGTCTTCCCTTCCAGGGGAAATTAGCACTCGCCGGGCCCTGGACCGGGAGCGGCGCTCCAGCTTCCGCTTGGTGGTGGTGGTGCGGGACGGCGGCACGCCCCCCCGCAGCGCCACCGGCACCGCTCACGTCAGCGTGCTGGACGAAAACGACCACGCGCCCGCTTTCGCCCGTCCCGACGCGGAGCTCGTCTTTCAGGTCGCGCTCGAACTCGGGAGATTTGGAACGGGACACCCGGCGCGGACGTTCAACGGAGTTTCTGTATCGCAGGTGAACGAGGGGCTGCCCGCCGGCACCGTCGTAGGCGCCGTGTCCGCCAAGGACCCGGACGAAGGCGAAAACGGCACCATCTACTACTCTTTGGCAGGCAAGACCGACCGTTCATTTGAATCGCCGGCCGGCATTTGTTGCGCAGGCGCCGAAGTCAAGACCGTTGGACTCGAGTCACCGATTTTAGGAGCGAAGCCGCGCCCGGCCGAAACCTGAAAGATGAAATGACTCCGCTTGACTTGCATGAGTTCGCAGACGCTATACGTCGTGACTAAGATGACCGAAGTCTACGGACGACTCGCTGAAGCCAAGTTCATGACTGGACTTGACGCGCTCACTTTTGGCCGCTTCGGTTTTTTCTCATCCTGACCGCGATTTCCTCCAAAAGGCTCTCGAGTCGAGCGCTTCTCCCTGAACGCCGCCACGGGGGAGCTCCGAACCGCCGCCCCGCTGAGATGGGCGGATCGCGCCGAGTACACCCTGACCGTCACCGCCGCCGACCACGGGACGCCGAGCCTCAGCTCCACCTGCCGGCTGCGGATACAAGTAATGGCGCATCCCGTCGCCGTCTTTTTATAGTCGTTTCCTCCAAAGCATAAGGGCTTTTTCCCCTCCCGGTCCGCAGGTCCTGAGCTCCGCCGCATCCACCCCGAAGCCCAGCGCGCTGTCCGCGGCGCTCCGAGTGGCGGAAGGAACCCCTCCGGGCTCAGTGGTGGGCTCGCTGAACCGAGGGCCCGACGCCGCCGCCGTCCCGGACGGCCGCGTCACCTACCTGCTGACGGACGGGGACGGGACCTTCGCGGTGGACCGCTTGAAGGGTGACGTGTACCTGCTGCACGAACTCGACTACGAGAAGGCTTCCGAGTACACGCTGCGCATGGAGGTCTCCGACTTCTCCGGGGCCTTTCCCGCCAGCCATCTGGTGGAACTGCGCATTGAGGTGCAGGACGGCAATGACCATCGGCCGCGCTTCGCCGAAGATCCCGTGACCGTCGTCGTCCCGGAGAACCTCCCGCCGGGAGCCTCCGTTTACACCTTCCGGGCCGTGGACGAGGTACCGAAACGCAAAGTCACTTGAGGCGCGCACTCTCGGTCAACGAGGCGCTCTAAAGCAACCCCTAGAAAGAAATAAGGGCGCAAGCGAGTGCAACATGGTTGACCGTCCGGATCTCCGCACAGGATGGCAGCCGTCCCAACAGCGAGCTGCGTTACTCCTTGGAGCCCCTGTGGCCCAACAAGGCCGACCTGCTCAAACTGGACCCCGTGAGCGGCGTCCTCACCTTGGGGGAGACGCTGGACCGCGAGACAACTCAGTCCCTCCACGCGGTGGTCCGGGCCACCGACCAAGCGGCGGACCCGGCGCAGAGGCGATGCGCCTCGGTCACGGCGCAGGTGTTTATCGCCGACCGCAACGACAACGCTCCCGTCTTCAGCTCGCCGGCGGCCGTCAGCGTGATGGAGGATCAGCCCGTCGGGTACGTTAGCTCGTAGCTTTTAGCGTCGCGGTTTGAAAAAAGGAACCGCGATTGAAGTCGGCGTCATCGTTCTTCCGGGGCAGCTTTGTGATCGTGCACGTGATGGCCCGGGACGCGGACGAAGGGGAGAACGGCCGAGTGTCGTACAGAATCCAGACGGGAAACGCCGCCGGTCGCTTTAGTCTCAACCCAAACACCGGTAAGTAAACCTCTCCTTTCGCCACGCGTGGGGTCCGGAGAAGCCCAACCGATGAAAACCTTGTCCCAGGTGGCGGAGCTTTCTAGCAATAATATTTCACCTCGCCGCCGCCTGAGGTTGAGGTCAGCTAGTCACTCGATGGAACTTCCAGATGGAGCGAAAGTCGACCGCCTGCGAGTTTCTTTAGCCTGCGGTTTGTTTTCTCAGATGCTATTCAGCTATTAGAGTCGATAAGTAGATATAAGAAATATGTACTCGGGTTGTCCATGACAACGGTCACCGTACGAGATGGAAATCAACCTATCAGCAGGAACTAGTCCAGTCCACAAGAAATAATCGATGCCATCACGACTCTCGCCTGTTATTACAAAGTGTCTCCGTTAATCAAAATAAAACTCCTCGCAGGCTCCCTATCCATCTTGAAAGCTCTGGACCGAGAGGAGCAGGAGGTCTTCAATTTGACGGTGGTGGCGGAGGACGGCGGGACGCCTGCGCTCTCCACCTCGCAGGATCTGCGCGTGCAAGTGATGGACGTCAACGACGAGGCGCCGCTCTTCCAGAAGGCGGAGTTTGAGGCCCGAGTTCCGGAGAACCGAGGGCCCGGCACCACGGTGCTGACGGTGGTGGCCACCGACAGAGATCAAGGTTGAATATTTTGGAGGGGGGGGGGGCGCTGAGTTGAAAGCGTTTTCACTGGCCCGTGTTTTCACGCAGGCTCCAACGGGCGCGTCATGTTCGGCGGGGTGACGGAGGAAGGCTTCGTCATCGACCCGTCAACCGGCGTCATCACCACCACCAAGGAACTGGACAAGGAGCTTCGGGATCACTACCTTCTCACCGGTACTCGGCCTGACCCGTGTTTTGGTGAACAAACAAATACGATTTGCCGTCGCGGCCGCTTTGGAACGCACGGTTGACCATTGAAGTCTTTTTGGTCAATATCCAAACGGCATTTTTGTAGACAAGGTTTACAGACGTGTTCTCTGCTCATCAAGGAGCGTTGCGGGTCAACGTGCAGCTTATTCAGCCCGCCCTTGCCCGACCACGTCCGTCTTTCTGTCCAGTGTACGCCCAGGACGGAGGTCTGCCCCCCAACTTTGCCACGGCAACGGTGCGGGTGGAGGTCGGGGACGTGAACGACAACGCTCCGGTCTTTGCCCAGCCGCGGTACAGCCTTGAAGCGCCCGAGAACCAGGACCCCGCGGAGCTGTGCGTCCTCAAGGCCGGCGACCCGGACTCGGGTGCCGGCGGGGAGCTGGAGTACAGGATTACCGGTGAGAGCCCGAGATCGACGTGGCTGACGCAAGTCTGGCTTCTGACATCGGAGGACTTTCAAAAGAGCACTGAGATCTTTTTCCTGGTTTTCGTAACAACTGCTCCCTCCAGCCGGAGACCCGGACGGGGATTTCCACCTCCACGCCGGCACGGGAGCCCTGTCCACCCGCCGGGCCCTGGACAGGGAGACCAAGGCCGAGTACACCCTGGAGGTGACGGCCACGGATAGAGGGAGCCCGCCCCTCAGCGCCGCCGTCACGGTGGAGGTCCGAGTGCTGGACGTCAACGACAACGCCCCCGATTTTGGCAGGAGCGCCTACAGTGCCGAGGTTTCGGAGGACGCCGTCGTGGGATCGCCAGTCCTGACGGTAGGCGTACGTTCGAGACGATGATCAGAAAATACAACCGGAATTTCCCAAGGGGAAGTTCAATTTCAAGACAAAAAATCCATCCCTCTTCTTTTTCGAATCGTCACTCTTTGGGGGCGGGGGGGGCGGACTCATCAATTCTTGCATTCAAGACAAAAATAGACCCATTTGTATTTCTTCCTGAAGTCCAAAGGATTCTTTTGAAAGTGTCAATCATAGAGCAAAAATCAAATGCGCTTCCGACCCAAAATGTGACGAATTTTCGGCTTTTTGCAATCTTCTGAGTCCCGTCTTCCGCCGCCGCATTTCCAGGTGTCGGCGACGGACGCCGACGCCAACGGGAAACTCCTGTACTTCCTGAGCCCCGAGGCCGGCGGCGCGTTTGCGGTGGACGAGCACGCGGGCCGCATCACCACGTCGGCCTCTCTGGACCGCGAGAGGCAAGCGTCGTACAGCTTCCGGGTGTTTGCCGCCGACCTTTCGCCGGCGTCGTCCAGGAACTCGTCCGCTCAGGTGCGTTTCAAACGCTGTCGGCCCAAGACAAAGTCGGTCGCGTCGCAACAACATTTCCACCTTGTACGCACGAGTTGCCGACGAGCTCCTAAAAAGTCACTTTGTCAACAACCTCGCTTGCAGGTGACCATCACCGTCGTGGACGTCAACGACAACGCGCCCATCTTCATCCAGGACCCGCTGGTCATCGAGGTATCGACCAGGAGGTCCCAGAGGGTTCTGGCCACCATGAAGGCAGAGGACAAGGACTTTGGGGCCAACGGCTCCGTGTTTTATCGCTTCGCCGCCCCCGCGAAGGGCTTCGGCATCAACTCGCTGACCGGAGAGATACGGGCCACGCAGCCTCTGGAAACCCTGTCCCAGGCCCAGAGGACCCTCGTCGTGGAGGCCATGGACCAGGGCGACCCGGCCCAGTCCGCGCAGGGGGTGGTGGTGATCTACGTCAAGGAGGTGGAGTACGACGGCATTCGCTTCTCACGAAACGCCAGAGACGTCGGCGTACCGGAGAACGCGGCCAAAGGTCCGACGTCGGCCGGCGCTCGCCGAGACGAGGAGGGGCGATCTGAATTCACGCTCAAAGAATGATCCGTCTTTGCGCTCAGGTACGGCCGTGGCCCAGGCTCAGGCCCAGTTTCCGGACGGAAACCGCAAAGGGATCAGCTACAGCATCTTCAGCGGAAACAGACAGCAGGCCTTCAGAATCAGCTCGTCCACAGGTGAAATCTGGGTGCAAAGCTCCAAGGGTCTGGACTTTGAGGAGGCGCCCAGGCTACGTCTGGTGGTGAAAGCTGAGAGCGTGTCGTCCGCCTGCTTCACCGCCGTCAACTTGATGCTGCAGGACGTCAACGACAACCCACCTCGCTTCCAGCTGCAAAACTACGTGGCTTACATGATGGAGGCCCGCGGATACGAAATGCCCATCATCCAGGTGAGGCGCGCCCACCCGCTGCAAGCGGCTCCTCTTCCGGAGTTTTTAACCGCTCTGGAACTTTTTGCCAGGTCGTGGCCGACGACGTGGACCAGGGCCAGAACGGTCAGGTGACCTACTCCATCCGCTCATCGGCCATGAGTGGATTGTTCCAGATCGATCCGACGACGGGGAGCATTAGCACCACGGCCATCATGGACCGCGAGATCTTCACCCGGACCAAGTAAGAACGCAACGTGGCCCTTTCATAAAGGCGGTCATATTCAATTGATCGCATCCTCGCCCAGGCTGGTGATCACCGCAACCGATCGAGGAAGCCCGAGACTGGCGGGCTCGGCGACGCTGACCGTGATCGTCGTGGACCAGAATGACAACAGTCCCACTATTCCCTTGCCGCAAGAAGTCCGCATCTCCGAGGGTACCCCGCCATGCTCTGTTACGTCTCCGGTGGTACCTTTTTGAGTTACGAGCCATTGCGGGGCGATATTTCCGAGTCACGAGTGCGCTTCAGATACACGGCGTCACCCGATTGAAGGGGAAGGAAAAAAAAACTCAAGCAAACTTGCCCGGGTACCACCGTACAATTCTGTATCGCAAGCCCGAAAGCCACCGACCGACATTTCACTGTGCTTATCAGACACGCTGGTCGGTACCGAGATCACCGTGGTGACGGGGAACGACGTGGACTCCGGTCCCGCTCTGGCCTACTCGTTGCACTTGGACCCGAGTGCCACGGGCAAGTTCGGGATCCAGCGCTACACCGGAGGCCTTTCGCTTACCTCCCCGCTGGACTTTGAGGAGAAGACGTGGTACACGCTCACCGTCAGAGCCACCGACGGCCAGCACCGCGCCGAGGCCAACGTCACCGTCCTGGTGGAGGACGTCAACGACAACGTACCGGTTTTCGGCCGGGACCTCTACCGGGTAGGGTGGGCCGGCGCGTCCCAAAATATGTCCAGGCGCCCGAGTACTCAAAGGGCCGCCGTTCCCGATATTTCCACCACAGGTGACCCTGGCCGAGCATGCGCCGGCCGGCGGCGTGGTCGTCACGGTAACGGCGACCGACGGGGACGCCGGAGAGAGCGGAAGGATCACCTACAGCGTGGCGTCGTCCACTCGGGAGGGCTTCCGCATCGATCCCAACAACGGTAGACAAGCGGCGCCTCCTGGCGGCAAGTCAAACGGCGGGACTCTTTTTTGTTCTCTGACCCCTTGCAGGATCTTTGTTCATCAACCACCGAGCCGAGTTTGACCCCGAGCGCCCTTGCGTCATCGTTGTGGTGGAGGCTCGCGACGGGGGCTCGCCGGCACATTCCGCCCTGGCCACGGTGCAGGTTGAAATCGTGGACGTCAACGACAATGCGCCCGTCTTCCACCAATCGGAGTACAGGTCAGTTGGACTTGAAGCCGGCCTCCAGATTTCGGGACTAAATGGCAATGACAAAGTGACTTTTTAAACTTTCAGGGCGCTGGTTCCGGAGGACAGCGTCCCCGGCGTGACAGTTTTGACCTTCGAGGCCTTTGACGGCGACCTCTCCCGGGAAAACCGCGGCTTCGACTTTGCTCTGGCCAGCGGCAACGAGGGCAACGCCTTCCAGATGGAGAGCGGCGTGCGCTTCGTAGAGGGCCGCGGATTCCAAACCGTGGGAACGCTGCTCTTGGCCCAGGGTCTGGATTTCGAAGCCAAAGCGCTGTACAACCTGACGGTGGTGGCGTCGGACCGCGGCGCGCCCCGCAGGAGCTCCAGCGTCGCCGCCGTCATCGCCGTCGGCGACGTGAACGACAATCGGCCCGTTTTCGGCAGGGCGGAATACGCGGTGGCCTTGAGCGAAGGGGCCGTTGCCGGGACGGAGATCGTCAGAGTGACCGCCACAGGTAGCGACAACGGTTAACTCATTCAGTACCAGCCAATTCTGGACCAAGTCTGAAAAGACGTTTAAAAACGTCTTTGGGAGCGAACGAGTTAACCAAGAACCGTTCGTCGCCCGTTTTCCCCCCCCAGATGCGGACTCGACGCCCAACGCGCAGGTCCAGTACGCGATAAGCTCCGGGAACGAGGTTAATCTCTTCGTCGTGGACCGGTGGACCGGAGCCTTGCGACTTCAGCGGGCATTGGATCGCGAGGACCAGTCCACCCACACGGTCGTCGTCCGGGCCTCGGACGGCCGAGGGCATTTGACTCTGGTTCCCGTGGTCGTGGAGGTCAACGACGTGAACGACAATCATCCTTTCTTCCCGGTGGACGTCCTGACGGCGAGCATCAGAGAGAACCGGCCGGCCCGTTCGCCCGTGACGGTCCTCCGGGCGATCGACCGCGACGCGGGAGTCTTTGGCCAGCTGAGGTACCTGATGGCGCCGCACTCGCCGGCGGCAAAGGACTTTTCCGTGGATCCCGCCACCGGAGAGATCAGGAGCAGGAACCCCTTTGACTTTGAGAAAATCAATTCGTTCGACTTTGTCGCACTGGCGGTTGATGCGGGGAACCGCTCCGCCGCCGTGACGGTGCAGGTGTTCGTCACGGGCGAGGACGAGTACGACCCGCTTTTCGCCTCCTCCCATTTCTCCTTTGAGGTCCCGGAGGAGGCTCGCAAAGGTCAGAGCATCGGCCAAGTCCGGGCCCGAGACGAGGACGGGGGCGTGGACGGCGTCGTCCTCTACTCCTTCCCGACCAGCTCTCCTTACTTTGACGTCAACAGAACCACCGGGGTGATTTTCCTCAAGCTGGACAGCTCAAGGAGCGGCGGCGGCGGCGACGGCGGGTCGGGTCGAGCCCAAAGAGAAACTCGGCTGATGACGCTGGACGTGAGAGCTCACGGCCCTCTGGACACGTCTCGCCACGCCACTGCGCGCGTCTCCATCGACGTCACCAACACGGGCTTCGGCTTGGCCCCCGACGTTAACGTCTTGCTGGCGATCGTCATCGCCGTGTCGCTGGGCGTGACCGTTGTGCTCGCGATCACGGCGGCGCTGGTGTTTCTGGTCAAGTCGCGCAGGAGGAAGAAAGCCCAGGATGCGGCAAACGGGAACGCGGCCTCGGGAACCGCTCTGAAGAATTTAGACGATTGCGGCTCGGGACAAGGAGGGGAAAGAATCTACCGCCGGGCCTTGCCAGGCTATGTCGGAGACCAGGCGGGAGGCGGCGGCGGCGGGAGTCCGCCGTATACCAGAGGAGGGTCTCTAGATCCGTCCCACTCCAGCGGGCGAGGATCCGCCGAGGCGGCGGCGGAGGACGACGAAATCAGGATGATCAACGAGTACCCCCGCGTGGCCTCCGTCAGCTCGTCCATGCAGGAGCACATCTCGGCCAGGGGGCCGGACTCGGGGATCCAGCAAGACGCCGACCGGCTCTCGGACGTCTCCTGCGAGCCGGCGGCTTTGGAGGGGAGCGCTTGGCTCAAGGGCAAAAAAACGGGCGGGGGTCTGAGCGGGACTTTGCTCTCCGGCCCGCTGCCGGTGTACGGGGATGAGGGAGGCGGCTACCTGGGGGCGGGCCGGGGACTGAATATTTCCCTCCCCAAGGATTACGCCTTCCCCGAGGACGGCAAGCCGTCCGTGGACGGTTCTCTCACGGCCATCGTGGCCAGCGACGAGGAACTCCGCGGAAGCTACAACTGGGACTACCTGCTGGACTGGTGCCCTCGCTTCCAGCCGCTGGCCAACGTCTTCACGGAGATCGCCAGACTGAAAGACGAGACGGCCAGGCAGAGCCCCGACCCCCGCCAGCCTTTCCAGCCCAAGCTCAAAACGGATCCCAAACCCCGAATCGACCCGCCGCCGCTCATCACGTCGGTCGCCCACCCGGGGGCCATGTCCGTGCCGCCCAAAGTCCCGGCGATGGGACGGACGTTCCCCCACTTGGTGTCCCTGCGCCGCTCCCCCATCAGCCACGAGGGGTCCATTTCGTCGGCGGCCATGTCGCCCAGCTTTTCGCCGTCCCTTTCGCCGCTGGCGACGCGCTCGCCCGCCGTCTCCCCTTTCGCCGTCAACCAGGCGCCCTCGGCATCCGTGATCAGCGCCCGCGAGCCCTCGTTGGACCGGAGTCCCGATCGCGAGATGAGACTATGAGGGTCGCGGAAAAACCGATCGCATTCTTTTGCGCTTTTTACACCGCCGCCGTGGTCTGACACTCACTGTGCCGACGAGGCCGCCTCCTGCGGCGGGGGTTCTTCGACTTTTTGGGCCTAGGGACCCCTTCCACGTAAGAAATCTTTCCAGACACTCCAGTCCTACCGCTCGTGGCAAACGAATAGCCAGAAATGCCATGGGGGTTGCTTTTATTGCTTGCGTCGATCCCCAAATGGAGGTATGCACTTTTTTGAAACGGACTAATTTATTGTCCCCGCCCCCCAGTTTGAGAACCGCCGGTCGACAGGGCCACCCGCTGTCGTTTTGGTGGTGACTTGTGGCGTTGTGGTTGGTTTCCGCGTTCCCTCGCTGGCTGGCCAGAGAGCACCTTGTTTCCGTCCTTTTGCCTTTCAGCGATAAAATCATTAGGGGGGGGGGCGGATTGTTTTGATGTGCCAGTGTGGGACAGATTTTTTTTTTTACATCAACTATTGATTTGAGATTGTGTTTGTGCATTTGTGTGTTAGGATGTCTGAAGACTAGGCCATGTGCATCTGTGATTGTTAGCCAGTTAGCACCTCGAGTTGGGGCTGATTTGCGAGTACGTTATTTAAAACGAACAAAGAGATGGGGGGGGTGCGGGGGGGGGTTCTGTTTAGTCTTGTCAAATTGCATATCAAACCGGTTTCCAGCGGGATCACCTCTGTGTCTTGACAACGAAAGTGCTTCCCGCATTGACGATGATGATGGCGGCGTTCATCTCAGCGCAAAGGGAAATATGCAAATGAACCCTTGCACAGCCTGAAGGGGGGTCTGGACCGCCGCTCATCTTTCCATATTAAATTTGAATGATCTTTTATTAAAGTGCTTCACGGGAGATGAAGCCCGTGACCATCTGCAGGTTTTTTTTGGGGGGGGGGGGGTTGTTTTGTTACCAAAACACAAAAATCGGTCACGTCAGTCGCGCGAGTGCTTTTGTGGCCGCCGTGGCAACTGTTGTTCCTGTCAATCGAAAGTCAACATTATTACCCTTGCAAAGGCCGATTTTCCGACTAATGAGTTTCCCCTGAAGGGGACATTTTCTCTGATCTTTTGTTTTCCAGAAACATGATTTAGGGGCTGACATTTATGAAATGCTTCAACCTCTCTCTGTCTCTCGCTCCCGACATGGAAATTTATTAGCCGGTCTTCTTCTGTCAGCTTAAATGCGGAGAATGTGCAGGAGTCGGGAGTTTTGGGGGGGGGGGGGGGGTTACGACTTGGATCACTGCACAAGTATTCCGTTAAGGCAAGCCCGAAATGATATCCTCTTTTTACACCGAAATTACAGTGAATTCAAGACGAATTCTTTTTTTTGAAAGAGGGTTCAAGCCTGGGAGAGGGTGACAACATGGTGGTGGTGGGGGGGGGGGGGGGGGGTTGCGCTGCGTTCAGATGTTACTCCGCCGGAGTCAATTTGGGTCTCACAAAGTCCTTCAGGTTTCACGTCGCCAAGTGGAACCTGACTTTCAAACAAAAACTGGTCTTACATTTCACATCGAATACGGGTGACGAACATTGTTGCGCATGCGTCGCATTATAAGTCGCGTGTCCGCGTTCGCTCGACCTCGTGCGGCCGCGCATCTGCTTCGCGTTTGACAAAAACCGCGCCGATGTTCATCACTGTTCCGTCAGAGCCAAAAGCTATCGATGAGGACCTTCAAATCTTAACGGTTACCCTCTGTTTTCATTTAGGGGCGCGCAGTAAATATCCCCGCGACCCCCTTTGGGTTTGTGACAACTTTGGTTGCCAAGGGGGCCCGGAATGATAGAGCGGCGGTTCCCCCGATATGAACGAGTTCCTAAAGGAAACCCAAACCACTTTTGGAGCACGGAAGCTTGAAGCCTCTAGGCCGTCGTAGCGGAATCGAGTCATCGCGAGCGTCCTTTTCACTCGCACGTGGCCCACGACAGCTTTATGACCCAGAAGAGATCCACGAGGCGGGGGAGGGAATGCGGCCGGCTCGCATTTGAGTCAACTCCCCCAAGTGCGCGGCCAGAGACAATAAAAAGAAGCCGAGCGCCGCTCGTACGGCGATGCGGCTAATAGGGCGAGTCGAGAGCGAGCGAAGGACGGCCATAAAGAAAGCGAGCGTAAAATGGTTGGTGGTGGCCTCTTGATTTCAGTTAGCTCGCCAGCATCTCAAGTGAAAGCAGATGGCCCTTCCGCCCCGAATAGTTTCCACTTGAAGACTTTTTCTGGACCGCGTCCAGCTCTCCGCAACCTGCTAGGACAGGTCTGCGCCGTGGCACCACAGCGGTCACATTGCAAGCCTCCCGATTTGCCATACGGGTAGCGATGCGCAACGTTTACCGTTGGGAGGTTAGCATTAGCGTTCGGATTTAGATCTTGCCGGTCAGACGCATTCATTCAAACAATCGTAGCTTTGTCGGCCATCTTGTGAAGCGCAAACAAAAACATTAGCGTCATCGCTATTTACGCTATCAAAGCATTATGCTAATGTGGCAAAGTCAAACCAGCAGCTACTGAGTTGTCTTTTTTTTTCCCACACACACACAGCAGGACATAATTCGTGACCTCGGAAGGCCATAAGCAGCTGGTCAGGTATAAGTTCTCACCGTTCCGCACGCTAGCTAACGACACCGGCGTCCACTCGGAGTCGCGTTACTGACCACTTAAGCGGCGAGAAGGTAATATTCGCTCCCACTCGGAGCCCCGAGGGAAATATTGGGTTTCTCATCCGCAGCTGCTAAAGACTCGGCTGGATTGTCACGCGCCGGGTTTGTTGTTCTTGCGGCTTTTGGAGGAGAAATTCTGTCTGGAAGGGACATTAGCCAAAATGACATGACGAAAGACCCGGTGAGGCGACGAGTAACTTAACTCTCTCGTGTGTAACTCTCACGCACGAATGGTGAAAAACTGTCATATGGTCTGATGTGTGCAATGTTATAAAAAAAAATCAAATAAAAGTGTAACCCCTCCCTGCATGCTTTCAACACATTTCAATGTATTAAAACACACGCGGCGGTCAGCTTCGGCTTCCCAGTGTGGAGTTTTTTTTTCTCCGGGTACTCCGGTTTTCCAAAAGCGATTGGCTGGAAAACGGTTCAGGGTGTCCCCCACCTACTGCCTGAAGACAGCTGGGATACACCCCCCAGCCCCCACGACCCTTGTGAGGATAACGCGGATCGGAAAAGGGATGGATGGATGGCTTTTGACTCAATATGAGACTTGATTTTTAGTTTAAAGTGCTCTCCAAATGCATTTGAGTTGAGCAACTTGGCCACAGGAGGGCAGTGTCGTGTCATAATGATAAGACCCTTCTCTTGACAAAGTCCAGTATTTGTTCGAAGCATTTATTTTGGGCCTTTTTCCGGTACAAAGAATACACATGACATCGAATACATTCAAGATGTGAATCTTACAAATTATTTTTTTATTCCATGAAATAATTGGTCAATTCACTCCTCGCACCCCAAACGCTGAGGGCTACTTCATGCGGATTCTTCACGGCTGCCCAGCGAATGACTTCCGGTAGCCGAAAATAAAAGCTTTGAGCACAAGTCACTTCCGCCGTTGAAATGTTATAGTCTTCTTCCGTTTCTTCCTCTTCCTTCTTTCTTGACTGTTCAAAGTCAACCGGCAGCAACCTGATTGCCGCGCCTCACCAGCAAAAACAACAATCATCCTTTTTTGTGCTGTCATGTCGTCCAAATTTCCTCCCACCGGTTTGTGCTCGTTGTAGCCAAAGACACGTTCGCCGGAGATGCTTCGTTGTGGCCGCTAGCAGCGCGTTAGCCTGCCCGCTGGCATTCGGGGGAGCAGCACGACCGGACGGCAAACTCCGGGAAGGGTAATTCCCGCGATTCTTTTAATTTTGTTTCCTTTGTATTTATTTTTGTATGCACACGTCGACGCGTTTTGAGTTGCCCGACTACTCTCGAGTGTGTTAGCCGGGTGACGCGACAACTTGAAATCGGGCCTTTCTAAGATTAAAATCAACAAGCTCTTAACCATGTTTTGACTCGAGCCGTTGTTAGCACGACCTATTTGAATGGGAGCGAAGCTGAGGAATCGCGTCACCGACACGAATAAAGGTTTCCGTGTTCGCACCTGAGCGGCTGCACCTGCCATATGGCAACTGAAGCCGGCGAGTCATTGGGAATTTGCCGGAGTTTAACGTCCGTTTGCAACAATGTTTCTGCGCGTTCTTCAGTTTTTGTGTTTTTGGATGTTCATCTGTGCGCTCTCTCTCCGCGTAAAAGTTACGATCCATACGTTTAATCGGGATGAGTGCGCGCCGGGTGACAAAGCGGTGATGTTTAAAAATAAAAAAAAGATATTAACGTGGGCGACGTTGCCAAAAAAAAAGTTGTCAATTTTGAATACTACTACTTGAATTGCCGCTTTGAATAGCATTTGAAGGTCCGTGTTCCCACGGCAACTGACGTGTGTCGTGTGGAGACCACAAAATGGCGTCTTTGGATGTCAAATGACAACAAAACGGGTCAGTCAATTAAAAAAAACAAACTCTACCCTTTTAAATAACGTTTTAGATCACCGGTGTCAAAGTTAAGGCCCGGGGGCCAGATCTGGCCCGCCACATCATTTTATGTGGCCCGAGAAAGTAAATCAGTATCCGACCGTATCGTGTTCAACCGTACACGTTCAATCTTGAGGCGGCGAATTGGGGGGGGAAAAGGCCAAGATCAATGCCTGATATTGATACTCAACAGTCTCTAGTGAAAAATACCCGACGCCATGAGAACAGACCATTACCTTGGATTGGTGCAAATGGATATGCACGGACGCGCCGATCTTTGGACCGACGGTGACGTTGTGGCATGTTGTACTTTTTATTTATCAATTTTTTTTCTGTCCGTCCCAAGGCGCCATGTCGGATGGCGTTATGAGCAAAGCGGCCACCGTGGAGATCCCCATCAACCGCAACGGCAACACGGGCGCGCTTGCGGAGGACGACGGCCTGGAGCAGGTACGCCGCGTCACGCCACCTCATTTGCATAGCCGCCGCCGCCGCCTCCGCGCTCCGGAGCTGCCGAGATGGCGGTTTTGGTGTTTTGCTCTTCTCAGGCTGGACCAGTGAAGACACAAAAAGTTCAAGTTGCGACTCAAATGTGCCAGTGAGATGGTTTCCGAAGATGCCCGATAATCAATTCACTCAGGAGGCTTTTGTTTGCGCGGAATGAAAGAGTTGCGCTCACTTGAGATCGTCAAGGTAGTTCTGCTCATTTCCGGGAGTTGGAGATGTTGCGGGTGGTGCACGCCCTGGACAAGCACACTTGCAAGTTCCTGGACAAAAATGCTGACGGTTGCTTGTTTGCTCACTCAACACTGCGCGTGTGTGTGTGTGTGTGTGTGTGTGTGTGTGTGTGTGTTTATGAGCAAGAGCTGTGTGCTTACTGGGAGGTAGCAACGGTCGCCATAGCAACAGCAGTTCGCAGTAACGTGGCTTTGTGCTCGCATATCAGATTGCCTGCAGTGAAGCCCCTTGCCGACGTGGAGTGTGTGTGTGTGTGTGTGTGTGTGTGTGTGTGTGTGTGTGTGTGTGTGTGTGTGTGTGTGCATGTGCGCGCTTCCATGCATGTAAAGATGACGTGAATCCCAAGCGCTCTTAATGCCCACTGTAAGTTGTCCCCGCTGCTCATCACACCTTGCGTTGACTTTCTTTGGCATCCTGCTGATTTCAGTCCTGTTGTTTTTTTTTTTTGTTTTCCTTTTTGTCCACGTTTGTTTGTGGCAGGCGACGAGGCGCCAGCGGCGTTTAGATGAGAAGGTAGGAAGCGGCCCAGGCGCCGGGGTGAGCGGACGTTTGCGTGCCCCTTGTGTGTTTGGGTGGCACTTGTGGTGTGCCGCCGCTAACAAGGCCCCCCCCCACCCCCACCTCGCCGTTGTCACCCGAGTGACTTTTTGAATGTGCTACTAATGCCGGAACGCCGTTCGTGTGGCGAAGGGACGGAAACCTTCCGTGAGAACGATAAGAATGGAAAAGCGTCGTCGTATGGGAGGGATCCCACATCGGTCAGGATGAGGCTCGAGCGGATTTTCTCAAGTTCCGAGGAATCGAGTCCTGCCTCCTCCGTCGTGGGCGGCCGTTGCCGTTACGTTCCGGAGCGCCCCCGCAATAAGTGAAATCGGCAGTACAGCCGACACCCGAGTGAGAAATGTTTTTCGAGCGTCATGACGTTGACTACTCTTCAACAAAATACCGTCGTTGTTTTCATTCTTTTTCTTTCAATTCAATCTCAAACTCAATCATGTGCTGCCACCGAGTGGTCGACTGTGGAATTGGACCCAAATAAGCAGGAGGTTAAAAAAAAATGAAATGGCTTAACTGAACCCCCCAACCCCCCCCCCCCCCCCACACACACACTTCACTTTTTTTTCTTTTTTTAGCTTTACGATACACTCGACTTATCTCAAAGGCCGTTAGAGCAACTTGTGTCTTCCTCGACCTTTACTTAACCTTCCCAACGTCGTCCGCTAACAAATAATCGCCTCTCTCTGAAGTAATGTTCATCTAATGGAATCCTTCCACACTATCCGCTAAACCCCCCCCCCCACCCCGCACCACCTTTCGGCATATGCAGGACCTGCAGCAGGTGATGGTGTCGGGTCTGAACCTCAACGAGACCAGCATTGTGTCGGGCGGTTACGGCGGGACGGCGGAGGGCATCATCCCCACCGGATCCATCAAAGGTAGCCAGCTTTCTTAAACCAAAGAAACAAAAACAAAAACAAAGCTCCTCTGCGTTGCTGCCTCGACGGGCTGTCCCATTGTTCCATCCATGAGTTCCACGGGAAAACTTGTGTGTGGGACCTTTGAGGACCAAGCGCAAGAAGTTCCTTGTATATCACAAACGTTTGTGTGTGTGTCTCTCAGGCCCGGCTGTGCGCTACAACCCCGACTTTAACAAACGGATCCCGGTCACAGGACTAGGTTCACACCTTTGTTGTTGCTTTTTTTTTTCCCCCTCCAGCCCTGCTCTAAAATGTAAACAACCCGAAAGCTTCAGTGTTGCTTCCTGTCACGTTCATGCTCTTGGCGCGTTTGTTCTGTCCTGTGAAAGTTTGGTTTCCTCTGGCTTGGCCGTGACTTTTTGTCTCTTGGCGCAGGTCCCAGCATGCAACAAAGTGCCAGCAGCTCGTCAGTGGCGGCGGGGGCGGAGGTGGAGGAGGCAGCCACGCGAGGCGTGGCAGTGGAGAAGCTGGAGACGGTCAAGAAGTGGGGTCTCAACACTTACAAGGTAGCAAGCTGTAGTCGCGTCAAAAGTGGTAGCAGCTGCCTAAACGGGCCGCACTATATTTCTGATCATGAAGCATGAAAAAAAACCACCCTTCCCAATAGCTTAGTTCTTAGGAAATATTGAGGGCGCACATATGACTCAAAGAGGTCCAATTAATTTCGAGACTAAACGGGTTGACTTCTGTTTCAAACGTGAAATTTGAGGCAATGTTGAGTGCGGAACATTAAACGACAAAAGTTGCTTCTGTGTGCGAGTATGCCTACAACACATTTGCTCTGCTGCCACAAAGCAATTAGTAGATTGCCTAGACGGGCCGCCGGTTCTTTAAATCGCAGAATCCTGCCTGAACTGGCTGCCCTCGACTGTATTCAAACAGGCTTGCTTTCGTTTGATTTCTTTCTTGACTTTTTAGTGCACCAAGCAGATGATCTCGGAGCGTTTTGGGCGCGGCTCGCGGACCGTGGACCTGGAGCTGGAGGCCCAGATCGAGCTGCTGCGGGACACCAAGCGCAAATACGGGAGCGTGCTGCGACTGGCCCGAGCGCTGACCAATCATTTCTACAACATGGTGCAGACGCAGCACGCGCTGGGCGACGCCTTCGCCGACCTCGGTCAGAAGTCGCCGGAGCTTCGGGTGACGACCGCAAAAGAAACCACCGAATGTGCTCAACGTGTAGACATACGCGGCGCAAAGGCCCGCAAAGATTTCAGCTTAAACGGGCTGCCCAAATCAGGAAACCGCATCATTCAAAATATTGTCATAGACGGATCAATGGATAGCATAGACGCGTGCCCGGCTCGTTTTGTGCCCAAACGGATTCTGTATCATGAATTAAACATCGCGCCAGATACCCGACCCGTTAAACGGGCTGCTGGTGTCGTCTAATGAAGCGCGCAGCAGTCCATGAACACAGTTGCTTGTGTAGGAGCATGAAAAACCAAACCGGAAATGTAAAAAAAAAAAACCAAATTTTTGTAAATATGCCCACAGCGGCTAGAGCGCCGACGCCTAGCATAGTTTGTTGCCTAAACGGGCTACACGATATGTTCGGTAACCACGCGAACGGCCGCCATAGTTGAGTGCGGCACCGTTCCGATCTGAACAAAGTCCCTCGTCGGTCTCGCTTCATCCCGTAATTTGAATCGCGCTTCTGTAATATCATACCCGTCTGCGCAGGATGAGTTTGGCTACAACGCCGAGACCCAGAAGCTGCTGTGCAGGAACGGCGAGACTCTGCTGGGCGCCATCAACTTCTTTGTCTCCAGCATCAACACGTTGGTCAACAAGACCATGGAGGACACGCTCATGACCATCAAGATGTATGAAAACGCCAGGTAAACAAAAACAAAACAAAAACTCCCAAAGTTGCGCCTTTCGCGGCCAAAACTTTTCAAAGCGGCCCCCCAGGTTGGAATTCGACGCGTACCGGTCGGACCTGGAGGAGCTGAGCTCGGGGCCTCGGGACGCGGCGGCCGCGGCCCGCGTCGACGTCACGCAGCAGCAGTACCAAGTCCAGAAGGACAAGTACGAACGACTGCGCTCCGACGTCACCGTCAAACTCCGGTTCCTGGAGGAGAACAAGGTGGGTCCGTCCGTCATCGGGAGGGAAATGGGGCGAGACGCAGCGGTTGGAAGGCATTCAATGAGTTTGTGGCACCCCCACCCCCATCCCCACCCCCTTCCCTAGATGAAGGTGATGCACAAGCAGCTTTTGCTCTTCCACAACGCCATCTCGGCCTACTTCGCCGGCAACCAGCAGCAGCTGGAGCAGACGCTCGAGCGCTTCAACGTCAAGCTGAATCCGCCCGCAGCCGACAAGCCGTCCTGGTTGGAGGAGCCCTGAGGGTGGACCCAAATCCTAAAGCCCACCCCCGAGCCGAGCCTGCCCGATGGCGCCACAAAAGCAAGTGGCCCACTTTCCCGCCAGCTTCTAATTGGGGGTTTCGCCTGAACGCCATCCAAGCGCCACCCAATCAAAACAATCAAAATGGAGGCCAGGTCTCCAATCGACATACATGGCTAATTTTCACTGGAATTTTATTTTATTTTATTTTATTTTTTTTTATGGGCAAGACCAGTTTGTGGACCAAGCCACTTTGTTTCTCGTCTTTCTCTGTTTGAAGGCTTCACAGACACGAAAAGGAGCAACTGTGACTGACTAGCGGACACTTTGCCAACCTTCCTTAAGCCAGCGTGCCCACTTGATGCCAGAAATGGCTCACGGTGACAAAACAACAAAAAAATGAATCTAGTGAAGCCACTTTTATTTGCACCGTTAGCGTGGCGATATCACCAAACGTGCGACCGGGGGCATGTCAGTTTTTAACGCGGCCAAAAGTTCTATTTTTGTTGTGTATGTTGGAGTCGGAAGTGATTCCTCTCGGTCAAGGCCGATCCTCGGAAATAATAAAAGAAGCAAGTCATTTTCAAATCTTCAACTTGTGTGTGTTTGAATGATGAAAATAAATAAACATCCTTACATTTACAATTTTTGGTGTGCGCATGTCAACATTCAGCCAAATTAACCCCTGACATACCTTGGTTGACAATTGAGCGTGTTATTGCTCACGTGAGTACTAACTCTGAATACGATTGGTGAACACTTGTCGATAGGCGGTCTTTCAGACTTTTAAACCAATGAGAGGCTGTTCTCGACGACAGGGGCGGAGACTCGGTATCGGATTGGCGGAAACGCCTTCCTACACCTGCGCGCGCTTCCGCATTTTATGGCGGTATTTCAATGACGACGTCGGGGCAATCCGATTGGCAGACACGCCACTTGGCCCTCCCACCGACGAGGAATCCGATTGGCCGGGACGAGTCGTACACCTGCGCGCTTCCCTCGCGGCAAACTTCATCCCCGGCTTCCTTCCCCAAATGACGGCGCCATTCGGACGCGGTGGCCTGCTGCGTTTGTCAAATATTAAGGTGAGTCGTGTTGAATACCGAGCGCTTTGTGTGCAAAATCAAGAGACAATTAATTGCAGCGGAGTCTGGTGGCAGAGGAATATTTCACGGCCGCCTCTTTGTCTTCAGCGTGGGGAAGTCGATTGACAAGACGTTGTTTTTTTAAGTTCAGCTAGCAAGTAATGCCATATCGTGACAAATGTTGTTCACGGTTTTCCAAAGTGAAAGCATTTTGATGAAAGGCGTAAGGTCATGGAGTTGAATGCGATGAACGCTTTCACCGATCATCCAATGAAGGAAAAGGACTCAAATCGTTGTTGGTCGCAGCCCGAAACGATAAAGGGGCTACTTTCATAAAAGTATGATCATTCTCAGCCAAAAATGTTGCCGTCGAGCAGCTGAAATTCACAACATGTGGACAATTTAATCGATGATCAAACTTGTGGTAGGTTAAATTTGATACTCGATCGGTTGCCGATACACCTCAGATGAAACGTTGAATTGTCAAGAGCACCTCATGCTGAAATCAACTCGCATTTGTAGCTCTGGCCTAACCGCGGAGGAAAGTGATGGAGGCAGCGCAGATCTCCTCGGCGCAACCTTTTCTTCCTCCTGCGCCGCCGCCGCCCCCTCCTACGCTTTCTCGTCTCCTGCCCCCGCCGCCCTCGTTGCAGCGGCGCTCCATGAAAAAGCTCAACTGGGACACCATCCCCAACCAGCGCGTGCTGGGCAAAGTCAACGTGTGGACGTCGGCGCTGCCCCCCAGAGAGCTGGTGCTGGACACCCACAGCATGGACGAGCTCTTCGGCCACGTGGACCGCCGGGCCCAGAGCAGGGTCGGCTTCAGGAGACCACGCCGCGGCGACGGCGGCGACGGCGGCGCTGACTTCCGCCCGTCGCAGCCTCAGGTGGGAAGTTCTCCAACAAGGGAAGTGTCGAGTTCCGCACCGCAGTTCCCCTTTCCCCCCAGCCCACCCCAAAAAAAGAACAACAACCAAAAAAGGTTTTTGTCTTCAGGTGAGCATTCTGGACGCCAAGAAGAGCATGAACATCGGCATCTTCCTCCGATCTTCTAAGAGGTGAGATGGTTGCCCCCATGTCGCAGTGCTGCTTCGACATCCAAGTTGAATTCATCGCTCATCTCAAATCGTCTTTTGCCATTGCGATGAATGCAAATGCCAGTCGGCTCTTCTGGCCTCAAGCGAGGAGGAACGAGTTCACGCGCTTCCCAAATACGCACGGCCATGCGAAACGTGACGCGGCTTTAGCGTCGACTTCCCCCTCGGTGACCGTCGCGAGGTTCCCACGCCAAAAAGTGCACAAATCTAAGAAACATTGACCAAAAGATGCGAAAATAACACAACGCTCGGTGCAAAATACAAGGGTATTGACCGGCGGCTCCCCCTGCAGGCCGGCGGCGGAAATGCTGGAGGACATCGTCCGGGGCGAGTGGCGCGGCGGCGCCGACGGCGGCAAATTGACGGAGCTGTGCAAGCTGCTGCCCGAGGAAAGCGAGGTAGCGCGTGCGTCCGAGGCGACCGCCGCGCGCCGCTCGACGTTGGCGCTCATCGGCGCTCGCGCAACTGGTCGCAGGTGAAGCGGCTGCTGTCCTTCAGCGGGAACCCGGCGCTCTTATCCGAGGCCGATCGCTTCATGGTGCAGCTGGTCAAGGTGCCGCGGTGAGTAAACCAGTAGAAATACGAGCCATTCCCATCGGAGAAAAATGTGCTGGCGCTAACCGTCGTAGCTACGAGGAGCTGCTGAGGACCATGCTCCTGCGCCAGGAGTTCTCGCCTATCGTGGAGGAGGCGAGCAAGTCGCTGGCGGTCATGATCCAAGCGGCGAATGGTACGCGTGCGAGTGCGAGGCTAGGCTAGGCTAGCTACCTCCTATTAGCTAGTGCTCATCAAACGCCCCCCCGCCCATCTGTGCAGAGCTGCTGGACTGCGACAAGCTTCACGCCGTCATCCGCCTGGTGTTGAAAGCCGGCAATTACATGAACGCTGTGGGTATTTCCTGGCTTTTGTCCTTTGGCTCGTCATACTTGCGTGCGATTGGACGCCGACCCGACGATTTCGCCGCGCAGGGCGGCTACAGCGCCGACGCCATCGGCTTCAGGATGACGTCGCTGCTCAAACTGGCTGACACCAAGGCCAACAAGCCGGCCGTCAACCTCCTCCACTATGTCGCCAAGGTCAACAAAACGATTTTTTATCACTAGTTTTTTCTTTGTTTTTTTTTTTAAATCTTTTTTTGTGAAACTAGCAAGCGGAGGACATTGACGCCGACCTGCTGACCTTTCCCAGCCAGCTGGAGCACATCGGAACAGCGGCCAGGTACTCCATTTATGTGCATCTGTATTGTTATGATGGGTAGTGATGGGCCGAGCGACACCCAGTGCGTCAGCACTTTTTTGTCTTTTATTTCACGCGACTTAAAAAAGAAAAAAAATTCGACACAAGTTAAAAATTGTAACTCTGAATTATAACTCAAATTGTCTATATTTTACTTACCAACTCGGTTTAGCATTTAGACAAACAAGGAATTTCTTTAGCTGCAATGATTTTATAACTACTGCAGGGGTCACTATTGGGTGACCAACACAGTTTGTGAAGTGTGTCAATACACTCCTCGAGCTATCAAGGTCCCATCGCTCACGATTTTGTGTCCTTGTGTGAATGTGGCGCAAGAAGAGTGTGCCAAGAGGACGTGCTGGCCGACTTGGAAAGACAAGAGAAGAAGCTCAAGGAGGTCAAACTGTGCGCCGGCAGACATCCCCACCTCCACCGGCAGATGGCGCCCTTCCTCCAGGTACCTTCCCTTGCCGCAGCCAAAACATGCAAAAAGGTCTATTTTGGGGGGGATTTTTCTGTGGTGCGCCGCATCGGCCAACGCTCGCCACCTTGCGTCTCTGCAGCGATGCGACGACGAGCTTTGCCAGGTCAAGTCGTTGCTGCACGAGCTGGACGTGTTGAGTTTTGCCGTGGCAGAGTTCTTCTGCGAGGACCCTCAAAACTTCAAGCTGGAGGAATGCTGCGCCATCTTCCACTCCTTCGGCCGTCGCTTCGTCGCTGCCGTGCAGGTGCGCCACGTCAGGCCTGAAATGCTACGAATGCAAAAGAAGTGCGCCGGTCGCGTTGACGCATTTCGACCGCGCAAACCGCCAAAGCGCAAAATGTTTTCTTCCCAACCGAAGGAGAATCGCGAGCGCGAGGCGGCCGAGCGGCGTCGTAAGAGCCGGGAGAGCGTCCGCCTGCCCGCCAAACGCGCCCCCGCGCCCCCGGCCCCGCGCTCCAGCCTGGAGTCGGCCTTGCACAGCTTCCTGTCCGCCCCCTCCAAGGGAGCCTCCGCCGGCAGGTCCCGGAGGAACTCCCGTTCCCCGGCGCCGCCGGAGCTTCCCCTTGAGAACCGGGAAGCGGCGCGGGAGAGTCCCGAGAAGAAAGACCCCAAGGACGGCGAGAAAAGTCCCTCCACCCCTCGGCCCAGAACCAGAGACGTTTTCTTCGCCGACAACGGCAATGTGGGCTCGCCGTGGACCATCCTGAGCCCGCTGACGTGCTCCCGGCGGCGGCGACGAGGCGTCTCGGACGACGGCGTGTGGGAAAGCGCATCCGGAGGTCCTCGGGGCCGCTCAGCGTCGGCGGGCTGCGCGCGGCAGCCGACACCGCTGCCTGCCGCCGCCGCCTTCCGACTGGGGACTTTGTTCCAGAGGGGCGCCGCCCAACGCTCGTATTCGTCCGGCGCCGAGCCGAACTGTGTCGGGAATCCCGTCGGCTCTTTTGGCTTCGTTTCCTTCTTCAGACGCTTCGGAGGCAAAAGGGAGGCGGAGGAGCCCGGCCTGAGAGGGGGAGACACTTTTGTCTGATTTCTTTTTTTTAATAAATAAAATGTAATTCCAATTCTTGTATTTGAAATGGCGACTGGGAACTTGTCTTGGACATTTTGGGAGTCAGTCAGCACTCGGAAATGCCCTTTCTTTCATATTGCATTTTGTTGAAGGTCCTCTTTTTCTGTCTCTGTGTACAATAAATGACACATTGCTCCCTTTTTACACGCCTCTGCCAGTTGCACTTGTGAGGAGTTGAAAACACCGCAAATTCACCCTGATGGAGTCTTGAAATGGACTCCTTGCAGAGTACACGCGTGTTGGTGTCGGATTGAGCATGAGTAAATCAAAAGAACGGCCATCAAGCGAGACCACACAATATTTACAGTGACCAATTATGAGAGACGGTTTCGATAATGCCTTCAGAGAAACTGTCCATTTCGATCGGGGTCTCCTAAATTGAATCCATCCAAATTAGACGTGCAGACGTGTGCACATTTTCAGCATGACGTCTCTGATCCACTGGAGAAAGGACACTTTGATCCTCTCTTTCATCTAGAACTGCTTGTGAATTGGGAATTTCTCCATTATGAGACTAATAAAGGTTTTTCTTATCTTATCTTAAAAGTTGACAGACGACACAAAAGGGTTTGACCCCGACGTGATTTGAACACGCAACCTTCTGATCTGGAGTCAGACGCGCTACCGTTGCGCCACGAGGTCTCGCAAGAGTAACACGACTTGTTGCCTTAATAAAAAAGAAACACACGCTACCGTTCGGTTTTCATTAACATGTTGTCCGTTTCTTGTATTTATTGCCCTTATCACGCTTACGTGGAAGGAATTCGTGAGAAATAACGCATGTTTTTGTCTGAGTACCGTGGATCACAGGCGGGTGTCATGTGACTTCACTCAGCCGGTAGAAACGAGCATTCCTGCAGCCTTGCGTGTCATGTGACTTTATTCAGCCAATACCGGGAGCTCTCAAATCGCCGCGAGATGGCAGCATTCGCTCAAACTGTGACAAAGGAACGTGCGGAACAGCTTTGGAAATCACGTGACTGTAGCCAGTACCTGAAGTTCTTCCAAGCTACCACCAGATGGCGGCCTTAATACGCCTTGCGTCAGGATTTCATGGGTCACATTTCAGTCCTTAAATGACTCGGAGAAATACTGTAGGTACACAAGTTACCGTGGAAAAAAACGTTCTGAGAGTTTTTTTACGTGTTCTCGTTTATGTTTGTTGACGCTTTTACTGAATTGACCATTTTCCAGCACCGTTCACCATCGTCATTATCATCATCATCCTAACGTAGCCCAGTGGAGAGTGAGCAAAATCATCCAGAAAAGCTGATCAATATTGGTAACAAATTAATAATTGACATTGTAAATTGTTCTGTGGCTAAGTCACGGCTCGATTTCGGATAATGTGCTTTAAGTCAACTGTTATTCACGTTACAAGCTAATTCGATGTTCATTTTCGACAGCAAGGTTCGCGATATGGTAAATGTAGATCTGTTTATTGTTTTGGTAAAGTTACAGCCTAACCTGTCGAAACTGTCATTCATCCTAATTCTGTCCTGTCATTGGCTAACGGCCAAGTTCAACCAATTATTTTGAGGTCCAAGGGGGCGGGACTGACTCTAACTCACGCAACCTTAATTGTCACTGCGGAAGTGACAGGAAAATGTCACTGAAGTTTGTTTCGCCGAATCTTTCGTACACAACGTCGGAATGAACCAGCCGTTGTCCCTGGCTGTTTGATAATGACATTTGTCAGCCTGGGTGGTGAAGATATTTGTCTGTGTAGGTTTAAAGTCGATTCCCTTTGGTTTAAATGAACACCATTGCTAATCGCGAGCAGCGCAATCTGGCAGTTTTGCGGCGTGAGTTCGTTCGCTGTGGCAGCCAATGAGAAGGTGAGTTGAGAGACCACTTCCTGCTCGTGATCAACAGCCTGGTTGTGGACTTGTAGCTCAGTGCTGTACTGCTGTGATTTCAGGAGCAGTAAGTGAGGAGAGGACAACACTGATGGACGTGCGAAGAGTCCGTTTTTCCGGTTTTTCGGACTTGGACAGCGGGGACTGATTCAAGGTGTGTGACGATGGACTCGTTCCCGCCGTCTCGCGTTGAGGCCAGTGTTGTTTTGCACTCCATTTTGAAAAAAATGAATTGTCTTTTTTCAAATGTGTTTTCCGTGTCTACATTTCGATATCACCCCCAATCGCCTCGTTTTCAATGTTATGATTTTCATGCGATATTTTGATTTTTATCTCTCGCATGCGCGGCGGTCAAACTCATTTCTTGACCGCCATTGCGACAACGGAACCGCATTTTGCCCGCTTTTTGAAGCATTTCCAATGTCATAACTTGCTTTAATGTTACTAATATTCACAAAAATATGTTCCATTACATTTATGTCATTTTAAAAATTGTAGTTTCAGTAATCATTAATGATATGACACAGGAAGCGCCTCCGCGACTGCTAGGCACAACACGACTCGTTAAAGCCGAACCCGGGCCTGCCCAATGTGCTACAAGAATGACCATGATCGTTGCCACCCTCGTGGTCATCATTGTCGCCGTCGTTATCACACCAGACTCTGTTTTGTATTTGTAGTTTTTCTTTGTGTTCAACGAGCAAGTGAAAGACGTGATCGTACATGTGAGAAGTCAATTTGCGAATTGGCTCCCAAACAAGGTGGCAGGCTTAAAAAGAAGAAGAAAATAGTGGTAGAAATCGTAGTCTTGTGTCGCTGGGCTTCAGCCATCTGATGCATTCAGGTGCACTCGATTCACACCGGCGGACGATGATTCTGATGGGGGCGCGATCACATGAGGGCGGAAGGAGACCCCAGTCCGCCGGCTTTGCTGACGCGCACCAAGCCGGGCGCGCTGGCTCGTGCCAACTCCTGCGCTACCATGCCGCCGTTCTCGCTTGCCAGGCCCAGGGCCCCGCCCCCCACCAGGCCCAGGGCCCCGCCCAAGCTGCTGCTCAGCATTGCGGCGTCAATCAGCTCCTGTCGGGGAGCATCCAATCAGAGAGACGTCTCGGCGTACGTCGCACACAAACTACTGAAATATGACGGCTGAAAAATTATTTGCTCGTCATTTGACAGAGCACGCGACTGCATTAACCAGAACTAACTAGACACACAAACGCGCACAAGACATGAGAACATTTTAGTAGTATAAGAGCAAATTATTTTTCATTAGTGGGATGAGTGCATGTTTGTAAGAGTTCTTCTTGCATTATGTCCCCCGAAGGCCCCCTCATGTGCGCGCGTGTGAACGCGCACGCGCTAACGATATGTTTGTGTTGTTGCCGCTGGCTCCACGGGCAGCCATCAAGCCAATTGCAGCCAACGAATCCCAATTTCCCTTCATTTGCTCCTCCCGCTTCCCGATTTCGACTTGGTCATTGTTGTTGCTCACCTTCATCCTGCGCGACTCCAGACGCGACTTGTAGCAGAAGTCCAGCAGCGCCACCAACATGGCCACACCCAGGCCGCCAATCAGAATGTAGAAGATTCCCGCCACGTTGCTCAGGCTCAACGCGCTCGTCTTGTCCTGTCAGAGGGGGGGCGTGGGTGGGGCGACGGGGGTCAAAAAACGACAACCAATCACACGCATTCAACTCCACTTTTTGCGGATGAATGAGGACTTTAAAAAAAAACTACAATTCCCATCATGACACTGGACTCTACAAAGCATTCTCGATTCCAGCTGGTTGTCTGTGTCGCTGTGGTAATACAGCAGAGGCTGATGGGAAGTGTAGTCTCATCAAGGTAATGGGGCAGTGGGCGTGTCCAACAGGAGAAGGTGTGTCTCGCTTCAAGATGTCATGGGGGGGAATCTTTAAAAAAGAAACTCACCCCCCGCCCCAAAAAAAACAGCAGTGTCTTCAATCTAATTTTATTAGATTTGAAAATGTTTCTTTAAATTCAAATGTCAAAAAAGTGGATTTCATCATAAAAAAGAACCCCCAAATTTCTAAACTACTGAAAATTTCTTTTAAGTCATATTTCTTAAGAAACTTGATAGGAAAGCAATTTAGAGTTAAATAAAGTCAACTCTTAAATCTTAAAAAAAAAGAGTAACCCGAAACTTTATTGCAATACAAACTCACTTTTGTAAGAAAGCCCCCCCCCCCCCCAAAAAAAACGGTGTCGTTTCCTTCAAGTTTCTTCAAGAACCAAATCATTGCCTTTTTCACGACCTCATTTGCATGCAGCTGTCAGAGAGGGCGGGGCCTGGGAGTTCATGATGCTTTTCTCTCCAAAGTGTCCTTTTAAATTGACAGGTCGAGTCCCGACATCGGCACGGGACATGAGATGGGAAGTCTCTTGTACTTTTCCTCCAAATAAAGTGCGCTCTTTCACGTCAGTGTCAGACTGGCTTAGGTCGTACATTGCGCTCAAAAATGACGCAGAGTGAACGTTCGGAAGCATTTGGCGAGAAAAGGAATTTAAGAGAAAGCTCGAAGAAGAGAACCGGAGTTGATGAGAAATCAACTGGAAGCTAACAGGATGTCAACGCGAATTTCGGATCAAGCTAACGGGAAGCTAGCGTGAAGTTGAAAGCAAATTGAGAAGTTAACCGGCACCCGCAAATCATTTGGAGCAGATTGGAGACAGAAGCATTGCTTGGTGTGGCAAAAACGTGACCTTTGACATGGAAACGCAATTGGTTTCCAAACAGTGGGCGTGGCCACACGGGGACGTCAAAGGTTACATTTCGCTGCGGGCGGGGGGGGCTCTGTGGGTTGCTGGACTCATGCTGATTCACCAGGCGTTCATGCTCCTCTCGCAAACACAACAAAAAATGTGAAAATAAAAATGGAATATAACCACCAAAAAAGAAAAAAATTGTCGCCAAAATGAAATACAGTTGAGGAAAACACAAAAAAAATCATCAGGGGAGAAAAACGGACCCAAAACTAGAGGACAAAAAAAAAAAATTCCCGCTTAAAATATGATCTCCCCCCTTTGTATGAAACAAAAACAAAAGAAAAACAGCAAAATAGAATCGGGGAAAGCAAAAAAAAGTCCTTAAAAATGTAAATAAAAACAAAACGGAGAGAAAAAAGAAACCCCGCAGGACAAAGAAACATGACAAGCAAGAAGGAAAGGAAATGGAGCGGGGGCGGGTGGGGTGGGGTGTCGGTCGTGGGAGCTAGCAGGTGAGGAGGCAGAGGGATATTGTCGGGGTGTGTCCAAGCCACCTCTAACTGACCTTCCTGCCGGCGTCCTTGTGTCCGCATTGACCTTTGTCGTACCACCACTTGTTCTTCAACTTGTCTAACACGGCCTGCTCATTGAGCTTGAGCACGGCCAGGTTCACCGGAATTCTAACATGTAACATAACATAACATCAACAGCCGCCGCCGTGTTATCTTATGTTAGCGCCAGCCCGCGCGCTTAGCCGCACTTGTCCCGCTCCTGCTCTTTCGTATCGGCGAGTCAGACGTGCGCGCTACGCCGGCTCATTCCGCCATTGTCGCGCAGGAAGTGCTTCCCACCGTTTAATGGCCGCCGACTAATAACTACGCACACGTGCGTTCATATACGCGAGACTCGTACGAAATCTGCCCGCACGCCAAACGCACACCCACACAAAAACAAAAACGATGCACAGGAACACAATAAATACACACTAAACATTTACACGCACGCTTCCATGTGCGAACGCAAAAATCCAAATGAAAAAAAAAAATTACAAAAAAGTTGCAAAACGCATCGTTATACCAAGACGTGGATGCACACAAAGATGCACACGTTAACATTTTAAAAAATCTAAATATAAAACACTGGAAATGTGTGTGTGTGTGTGAGACATGTTGCTAAGCAACTGGAGCCCAAATGACCCCCCCCCCCTATTGTCGTAGTAACAGTGCTGAGTCATGCGCTTTGTTGGACAAAAGCGCAAATGAGCGACGTGAGCAAGCGCATGCTAGCCCAAGAAGCCCCAAACAAAAGCTAGCCATGCGGGGGCGGGCCGCTCGCTAGCGCGTCGCCAAGCCAGGTGGCCTCACTGACCAAAGCGTCCGATGAGCAGAGGGACGCGCCGGGTGGGTTGGGGGGTGGAAGTCACGGACATTAGACAGACGGACGGACAGGAGAGTGAGAAAGACGGCGACGCCGGAGCCCACCCGCATGCACACAAAGATGAAAAACACGTACAGACACGTGACAGGACACGTCAAACGACCCCGCTAATCCCGCCGCGACACCACGTTGAGAGACTTCCTAGCGGCTAACGATGCTAATGAGGCTAAGACAGGGTACGGGCGCTGGCGAGGCCGACGCCGCTAGCCAAAGACGGCGCGCGCGGCCCAGCCGGTACCTGAGGGGCGATCCTTTGGGCGTGGCCACGCCGTAGCCTTTGGAGTCCAGGTTGCCGCCCACTTTGATGGTGTCGCAGGGGGCGCGCTGCTCGATGTACTCGTTCATGGACGACTCCAGCAAGTAGGCGTACTTGCCCTTGGACTTGCGCACGCGGCTCACGCCCTCGTCCGTGTTCTTGACGAAGACGGACGGGTCGGCGCCGCGCATGTACGACCACATCTTCTCAAACACGCCGATCTTGGACCTCTACGGGGGCGGACAAACAGAAGGAGTTGGGAGGCGTTTTCAGCGGCTCTCCAGGAGGGTCCCGGCGGCGTCCTCCCACCCTGAAGAACTCCTTGGTGGATCCGCCGTCCAGAGTGCCGTAGGCGATCTCGCTCTGCTTGGCGAGGTCTTCGGCGCTCTCGATGGGCGACACCATGCGCTCCACCGTCAGGAAGGCGGCCAGGTTGGCCGTGTACGACGAGATGATGATCAGCGTGAAGAACCACCACACGCCGCCCACGATGCGGCCCGACAGCGACCTGCGAGAAGGCCACGTGGTGATGCCGCCCGACGGCGAGGCCCACGGCGGCGGCGGCGGCGGCAGACCTGGGCGAGATGTCGCAGCCCTGCTGCATGAAGGCTCCCAAGGAGAACCAGAGCGAGTTGAAGATGCCAAAGTCGTCGCTGCGCTCCGCACCCTCTTTGTCCTTGTCTTTGGGAGGCTGCCGCTCGTGCGCCGGCGCCGGAGGCGGACGTCCTGAGGGCCATGCGAAGGAGGAGGAGGAGAACCGACGCTCACGATGACAATTAGGATGATGCCGAAGATCAGGTCGGCGACGCCGTACCCGCGGCATGTTTGGAAGAGGCGGGCGCAGCTTCATCCTCCTCGTCCTCCTCGTTCTTCTTCCACTCGTACGGACTGAAGCGGCTCACCTGCCGCGAGGACAACGGACAGGGCGTCAAGGACTCCGGCGGACCGAGTGCCCCGGGTGGGCGGGGCCTCACCAGGAAGAGCACCACGCTGACGCCGATGTAGGCGAAGACGATGCACATCCAGATCTCGTAGGCCAGCGGGTCCAGGAAGGAGAAGACGCCGGGCTTGGACTTGGTGGGCTTCTTGATCATGATGGAGATGCCCAGCGACATGAAGGGTTTGGTGAAGTCGATCACCTGCTCGCGCACCAGCGTGATGGTCAGCGGCGCCACCGCCACGTCCGCCTTCTGCGCCCAGAAGCCGGCGCTCAGTCTCGCGTCATCGTTTTCAAACGAGGGCTCGTCGAGCGTCCCACGAGGAAGAAGACTTTTTTTCGCTTGCGTCTGGGTTTCCGTGTTACGCACTACTGCCCCCGGTGGCCAAGTGGGAGCAGCCGACCGAATGGGATTGCTATTTTAATATGGATTCAATTTTTTTTTTTAAACGTGAATTTCGAACACCGTCATGTACGGGAGCATTTTGCGATTCCCTCCCCGCGCACGAGTCAACCGGACTCACCCCGTAGACCAGCTCTCCCACCATGCCGTTCCACAATTTGCTGACGGGGTCCCGGGCTCCGTACTTGCCGTCGCCCACCAGCTCCAGCCGGTAGGCGAAGCCCACGTGCTTGGCGATCTCGGCGGCCAGCTCGGCGCAGTAGCCTTCGTACTTGTCGTTTCCCGCCAGCTGCTGGTGGTTCTTCTTCAGCATCATGTAGGGCGCTTCCTGCCGGAGCCAGACCCCGCCCCCTTTTGACACCGCCGCTTCCGCCCCGCCGGACCCTCGGACTCACCAGGATGGTGGTGACCACGTAGGTGCGGTTCTGCAGCCCGTAGAACTCCTCCGGGGTGGGCTTGTAGCGGGCCGTCTTGACGTAGCCCCTCTGCTCGCTCCACACGCCCACCTGGATGGCACAAAGGCACTCCCCATCCTCAGGCAAGGCACTCGTGCGACGCCGCGCGCTCGGCGAGACGCGCCGACCTTCCTGGGTCCGGCGCGGCTCAGTTCCATCACCGCGAGCGTCACGTTGGTCCGCCGTCCCCGCTCGTCAAACTGGACGCGGCCCGTCAGGCCCTCCAGCCGCACCTGCGCGCAAACGACGGCTGAGCGCGGCGCGTTCGTCGTCGGGCGGCGGCGGCGGGCGTGCGCGACCTGTTGCAGCGCCCTCTGTATGTCGATGCCCTGCCCCCAGGGCGCCGGGGGGTTCCCCAGACACTCCCCGGCGTTGCCGCGGCGAGAGACGTCGATGCGCTGGCGTCGGAGGTTGCGAAAGGCCGCCGCCACCACGCTGACGCCGTCATAGGTCAGCGCGCCTGCGTACTGACCGGTCAGAGGGGAGGGGGGTGGGGGGGGGTCAGGAGCTGGCGGCGAGCCAAAGGGCGTCGCTGGCGGCTCATACCCGCAGAGCGCGTCGCTCCGTTTTGCCGTCTTTGGGATCAAAGTCGCGCCAGTCCCGCTGGACCTTCAGCGCCGACGGGTCGGACCAGTTGACCAGCTGGAAACCCGTCACGTTGGGGGACAGCGCGTGGAACTCCGTCAGGTTCAGCTCCACCAAGCCCTGAGGCGCACCACAAGACCATCAAAGAATCGGGACCATCTCGGCTCCCGTGCGGAAGTCGTGTCTCCCAGCGCCCACCATGTTGAGGAGGATGTAGTGGTAGTTCTTCAGGTTTCGTCTCTGCGCCGAAATCTGGCGCAGCCAAAAGCCAACGGCGGCGGACGCTCAGTCGGGACGAGGAAGCGGACGGACGGCGAGACCCGGCGGCGGCACCCACCAGGCCCAGGATGGCGTTGAGGCGCTCCGACTCGCAGTCCACAACCACCTGGAACTCCTTCTTGAAGTCCAGGTCGGCCAGCAGCTGGATGAAGCCCGACTCGTTCAGCGAGTCCAAGTTGACCGCCGTCACCTGCCAGTCTCGCTCGGCCGCCCGCTCCAGAACCTTCTTCAGGACCGACGCGCCTGAACCCAACGCAAAATGGCTCAACCCGACAAGCTGGCCACACGTTGGCGTGCCGACATGTTTGCGAAGCCGTCCGCCGGCCCCCCCCAACCCCCCGAGCGCGACGTCACCTGCGTGCGCGGCGCTGTACATGTAGACGAAGCGCCGCCAGCCAAAGTGGTCCAGCAGCGACATGAGCGCCCCCTGAAGGCCGGGCCGCAACTGCAGCACGAAGGGGCTGTCGGCCGGCGCGGGGAAGGACGGCGTCACGAAGCTGACGTGAAGCGAGCCGCAGAAGGAAGACACCATGTTGAGCGTCCTCTGGTCGTACACGCCCATCACGGCGTGCACGCCCTTGGCGAACTGCGAGCAGACTGACGCCACGCCGAGCACACACACACACACACACACGCAATTCACGTGAAATCCGCATCAAAGCAAATCAAAGTGCGCCTCCAACGCGCCCGAGCTGTCATGCTAATTGGACGTCTCACCTTTGACTTGAGTTGATCACACAAAGTTACCCGAATGGTCTCTTTTGCAGTTTTTTGTTTTTCGGTTTGATGTGAACAAGCGCACCCAAAGCAGGCGCCCGCCAGTCCGGGCGAGAGCGACACGGGTCAGGGAAGGAACTCTTGTCAAAGTGTAGCTCGGCCGCCCGACCGTTTGAACGTCTTCGCCGAGCGTCCAGCTAGCCTAGCGGCTAGCTCTCGGCTAGCTAGCGGCGTGTGGCGTGCGCTATTTTTCTGAATGTGCTCCATCAAGGGAAATGCCACAAGAGTGGCTCATCTGTCTGCTTGGCTCTTGCCGTCTCGAGAAGCGAATTTTAATTTGCCTTTTTTTCTTTTTTTTTTTTTTTTGAAGCAGGCGTGATGGCGAGCGACGAGTCCAGTCGAACACCACGCTTGCAGTTTGAAGCAAAAGTCAACCTTCACAGGTAGGAGGCTGCGCCTTTACTGCGCTGCAGCCGCTCCTTTTTATTATTTGATTGAGGGGGGGGGGGGTTGCACTGGCAACGTGCTCAAAGGCCATTGGCGGATTGGCCGCGTTCGCTTCCCGACATTCGGACTCTCTGGACACTCAAAGGTCAGGCCGTGAATTGTTCCGACCTTCACGCAGGACCATTTGATTGTGTGCTCCCGTGAAGGCTGCATTGAAATGTGGCCAAAGCTTCTCCCGTGAGAATTGATGTTTCGACGTTGTCCGTCTTTGTCGATACGAAGATAGACGGAGGGTGCCGAGGGTCGAAAGCCAAACGTGTTGACTTTGTCATTGTGCGCTCCGAGAGGCCAATCTTCTGAGCCTTGCCCGACATGGCAAGGTGGACAACAACAAACGGACAACAGGAAGTTGACAGCAAAAACGGGAAGCGGAAAAGGAAACGGCTCGGGAAGTAGAGTCGTTGATATCGAGACGTAGAAGCGGGCGACAGGAAATCGAAAGAGGAAAAAGACGTTAGGGAGCGTTAAAGTGCAGAGAGAGAGCGTGCGTGACCGCTGGCTTGTTTTTTTTTTTTTTTTTTTTCTTTTGTCGGCGCCTCAACCAAAGGAGGTCAGCGCATTGTTGGCTGCGACGACGGCGCCGCTCCCTCGGGCCCCGTGCGCTCGCTCCTCTTAGTCCGCCGCCCGCCGCAACCTTTGATGGACCCCTCCACCAGGGACGCTGCCCCCCCCCCCCCCTGCCCCCCATCCTGGAATGATGAAGGTGAAGCCGATGATGATGATGATGATGATGATCTTGAAAGCAAAGCATGACGGCGGTGATGAAGATGAAGGTGAAGATGAAGAGGGAAAGGATGACAAAGATGGCGGCGAAGCCCAAGGCCAGGCCGACACCCAAGACCAAGATGGCGGCCGAGAGGCGGGGACGACGACGGCGGCGGCGCGCTCACAAGCGTAGGTCATGGCGAAGCTGCTGCCGGTGTCGACGGCGTCCATCTGAGGAAGCAGCTTGGGAACGTCGGCGCCGCGTTGCATCACGGCGAAGCGGAACACTTCTCCCTCGTGCGACCCGGCCGGGAAAAGTCCTCCTGCGGCAAAACGACAACCGTCGGCCGATTGGCACCTCGCTTCCCGGTCGACCGCTCATGCGCGCGGACCGCTGGGCGTCGTTGGCGACGTCATCGTTCATCAATGAGGGATTAGCGCTAACACGCGCGCGTCACTTAGTGGCTCTCACGTAAAAAAAACGCAAACAACAGACCCCCCCCCCCCATCCGATACGGAAAATGTTTGCATTGACACTACGACCTGAAAAGCGAAACACTCGCGAGCACTCCGACCGCATTGTCACGCGCGCCGCTAAAAGGCTCTCACCAAAGAAACATTTCTTTGTGTTGAAACACGACCAGAATTGGCTGGCGTCAACTGAGACGCTCTCACGCGCAAGACGTCGACTCTCTCACATACCGAAGCTGACTGAAATGCTGTCACATATGAAGCACAAACACACACACGTGTGGACTGAATCACTCTCACTGAAAACTCTTTTGACTCACACATAGTGCTGACACACCCTCACATGCACGACTTTGGAAATGCTCTCACGCTCACTTATTAATCGGTCACACACACACACACACACACACCTCTCTCTATATGTGATGTAAGCGATTTTTAGTGCTGAGCTTGGCATCCCGCGCATGGCGCGTTCACGTGCGCAGGTGTGATGTCGGGAGATGGCCCGCCACTCCAAGCACACACGCCAACGCACACAAACACGCGTGCAGGCTACACGCAACTTGCAGACACGCTAATGCCCGAAAACACACGCGCACACACACACATACACGCACGAGTTATTTAAACTTAAGTTAAAACGAATGTTTGATGACTTTTTTTGCGCACGTGGACAAACTTGAACACACTTTGGAATCTTGGACGCGACACACGCACACGCCAACGCGCCGCCTACGCTACTTCCCACGTACGATGTCGATTGCGCGTGACGGGACGCACAAAGTTTCCAAACGATTCATGAGGTGAGCTCACCTATGTTGACGCTGGCGGGGAAAGTGGCGACGGCGACGGCGGCGGCGGCGGCCAAGCCGAGCGCGAGAAGAAGTCGAGTCTTCATGCTTGTGGCGCTCGTCTCGTGGTCCTTCTCGCTCTGGAGCGCCGCGTGCAGCTGCCGACTTGCGCGCGCTCGCACCCGCCCGCCCGCTACATCCGTGTGTGTGTGAGAGAGAGAGAGTGCAGGCGTGGGCTTTCCCTAGAATCAAGCCCCCCCCCCCAACCCCCCCTTCAAATTAGCAGCATCAGCACACACAAATTTGGACTTCCTCTTGATAGTGATGGCGAATCTTGAGCGCGTTCACGTGACTCCGAGTCGTCCGCTCTCCTTTCCTAATTGGTGATTTGGCGTCGCTTCTCGGAGCTTCTTTTGGATTCTTGTCTTCAACTTGCTGTCCTGCTTGAGCGGCGAGAGATGATGTCAAACCATCTGTTTTGCTGTTGGTGAAAATCTGAACCCCCCCCCCCCTCCCTCCCCCCGGTCCTCGTTGGGCACCGTTGGTGCTTCACAAGTTCTTACAAACTTCCCCTCGACAAAGAGTCAAGTAGAAGCCCCGTCATGACATCATTGCGATGCGACCAAAGGTCACCCGCTCACGTTTACCCAACAATAATCATAATAATAGAATAATAAGCGGTTCAGGGTGTCCCCCGCCGACTGCCAAAAGACAGCCGGGATGGGCTCCAGAAGACTCCTTGTGAGGATAAAGCCGTTCGAAAAATGGATGCATAATGAATGCGGCGATAGCATCCGCTAGGCAACGTAGCATAGCGCCCATTCTACAGGGACATGCTATCGGCAAATGCTTCGATCTTTCCAAATTGGCTGGGGGGAGGGAAGTCTGGGCTACTCTGCTCAAGCCGTTCCCCCCCCCCCCCCCCCCCCCCACAATGGACGGATGGAATCGTGGCGAGCTGGCAAAATCAGGCAGCTATTCAGTCGTCTTCCACCGAGCGGGCGAGCAAACGGGCGGACGCGCACCGGGAGCCGACCTTTGGTCCCGCTTTGGCTGCGGGTCGGCTGACGGCGAGGGGGGCGGAGCCGGCGGCCCGCGCGAGCAGAAGGAACATCGCGGGACGGCGCCATCCAATTAGCCGCTCCGCTTACCCCGTCGGCCCTGCTCAGCGCGGCGTGAAGGAGCGTGCGCACGTGCGAGGTGGCGCCACAATGCGCCGTTATTTATTCATCCTCGGAAGGCGCACTGCCGGGACGGCGACCCCGACTTTGCGACCGACGATGCGGAGTCGACGGGAAGCGGGGATGGCGGGTGCCTGCAAGCCGGGCGCCGCGCTGTTTTATTCATGCGGGAGACCATTAACGCCGGCAGACGGCGTTCGCCTCAGAACCCCCCCCCCCCCCCCCTTCACCCTGCTGGTGATGAGTAACAAAGTACTTGCTTGCTCTCCCTCGGTTTAAGTTTGCGGGTGACTTTTTCCTTGACTCGCTCGCTTCCGGAGTCCGGCACTTCCTCCCCCCCCCGGCCCCTCCTAGGAGGGTGAAATGAGCGGGACCGCACATTGAACAAGCGCCTTCGCCATCCCAGATTTGATGAGAACATCATCGTTCTTCTTTTGCCTCTCTGAAAATAGACGCGCCAGGTTTATTTTGAGACTTGTGGACACTCACTCGGCGCATTTAAACAAGAAACACTCCAAGAGACGCGAAAGAAAAACGAGACGCTCGCACACCGAGCGCTCGTTTTGGCTCGTTGATGCTCGTTAACGACGCCTTGATGGGCCCCTTGAATGTTTTCGCCAGCCTGCGGGAAGACGAAGTTCAAAAGAGGAAAATGAGGAGCGAAGACGGAGAGAAGATGAAGCGTGTTCTTGTGCCAGCTGCGGACTGCGGGGCGAGGGGGGGGGGTGCTGGGGGGTGAGTTGGGGCAACACAGCTGGGGGACGCCAATGCGTGGCCTCGGGCGAGAGGCGTTCCGGAGCGTTGCCGGCAAGGAGCGCAGAGATGAGCTCCGTCGCCCGGGTCGCGACTCCTTTGGGCTCGGCGGCCATCGGGGAAATCGTCGCCGTTGATTGGTGGATCACGTTGCCAATCAGACGAGCAAAAAGGACGTTTCTTCTCAAACGCTCTTTGATCTGTACGGGCAGAGCATGAAGACGCGCACGCGCGACTACGCAACGCATCTCAATGTTTTCCTTTCATGTTTTTCATCCTCAGCACTTTCTGAAGCGCCATTCAAATATCAAGATGACATCATCAGGTCAGGTGGTGTGTGTGCGCGTGTGCGTGCGTGTGTGTGTGTGTGCGCACACACACGCGTTTGGCATCTCGTTAAATTGGAGCAGCTTTGCGCTGAGGCGTGATGTTTGTGCTGACTTCAGCGTGTGCGTTCAGCACAAACAAATTGTTCAATTCCTGCGTGGGCGACGACACGCACCCTTTGTGAGCCCCCCCCCCCCCCACACACACACACACACAGCTCTTAGCCCCCCCCCCAACTCCCTCCACGCAGCGCTGCCCACTTGGTACGGAGAAAATGAGCCATGAACCTTTGCTCATTAGCCGGCTAGCCGAGTGCGCGTGCGATGGCTGTGACAGGAAGTGCCGCCGCGGGCGACAGGAAGCGGCTGACAAATGTCCGCTGAATAGCCTCAAACGCGCTCGCCAACGATACTTGGCATGCTAATCATAATAATGGCCGCTCTTCACCCTTCATCATCATCATCATCATCATCATAGGGCCACGACGACTCAATCCTGCTCGCCAACGGGCCGCCGCTCAGGTCGCGACACCGAGCGGTCCTGTCCAAAAAGTTGCAGGGTCAACTCTCCGGACCCCCGTGCCCCGGGCTCCCGACGTTCCTGAGATCATCTCATCCGTCTAGGTGAATGGCTGGCTTTCTGAGGCGCACCGCAGGGTACTGTTCCGGCACCCTTCCCGTTTCCATGCTTCATCTCAGACTTGACCGAACCGCACCGACCCCCCGCTGGATTCCACGTACGACAAAAAGATGCTGACACTTATGGGGGGGGTCCTCCTCCTCCTCATCTTGCGCCTCATCGTCATCCCGGCTTCCTTTTCCCACGTTGCCTCCCCGAGGCCACTCGCGTTAGCGCGCTCTCAATTCCTGTTGACGGAAGTTCCTTCTGTTCAGCGTCTTCATCCTCCTCATCCCTATCCCGGCTTCATTTCGACCATCTTTCCCTCCCCCGGGGGCCACTCTCGCGACGACGCTCTCACTTTTCCGTTTGAGGAGGTTTCTCGTCTCTCCGCGGTTTTCATGGTTCTCGTCGTCTTTGTCGCCGCCCGCGGCGCCGCAGCTGCGCATGAGCTGACCTCTGACCTGCAGTGGCTTATCCTCAGCGCGCGCAAACATGTCGTCGACATCTGTCGTCGATGGTCCCGGTGGGCCGCGGAGGCCACACGAGAGCAGCTGCCGCGTGTGGACTCCAGAGATGGATGGATTCCCGTGAGTGTGCGCCAGAGAGACCACGAGGGCTCCTCGATGTATGAGCGCCACGTTGTCAACATGCTCGCAGTTACTCGTTTATGGTCAATGATTGATTGTTGATTGGTTTCTTTCTTCACTGACGAGTGGCGGTGATTCCCTCCTAATTTCCATGTCTGCCCTCCCTCCCTCGCAGTAAACGGCGCAGGTCTGCCCCCTGGGGTCGTCATGGTGTGAGCGCAACAGTCCCGTTTGCGCTCGTTTTTCACGTTGCCCCCCCCCCCCCTCCAAGGCGGCTGATTCAAACCACGCGCCGATAAGCATCCCGATCAACCGATTGGGCTCCGTCAGAGTTGGCGAAACACGCAGGACCTCGCGGACGCCGGAGTTCAAGCTTCTTCCAACAGGGGGCGCGGGTGAGGGAATGACGACACAATGACGTTTTTATCGCGGCAATGAAACCGAGGACATGAAGGTATATTTATTACTTTGCAGGGTCAGGCGAGATCACCCAAGTGATGGCGCGACAGGTCGTCGTCATCGCCGTAGCAACGCACGCCGGCGGGTCAGAGGTGACGCGTCAGTAGGTCGCACAGACAACAGCAGCACAGAAGGGTGGAGCACGCCGACAGCAGCGACCTCAAGGCTCCGCATCCGCCGGCGCCGGCGCCGCCGCGCCCCGCACCCTCGTTCTGCTCCACCACATACACTGAAACACAATGACCGCGTTACGGTGGCGGTGGCGGTGGCGGCGGCGGCGGCGGCGCTCCAAGGGGTGCGACGGCTGGAGGCCAAGCCCTCCAATGCCACCTGGTGGTCGCAAAGGGAACATAACCGTGACAAAAGATGACAGTGCAACCTACCCGTGTGTTTGGGCGGCCCCCCGTAGGCCTTGGGGGCATCCCAGCCTTGGGGGGGGTCGTAAAAGGCCGCGTGGTAGCCGAGCGGGGTCCCGAACTGCTGCGGGCCCTGGTAATAGGAGGAGGGCGCCGCCTGCGACAGACGGACGGACGGACGGAAGGTTACGTTGTGAGGCGTGGCGGCGCAAAGGCCTGGTGCCGCGCGCTCCTACCTGGTAAGGCGCGCCGACCGCAAAGCCTACACGGACGGACAGACACGCAGACAGAGGATTTGAACAAAAAAAAAAGGACTCGAACTAGGCTGCACTTCTCTCCATCTAGCCCGAGGAACTTTGGACCAATCGGTACGCACCTTGGGCCGGTGGAGGCGGGGCATACGGAGGCGGGTGCTCACAACTCATCTGGAAGGACAAAAATGATGTCACGGATGACCACGTCAGGGGGACGGCGCCAACGCCGGCCGGCGGACAATGGCGGCCTGTCAGCCGCGCATAGCGCAGCTAATCCAATTGAGGTACGTTACCGTGGCGACCGTCTCTCCCCGCACTGTCGATTGTTCGGCGGACGCCGCTCGAAAAAGACGTACATGTATGAAAATGACGGATCGTATCGTGCGCGGAAGGTAAACGTGGCGTACGTAGAAATGTTCTGCGAAGGGAGCGAAAGTTTGAGGTGGCGCGGCAAGACTTTGAAGGCCCCGATTTGACGCCGTCTCAAATGAAACGTGACCTCCAATAGGTCAACCCTAAAAGGTCAACGTGGAGCTTTGGATCAAGCACGTTAGCGCGAGAAGCGGAAGAAGCAGAAAAGTTACCTTCACGCTCAGCCGCACGTCCAACGTCAACGCTCTCTCGGCTCGGCTCACGTGGCCTTGGGGGAGGTCACGGCTTCCTTGGCTCCCTCCTCCTCCTCCTCCTCCTCTTTTTCTTCCTTCCCTCCTCCCATTGCACACCCCCCTTTTTTTTTTTGCTCCAACACCACTTTGGCATATGCATGTATTTGTATATTGACTTTGTCACGTCCAATCCAAGTACGGTCGTATTCAAGTCATGTACGGTCAACAGGGGGCGCTCACGAGTCCTTTTTTTTTTTTCAATGTAAGGTGACATTTTTGTCACATCGCTTCCTCCAAATCAAGTCAGAGCAACATGAACTTTATTTTGTCAGTGAGCATCCGCGACCGCACATAAGTCCAAGCCAAGCTGGCCCGATGGGGACGTCCTCCATTTTGGGGTTACGAGGCGGCGGCCTGCTTGTTGCGGAAGGTGTCGAAGAAGGCCATCATGCCCCTGCGAACGCCGCGGCCGCCGTTTGTCTTGCGGGGCGATGCACCGCCGTCCATGGAGTTGGCGCGTTTCACCTCGAGCCGGCTCCTGGGCGGCGGCGTCTGAGCCACCAAACACTTCTGATACTGCACCTGAAAGATCCACGGCGGGAAGGAAGCGAGCGGAAACACTTGCACTCCAGCGCTCTTCCCAACGGCGGCGAAAAAGGCAACGCAAAGCTCACCGCGCACGCCGCCTGGACGGCCTCGGACAAGAGGCCGGCGTCCGGCTCGCACCAGAAGACGTGACATTCGAAACGCTGGCGGCCGCCGTCCGCAATGACCGCGAAGGTGCGGCTGTCGTGACCGACGCCCAGGAAGCTGAGGAAACGCACCTGACACGCCCACACTGGCTCCTCCCCTTCCTGCTGTTGCAAGTTGGAAAAGAAAACCGGGCTCCTCGCATACACAACGAAACTTTTTTGGGGGTGGGAGGGAGTTGAGCGTACCTTGAAGACAGACAGCAAGTTGTCAGTCACCTGGACGACGCTCGCCTCCCACTCGTGGCGGCGGGTGGAGTTCATGATGCTCTCGATGGCCAAGTTTAACACCTCCATGCCTGCCACGTGCAAACGCACGCACGCGGTTGTGAGGACGAGGCCGCGAACCGGACCGTCGCGTGACGTTCGGGTCGGGTACCCATGGCGCAGGACACGGGCAGGTTGCCCACGTAGTGGACGTCAAACTTGTGGATGCGCTCAGGCCCCGCCTCCAGGAAGTCCACTGAAAGATACGCGTTAGGAGGAGGGAGGAGTCAGCGGGACGGCTGCCGATTGGAGCGGAGCGCAGGGGGCCGGGCGGCCCCGTCACCTTGTCGGGGCAGGTCCTCGGGCGAGATGCCGTCCGCCGAGAGAGAGCGCGACGTCTGCCGGGACATCATCTGAGGACGCCGGCAGTGGAACATCATCATCATCATCATCATCATCATCTTGTGGCACACGTTGCAATACCCTCATCTCATCGCTAGGCGGCGGCAGGATTTTCATCCAGTGGACGATAAAATTCTCACCGGTCAAAGGGGAAAATAATCAGGGGGGGGGCCGTGCACTGACAACATCTTCTGATGTGTGATCAGACCCTTGTGTGTGGCATCATCATATGTGATATTGTCAACTGGCATGACGTCATCACCAGGAGGGACAAAACTATGCGTGACATCACCATCCGGTTTGACACGGTGTTTGCGCGAAATCATCTTCACGAGTGACATCATCGTGCGCCCGACGAGGCGGGGCGGCTCGGGTGCGACTAACCTGCGAGCACATACGATGCAGCGCGCTCGCGATGGCCTTGGCGGGGGCGTCGCAGCGGAACACGTGACACTTGAGCGCGCAGCTGTCCTTGTCGGCCGCCACAAAGGCAAAGTCCCTGCGGGCGAGCACACGCCACATTCCTTTGGATGTTTTTGCCGCGCCACCTCCGCGAGGACGCGCGCGGGGGTGCCGCGTTGGTGTGCGTATGCGCATTACCTGTCCCTGCCAGGTGGGGGTGAGGCGGCGTTCAAAGAGACACACGGTGATCAGTGACGTGTTAGCTTAACGCGGCGAGCTCAGCCTAGCTTAGCTTAGCATGAAAAGCCAAGCAGGTGCTTTGTTCCGTGACAAAATAAAAGAAAATAAAAAAAAGGAGGACGGGTGAGACGGTACAAGGCAGCTTGCTCCCGAGCGGCTCACCTGCCGTTGTTGCTGCCCACCCCCCACACCCGGATGTTGGCGATTGGCTGACTGTACAAGGCGCTGCAGTCTAACGGGTCCACCAGAGTTAGCGTGTCCCGCTTCAGCAGCAGCCTCATCTCGCGGCCCTGCAGACGGACGCCCGTCAGGAAGATGACGCGCGCGCGCGGGTGGCGCCCGGTCTCACCTCCCCCAAGGTCCCCGACCCATCCGTCTGCTCGGGGGGGCCGCCGCCGCAGCCAGACAGCTGCTGGATCACATTGCCCACCACGAGGCTGCTGCGACCCGGCGACAAGTCGTCCTCCTCCACCTGCAGCCAGCCCAGCGAGCGCACCGAGAAACACTGCCGGACGCGGTTCGTGGGCGGAAAGGGGCACACATGCGGGGAGAAGGTCGGGCGCACCGGCGGCGATCGGCTTTTGTGTTTGCGTGTGATCGTACCTGCGAGTTGTTGTCATGGTGACGGGAGTCGTCCAACCTCCAAGACCTGCGACCGCCGCAAATTCACAAATTGCGTGCGCGTGGGCATGTGTGTGTGTGTGTGTGTGTAAGTTACCTGGCGTCAGGCGGGATCGCCCCGAAGCCCGCTGCTCCTTGTGCAGCCTTCCAAGAACAAACAGAGGAGAACGAGAGCTTCTATGGACCGCAAATTGGACGCTTTACACACAGATGGGAACGTGTGGCTCAATAAAACGAGCCCGCCCGGGCCACAGACCGGAAATGGAATCAAAATAGAACGCCGGGGTCCATCTGGGACACAGAACTAAATCGACAAGTTCACCTCCGCCATAGACAGGAAGTTGTCTTAACATGAAAGAACCTTTGTACACGTGACCCAACGCGAGTAGACGAGAACGAGGCCGCTACCTGCGCGTCAGGCTGCGGCAGCATCGGCTTCTCCTCGAGACGGGGGTGCTGCCACTGGGTGGCGCCGGTGGGCACGTGCCAGTAGTAGGTTCCTGTGGAGTCACGGATGGTCCTCCAACCGGAGGGAAGGTCCGGGTCCAGCAGCAGGTTCTGGTCGCTCCAAATGTTGTCTAACGCACGCAGCCGCACAGCAAAGTCAGCCTCGGCAAGTCCGGAACGAAATGGCGGCCAGCGAGCTTCGCGGCATCATCGGTTTACCTCGCAATTCAAGTACAGGTGCGGTGGAGTGTTTTTTTTTTCTTTTGCGGGGTTGTTTGTTTGTTTGTTTTTGCTGACTCGCACTTAGCGTGAACATCTGCTAGGTGTCACGTGGTTGCAGGTCAATGACGCTGCTGACCAGGAAGTCGCTGAAGAGGCTTGAATAATTCATAAAGCGCCACAGACAGGAAGTGCAGCGGGGGAGGCTTCTTTTCCGCCTCTTCTTCTTACTCTTTTTACTCGGAAAAGAAAGCGTGTGGCAAAGTTGATGTCATGAAAAGCTCTTACCGTCACAGTTGACAATGATGATGGCCAACGTGTAGTCCTTTCCCATCATGGCTCCAATCGGCCGCTTGCCCTCCAGAGTGAACGCACCTCGCGCGCGCGCGCACACACACGACCGCACGCACGCGCGCACACAGACTCATAGGCCCACACGCAGAAACACACTCTCACAGTCATAAACCATCACTCGCAAATACACACACACTCGTCGGCTCCAATGAAGGTTCTTCAACTTCTCTGCATGTCTTTGTTTCCAAGGCAACGGCGTCAGTCTGGAGTCCTTGTGTAATAGTGTCTTCTTGTCTCACTGATGGAGCAGACAAAACCACTCCCTCCCGCTCTCCTCCCTCACGATGACGTCAAGAGTGCCCGTCAAACCCGCCCAGCTCTGGCGCCGCCTTCCGATGACGTCGCGCGAGAGAACGTGAAAATGTTCTTTACTTATTTATCATCTTCTCAAAATGCTTTCACATACAATGCTCTTCTGGGGAAACGTTTATTGTATTCTGAGGGGGACTTTTTAACATGAAAAAATCAGTCACTCCTTTACGACAGACCGGATACTTTACGGCACTAGATAAACGCGACATAAATACTGTATGCGTATCTTCCAATCGTTCAAAAGTAGCCACGCCCCGGTCCCGGAGACTTTTTTGACAAGAACAGTCGTCGCACATTCACAATCGTAGTGCGACGCCAAAGGGGAGAATTAACCTAAACTAAAATTGAACACCGATTACTACTGACGTCATCTCGACGCTGCTCCTAACCCGGAAATAAAACACCGTCGTGTTTTGTATGTGGCCTTTTTTTTTTGCCGGCTATTTTAAAGTCATCTTAGTCTCCTCAATTTCGACACACAATGGAGGACATGTACGTCAAACCAGGTAGGAGGATCAAAAATTTTAAGTATATTGACAAATACGTCCCGTAAAATCGGTGTCGACTTTACCGCAGCTACGAGCTAGTCCGACACGTCACAGGCGATCTGTTGTGTACACAATCTTAGCACAGGTCACGTGTCCTTTCACACTGACCGCATAATTACGTATATAGCGGAATGCAACTTTTAATAACGTTTGTTGCTCGTCGTACATTCCGTGTTGACAAAGTAGCACAATCAGACAAGTGCACTAATCAATATGTACCGTGTGGTCGCCCAGGTAACCAGGAACGAGGATGGAACGACCCCCCTCAGTTCTCCTACGGCCTCCAGACGGCCCGCACGCCACAGAGGACCCTCTTGAACAAGAGGCCCACGCTGCCCGGTCTCGTAACGTTTCTTGTATACGTGGAGCCTTTGTCACACTCTACCTGTGTGTGGGTTGTGGGTGTGTGGTGTGCGTCGTGGTCGACTGTCAGTCGCAGGTCACAGTCATGTGATGTGTTGTCATTGTAGCGTCAGTTCCAACGTGTCGTGTAATCGGCCACATTATGTTTTGCGTGTGTAACGTTCCAGTGTTGAGTTGTGTAGCGCTACCGTGTTGCTCAACGTTAGTCGCAGAGTATTTTACATGGTCGTGTACCATCATCGAGCTTGTCTTTTTCATGATTGGTCAATAGATGCCGCGGCCCCGCCCACGACTCCTCATCCCAGCCCCTCAGGTCCGCCGCCAAGTGGCTTGGCCCCCCCGCCCGCAGGTGAGACGCTGCCGTTTTTTTGGAGCTGGATTGAGGACGTTGCAAAACGTCTCCTCCGTCGCCCAACAGGTCGGGCGCCCGGCTGGAAGGCCACGCCTCCCGCGGCTGCCGCGGGGCCGGTGAGCGGTCGGGGCAACGAGGACCGCGGCCGATCGGAGGCCGAGCCTGACGTGGAGCGCGTGCTTGAGGTTCTGCTGCGAGCGCTGGCCGAGTGCCGGAGCGACGTGGAGGTCGGTTGCCGAACCCGCCGATGATGTCATCAACGGTCGGTTGAGTTCCAAAGCAAGGTTTGTCGTTTGCGCAGCCTCAGGTGTGTAACGACATGGAAAAGAGACTCCGCCTCTTTAAGGACAGCTGGACGTCAGGTCGATTGAGTCTTCCTGTGAGAAGACGCATGAGCGCCTTGTCGCGAGGTTGTCCGTCCGCCCGTCCGTCCGTCCGTTGTTGTGACCGCACGTGTGTGACTAGCGCTCGTGCGCGTCTCCAGAGCTGCAGGCGGAACGCTGGGACCGGGCCGACGAGATCCATCGCTCACTGATGGTGGATCACGTGACCGAGGTCAGCCAATGGATGGTCGGCGTGAAGCGGCTGATCGCCGAGACCCGAAAGCTGCGCCCCCAAGCGCTAGCGGCGGCGCTCGAGTCGGACCACAGCGACGACTGTCAGTCGTGACCCTTTCGAAGCAGACTGGCCTGGGCGACGGTAGCGGGAGGCCAAGAGGAAGGAGGAGGGAGAATGCCGTTGCCACAGCGACCCTCCGGCAGCCCACCAATCGCAGCGCTTCGCCGCCGACAAAGTGGGACCTTCTTTCTGGTTGTTTGACTTGACGAGAATAAAGAAATGGATATCGTGACGTCATACGTGTCACGGATGACTTTTGTACTCTCAAAGCACCACCGCGCGCTGCCTGCGGGGACCAAACGTGACCAGCAGGCGGCGACAAAGGCTCATTTATATGTGTGAGTAGAAGAGCCAAAAAAAAAAAGCTGCTGAAGAAGAGCCTGGTAGGCACCACGAGTACGTGAGGAAGGTCCAAGTGGGCCCGAGTCAAATGTTGACAAAAGAAAATGTTTTTTGACAAAGGTGCAATATTTCCACGTCTTTTCTTCAAAGGAGCTGCCGGCTCGACATTGGCAAAAATGAGAGGATGCAGTTGCCATGGCGACCCTGCAGGCGCGAGTCCCGGTCCGCGATTGGCTGGCGGTAGTGGGAGGGTGGGTCGGGGGGGGGGCTGAGTAGGCGGGCAGCAGAAGCAGCGGAGGAGCCACTCTTCGCCGTCCCCTCCGTCTTCTTTGTCATCTTCCTCTTCTGGCTGGCGTTTCTCTCGTTCTCCTCCTCTTCTCCATCCAGCCGGGCACCTTCGCCGTCATCGCCATCGGCTTCTCCGCCGACTGTCGTCCCGCCGCCGGGTCACCATGGCAACGGTCATCTGCACTCGTTTCACCGAGGAGTATCAACTGTACGAGGAGCTGGGAAAGTAAGTGGATGCGTCCGTTCACTTTGCGTCGAGCGCGCCGACGGCCAGTTCGAAAGTTGCGTCGGTTGAAATGCGCGCTCGTGCGGCGAGACCGAGACCGGACGGATGGACGGACGGCGTACGGCGACCGGATCAAATGGAGGACGGATGAGCGCGGCACCTCTGCGACCTCATCCCACTCACCACCTTCACACACAAGCGCTGGCGCTTCCGCGGGTGTCTCTTACATAAGGCGTGTGGGTGTACTCTGGGGAAGCAGCCGACCTCTTTTGGCGTTGACGTGACATCCCGCAAAGCTGCGTGACAACCGGCGGCGAGCCGGCCACTAGCGATCGGCTGCCGTCACCCGATCACAATCACTTTCCTAAGCGGCTTCTTGTGTTTCCTGGCTCCCTCGTTTCCTTAACTCGCGGCCTGACTCCTCGCCCCTCGCTCACTTGTTTCCTCGCTCCCGCCCTCTGACCGCGTTCCTTCCTGGCGACCTCGTTTGCGTTCTTCTTTGCTGTCCCGCTTCCTTTTCTTTCTTTGCTCTCCCATCTCCTCGCTCCCTCTTTCCCCTCCTCCCTCGTTTCCTTTCCAAGCTCCCTCCACCCTTCTTTCCTTCATTTCCTCGCTTGCTGGCCCCGTTTCTCTGCTCACTTTCTCTCCTTTCCCGCCTCGCTTCCTTGGACCTTTCCTCCCTCCTCCACCCCTGGTGTCCTTTTTCTTTTCTTTCTTGCCCACCCGTGTGATGAAGTTGCGTGCGTGTGTGCGTGTGTGCGTCCGCCGGCAGGGGTGCGTTCTCAGTGGTGCGCCGCTGCGTGAAGGTGCTGTCGGGTCAGGAGTTCGCCGCCAAGATCATCAACACCAAGAAGCTGTCGGCGCGAGGTGAGATGCCACTGGTGGCGAGCGGGGGAGGGGGGGGGTCGTTTCGGGGCAGGGAACGGGCACGGCCCCATGACGCCTTTGCCCGAATGCAAACATTGTCCCGGTCTGTCTCTGTGTGTCGTCAGATCATCAAAAGCTGGACCGCGAAGCTCGAATTTGCCGACTGCTCAAGCACCCCAACATTGGTGAGTCGCCGCAGGGGGGTGGGGGGGGGGGGGCCCGAGGATGACGATCATGAATTATGGACGCCGCACCCGTCCATAATTCATGTGATGTCATCATGGTGTGACCGAGATGTGGTTGGAGAACGCCGACGCTGACTGAGCGGTGACATCATTGATTAGGAAGGGGCGGGGCTAAATACATTTAGCTCTTTTTTTGTCAAACGGAACACATTCAGAAATGTACTTCTTTTTTTTTTCTCATTGATCTCATGAACTTATTTGGACTCGATCGTGAAACTGGTACAGATGAGTAAAGACATTTTTAAAAAGCATCCGTGGGCAGCCCCTCTCACGTCACGTGACCTCCTGGCATTGAAAACGCCATGTGCTCAATGCAAGGCCCTGCATTGAGGTTGCCATGGCGTGTGCAAAGAAGCAGGCCTGCTGCTGCTGCTGCTGCTGCCCACACACACACACACACACACACACACACACACACCTGTGTTAAAAAAAGCTCTTAGAGAGAAACAATTAGATTTTTCTCTCCAAACACTCCTACACACTGCGCTAATGCTGCGTGTGTGTGTGTGTGTGAGTTGTCGGGAGGCTTTTGACGCTTTCACCTGAAGACACTGTTGCTTGGCAACACAAGGACACACACACACACACACACACACACGCACACGCACGGAGCGGGTGATGTTACGTAAGCCTCCTCGCTATCTGTCGAGCATCGCCCACCCACACAGCTGCCATTGGACGCTCGACCTCAGCCGGCATTCTGATTGGCCGCTTTGGTGCACCTGAGGTTTTTTTTTTTCTCATTGGCATCTGCGAAAAAAAACATTCGAATTGCCCCCAAATTTCATGATTCTATTTTTTTTGTCCACGTTTCCCCCTCCTGTCGCCCCCTTGCAGTGCGCCTTCATGACAGCATCTCGGAGGAGGCTCATCATTACCTCATCTTTGACTTGTGAGTCTTCTCGCCCGACCTCTGACCTATGACGTCACTGCCGCTGCCGTCGGCACCATCGGAAAGGCGGACTCGGCATTGTGTGTGTGTGTGTGCGTGCGTGCGTGTCAGGGTGACCGGCGGCGAGTTGTTTGAAGACATCGTCGCCCGAGAGTATTACAGCGAAGCCGACGCCAGGTGAGCGGCGCGACGCATTAGCATTAGCATGATCCGGCACCTTTGACCTTTGAATTTTGTGGACAGCCACTGCATCCAGCAAATTCTGGAGGCGGTGCTTCACTGTCACCAGATGGGCGTCGTCCACCGTGACTTGAAGGTTTGCCGCCTCTCCCCCGACCCCCCCCCCCCCCCGACCCCGCGCGCTCAGCTAGCATGGTTGTTGTTGTCGCGCAGCCGGAGAATTTGCTGCTGGCCTCCAAGTCCAAGGGGGCGGCGGTCAAGCTGGCCGACTTCGGGCTGGCCATTGAGGTGGAGGGCGAGCAGCAGGCCTGGTTCGGTGAGATGACATCATCACGATCGCCGCCGTCGTCATCTTCATCGGCATCGTCGCCGTCCCCGATCTGCTATCGCCATGACAACGGCCGAGCGACCATGTTGCGTGTGTGTGCTCAGGCTTCGCGGGAACTCCTGGATATCTCTCTCCTGAAGTTCTGCGGAAGGACCCTTACGGGAAAGCCGTGGACCTGTGGGCCTGCGGTCAGATCCTAAACCGTCTCCACCTTGTCTTGTCTCTGTCGGTCGTCTCCTCGTTGTCGCCTTGTCATTTTGCGCTCTCCCCGCCCCCTTTTTCTGTGCGTGCGTTCGTGCGTTCGTGCCGTTCTCTCTGTTCATCACCTTCTTTCCTCCACTTGTCTCCTTGTTTCCTCTCCTCAGGTGTGTCCTGTCTCCTGGGGTGTGTCTTTTGTGTGCTCAGGTGTGTATTGTCTCCTCGGGCCGCGTCCTGCACGTGCGTCCTCACTTCATCCGCCTTCGGTCCGCCGGCTCTGGAGCCCGCGCTCGGCCACGCGCGCTCGCTCGTATGTTCTGCGTCCTTGTCGTGCGGGTCCTCGGTCGCAACCCCGACTTTGGTCTTTTTGCGGCCGGAGGCGCCGGACGGCTTTCGCATCTCCTCGCTGTGTTTTTTTTTTTTTTCCCCGCGCCCAGGTGTGTCCCCTCCTTGTCCGCGGCGCGTCGTCGCTGTCTCACGGGTGTGCGTTTTCCGCCCTCAGGTGTGATCCTGTACATCCTCCTGGTGGGCTACCCTCCCTTTTGGGATGAAGACCAGCACCGTCTGTATCAGCAGATCAAAGCGGGAGCGTACGATGTACGAGGTCACGCGGCGCGGCGGCTGCTCGCGCGACCTTTGCTCGCGCGACCCTCGCTCGCCACGCCGCTCTTTGTCCTTCGCAGTTCCCGTCGCCCGAGTGGGACACGGTGACCCCCGAGGCCAAAGATCTCATCAACAAGATGTTGACCATCAACCCGTCCAAACGCATCTCGGCCGCCGAGGCCCTCAAGCACCCTTGGATCTCTGTGAGCGACCGTCGGCCCCTCCCACGGGGCTCCGGGCTAACGCGTGTGTGTGTGTGTGTGTGTGTGTGTGTGCTAACGCGTGGCGCTTTGTGCACCGCAGCATCGCTCCACGGTGGCGTCGTGTATGCATCGGCAGGAGACGGTGGAATGCCTGAAAAAGTTTAACGCCCGCCGCAAGCTCAAGGTAGGCGCTCATGTGATCGATCTTCCGCGCCCGTTTTCCCAGTCGGTCTTCGGGCCGGCTGGCGCGTTCGCCTTCTCCTCGTCCTCTCCTCGCTCCCTTTGAAGGTCTCGCTTCCCTCCGTTCTTCTTTTGTCCCTCCATCACGTTGACTTGACTTGATTGTCTGCTTCCTTCCCTTCGCTCGTCTCCTTCCATCTCTCGACTTTTTCCATTTTGGGACTGGCTCCTCTTCTCTTTTTGCTGGTCGTCCCCTTGCTCCCTCCCGCCGCCCTCCTCCGCTCTCTTATTTTTGCTCCCCCGGCACGGCACGGCCCGGCCTCCTGCCTCCTGCCTCCTGCCTCCCCTCTTGACTTTCTACTTGCTACCTTGTTTACTCCCCTCTTCTTCCTCCCTCCCTTGTTTCCTGGCTCTTCTTGCAGGGCGCCATCTTGACCACCATGTTGGCCACCCGCAACTTCTCAGGTGGGTCCACACGGATGAACGGCTTCAAAGTTCATGTGAAAAATTTCCCGGTCTGACCTTGCACGCTAACAGCAGACTAACTGCTAGCCACGGCACGATTGTCACATTTACACCGCGTGTGTGTGTGTGTGGGGCGGGGGGGTCTCGAGGGGTGGGGGCAGCTGTGGTCCCATGTCAATCACCTTGTAGTCTATTCATAGCGGTTGTTGTTGTAGCTAGCTTCCACGTCAACAAGCTCACAAAGTCCTGTCGCAAGATCTGGTCAAAGACCTGGTCTTAGTCCTTTTGTTTGGTTCCGGTCCTGGTACTAAACCTGGCCCCACCCCCATCATTGGGATCTGGTCCAGGGCTAGAATCAGCTCTGAGACTGTTCCTAGTCTAGAATTGATCCAAGGTCCTACTCACGCTAGTCCTGGTGCTAATGCTAGATCTCCCTCAGGGCTGGTCTCAAACCTGGATCTGAAGCTTGACTTTATCTGAGACCGATTCCTAGTTCCAGTCCCGATCCTAGGGCTGCTTGTCACAGTTTTAGTCCTGCTATTGATCCAAGCGCTGGTCTTGGTACTAGTCCCGGTCCTAGCACTGCTCGTCTTTGACAGCCCAGGCCCCGGTCCGAGCCTACTGTTCCGAGACCTGCGCCGGTCCAAGGCCCGAAGGCCTTTCCTGTTGTGATGCAGACCAGACCAGAGTGTGTGTGTGTGTGTGTGTGTTGTGTATCCCGTGTCACGTTGGGAGGAATGCGTGGTGTCGAGTGTTTGCTAAAAGTGGCCTGGTACTTGACGCCCACATGCACACATTCCCTCAAGTCTTGGTGGACTGCGCGCATGCTGCTGGATGCTTTTTTGGAGGGGCGGGGGCCGGGGGCGGGGGGATCTTTTTGTTTAGTTTAGTTTTCCCTCTCCTGAGGTCTTTGATCGCCTGGACCACATCGCGCCGGAGATGGAAACGGACGGACACCCGCGTAGCGCTGCGGCCGCACAACGTTAGGGTTGTCGCCACAGGCCGCTAGCTCCGCAAGTCGGCCGGTACGCCGACGTCTCGGATTTGGGCCTCGGGTTCGTGTGGACATAGCGCCGCGTCGGGCGTCGTCCGTAAGCGTAGATCGGGATCCGGTCCGCAGCTCGCCTCCGTCTCGCGTACGCGGGCGGAGCGCCGGTCATGTGGCCCGTGGTCCAGGCGGTGGCGCTGTTTGCCGTGTCCATGACGCTGTTGCTGCTCCTCTGCGTGTTTGTGGTCGTCCCGCCCGCAGGAGGGAAGACGGGAAACAAGAAGACGGACGGCGTCAAGGTGAGCGCACGCCGGGCTCGATCCGCGGCTAACAAGTTCCCGCACGCTAACGCGCACTTCCTGTCGCCGCAGGAGTCCTCGGAGAGCACAAACACCACCATTGAGGATGAGGACACTCGAGGTAGGCAAATGAGGGCCACGTCGCACACTCGCGTGCACGCAAAGACGCACTTGTGTGTGTGCGTGGCAGTGAGGAAGCAGGACATCATCAAAGTGACGGAGATGCTGATCGAGGCCATCAGCAACGGCGACTTTGAGAGCTACACGTAAGTGGGGGCTCGGATGCGCAAGTGTGGCCCGCTCACACCGCCGCAAATTCCTTCCGCAGCAAGATGTGCGACCCGGCCGTGACGGCGTTCGAACCCGAGGCGCTGGGCAACCTGGTGGAAGGGCTGGACTTCCATCGCTTCTACTTTGAAAACCGTGAGCGCCTCCTCGCCCGTGGCCGCCCGCTCGCCGCCCGCTCGCCGTTTACCGATGGCGCGTTTGTGGCAGTGTGGTCCAAGAACAGCAAGCCCGTGCACACCACCATCTTGAACCCTCACATCCACCTGGTGGGCGAGGAGGCGGCGTGCATCGCGTACATCCGCGTCACGCAGTACATCGACGGCAACGGGACGCCGCGCACCGTCCAGTCGGAGGAGACCCGGGTGTGGCACCGCCGCGACGGCAAGTGGCAGATCGTCCACTTCCACCGCTCGGGCTCGCCCTCCACGCTGAGCAAGTACGGCTTTCGCGTCCGAACATGACTCGAGTCGGACGGAAAAAACGCGGCTCGGTCGCAGCTTTGCCCGTCGGCGGCAAAGTCGCCAGCTCGCTAGCTCAAACTTTGGCGTTACATTTGAGCGGCTCAAACTAAACGGCCATTTTAACCGGCTGACGTCTCGCAAGCTAGCTGTCTGAGCATGCTCTAGCTAGCCGGACGACACTTTAGAAGTGAGTCGGATCAAATTTCAGCGGGAGCTCGCCAGACATTTTAGCGGCTAGCTGGCGAGAGTTGAACAATTAGCTAGCGGAAACGCGTAGCTGCCCAAACGCAACACGATGTAGCAGTTTGTACAAGGTGGCTAGCTCGCGTAATTTTTTAAAAAAGTGAACCCTTCCGTCATTGTTGCAGTTTTCTCGTGAGAATAAAGTTCTCCTGCTGCTTAAAGAAGCCTGGCAGAGGCTTCGGCGGGCCCGCGACCCTCTCGAGGATAAGCGGCTCGGATAATGGCTGCATATTAATTCTTCATCCTTTTTTTTGTCCTCCATTTGTGTCCACTCAGCTAACTTCCTACCTTGGCGGTCCTTTGATGAGGTCACCGTCACTCGGACGACCGATTGGATGACAGAAGGCCGGTCCCGTCGACAAATAGGAAGTGGAGGCGCTGAGGGTGGGGCCGAACCGCAACAAACCGCTTCAATGTTAGTCCGTCCATGATCAATCAAAGCCCCGCCCCTTTTTATTTTATTTTTTATTTTTGGGTTGCTTCAGCCACACCCCTCATTATATCCCCTTAGTTCTGTTATCATGAATAACAGACGTCCCTCACCACACACGTGGGCGGAGGGCTTAACATAGCTCAGCGTTGCAAAATGTCTATCCGTAAACGGAGAGGGAAGTGGCTAGCATGTGGGGTGTGTGTGTGAGAGAGAGATTTGCCAGGGAACCAGTCGGGGGGGAGGGGGGGGCGGTATGACCGAATCCAGTTGTTATCGCGATTGCTACATTTTGTTCCATCCAGACGCTTCCTTCTCTCCTCTTTGACCTCTCGAGCTTCCATAAACTCCTCCACTTTGACTCCGCCCCCTCAGGGGTCTGCTCCTTCCAAGCCCCGCCTCCTTCACTACCCTTTGGGCGGAGTCTAACAAACAGTAATAATACAAAAGACAAAAAATAATAATCATTTGATGTCTGTTGTCTTTTGAGCTCGTTAATCCTATTGAAGAGCTTTCACGTTCAATTCAATTACTTTGTCTTCTGTGTGTGTGGGGGGGTATGATTGTGTGTACATCGGTGTCTAGACGACTCTATGGGTGAGTGTGTATGATTGTGTGTGTGCGTGTGTGCGTGCGCTCTTCTTCCGCTTTCAAGTGCATGCGTTTGAACTTTGACACGCAACTTCCTGTTTGGAGTGGCTTCGTGCTCATGTGATTTTGGGCTTGTTGACGTCCAAGCAAGATTCATGTTTGATTTAGAGCTACTTTTTCCATTGATTAGCAACTTTCGATAGACCGACCATTCCCGGGATGTTCTTAACTCCGCTGCGTTTGTTTCTCTTTGTTGGCTTTAACTGCTTTGAAAGTGAAATCTTCTCGCGTGCTCAGTGGAAACCATCCTGCCGTTTTGACTGGGCGCTGATGCCATCATCGGACTGGAAATGCCAGGGTTTCTTTTTTTTTTTTTAGCAATGTGAGCCTGCCTTCCAACTTGCAGGGTTTTCCGATAAAAACATTTTTAATCGCTTTGAATGTGAAATCTGGTGCGCTCAGTTATTTGGAGGCCGATGACGGCCCACGCGTCACATTGATGTACAGGAAGTAGTGTTTTTAATCCCATTTCTAGGGTTTTTTAGCTTTAGCATTGTTAGCAGCTGTTGCTTGGGCTCTGAGCTAAGACGCTAACTAGACCAACGATGCTAAACATGCTAACGGTCACGTCTCTCAGGTGAAGCGACGACACAGAAAATGTAAAAAAAAAAATCAAAATAAGAATTCCAAATTTAAAAAAAAAACTGTCAATGTTGTGACGTGTCAGCGGCTGCATGCTCGCTGCGTAACAGGAAGTGAACACGGCGTGTGCGTACGTGCGTGCACGCGGGAGAGAACGTGCACGTATTTCTCCTGCGTTGTGCAGTGTTGTCGAATTTTAAAAATCAATAAAAAAAAAGTGGATCAGAATGACGTATTCATGTGATTTTTTAAAAAACCCTTTTTTAAACATCAAGTCTTGAAAAGAAAAGAAAGTGCCAGGGATTTAATGTGTGGAGTCTGAAAAGATTCATTCGAAACGCATCGCAAATATAGTCTTTCCCTACAATAACAGGCAAGTGCTATTCCACCCCCCCACCACTAAAAAAAGAAACCATTTAAATTACGTAATGCTTTTGGATGAAAAAATAGTACAGACGTGGGGCCAACTCAGTAAGCCACAGTAATAAGCTATTTGCCGCTTCATTTTGACCAGAAGCGCCCCGCGCATCCGATCATCCCCGCCACCAGGGGGCAGCGGCGGGCAGCCGCCTTCCTGCGCCAAGTGCGGCGGCAACTTTAACCCCGGAAACGGTCGCCTCTTTCTTTTCCAGTTGGATCCCGACAAGCGATACACTGAGGTGAGTCCTGCGCTTCGCCATCCTCATTAATCGCCTTCGTTTGAGTTCATCGGCACTTTGTTTTGTCGCGGGCCGTCTTCGTCGCGCTCGGTGGCTCTTGTCGGCCTTAAATTGTCGCCTTGGACGCGCTCGTTTGCCCGCTTTGACGCCTTCCCCGTTTTGCCCGTCGCCATCCTCGACGCTCGCCGGCCGCGACGCGAGTCGCTCGGGTGCTCGTCTGCAAACGTTCTCGTTAAGTACCGAAAGACCCGATAGCCTCTCGGTCTCAGAGGGCCAAATTTCGCCGCTCGCATATTTGAGGCTGGAGGTGCACTCGTGTGACGTCACGCAACTGCGAGTCGTCCAGAGGGAAACACGGTCGCCAGCAAATCGTCTTATTCCTATTTACCCCCCCCCCGCCCCCCCGCGTATCTACCCCACAGTGCATCTTAAAGTTGTGGTGAACGTGGTCACCGGGTGTGTTAGCAGCTAAGTGTGCCCGTTTGGGCACGCTTTCGCGTCATTGGCAAGGGTTTGTTTCTTCTTTTGGCCAAAGCCGATGTGTCCCAATGTTGTTTTGAATGTGCGCATGACTAGACGAGATGGCGCCGCGCAAAGGCAAGGAGAAGAAGGAGGAGCAGGTGATCAGTTTGGGACCTCAGGTGGCCGAGGGCGAGAACGTCTTCGGCGTCTGCCACATCTTCGCCTCCTTCAACGACACCTTCGTGCACGTCACCGACCTCTCCGGGAAGTGAGTCCCTCGCCCCCGACCGCCCCGTCTCGACGTCCCGCCGCGGCCTTAACGTTTGCCGTTTCCGCCAAGGGAGACCATCTGCCGCGTGACGGGCGGCATGAAGGTGAAGGCGGACAGAGACGAGTCGTCCCCGTACGCCGCCATGCTGGCGGCGCAGGACGTGGCGCAGCGCTGCAAGGAGCTCGGCATCACCGCGCTGCACATCAAGCTCAGGGCCACCGGCGGCAACCGGTCAGTAGCGCGTGCGCGTGTCATTTCGACGCCGTTTGACCCCACCCAACCGTTAGTCGCCCGTAACGTCAGCTTCTTTGTTTCTTTCTTATTCTTCCAGCACCAAGACGCCCGGACCGGGCGCACAGTCGGCGCTCAGAGCCCTCGCCCGATCTGGCATGAAGATCGGACGCATCGGTCGGTAACGTCTTTCTCGGTCAGTCGCGCGGCCCGCCCCGCCCCCCCTTTTCCTGATGCGCCTGCCGTTTTGTGCTTTCAGAGGACGTGACCCCCATCCCATCAGACTCGACGCGCAGAAAGGGAGGACGTCGCGGACGCAGACTGTAAAGGCAACCCGAGCATTGTGTATTCCGTACAATAAACGTCTTTGACCACAACCGGCGTGTCGTGTCGCAAACGAGTTGACGCCAAACTGGCCGATTGGCGGAAGCTTTTAATTCCTTTCAGCTCAACATAAACAGAAAAGAAAGAAAGCATTCGGTCACTTTTTTTTTTTATGGCTTCAATTTTGAATCACTCTTCAACCTGAAGTGATGCTAGGCGGCCTCCTCGTCTTTATCCCGATTGTCCATCGTGTTGGCGGGGCCTTCGGGATCGACATAGTATAGTAAGGCGTTTTTGGTCCGAAAAAAACGACATAGTATAGTAAGGCGTTTTTAGCCTCCTCAAAAAACAACCATGTAAGGCGTTTTTGACCCGCAAAAAAACGACATAGCAAGACGTTTTTAGCCCAAAAAAACGACCATGTATCGTAAGGCGTTTTTAGGTGAAGATAACGACCATGTTTAGTAAGGCATTTTTGGTCCGAAAAAAACGACCATGTATAGTAAGGCATTTTTGGTCCGAAAAAAACGACCATGTAGAGTAAGGCATTTTGGTCCGAAAAAAACGACCATGTTTAGTAAGGCGTTTTTGGCCGAAAAAAACGACCATGTATAGTAAGGCATTTTTGGTCCGAAAAAAACGACCATGTATAGTAAGGCGTTTTTGGCCGAAAAAAACGACCATGTATAGTAAGGCATTTTTGGTCCGAAAAAAACGACCATGTAGAGTAAGGCGTTTTGGTCCGAAAAAAACGACCATGTAGAGTAAGGCGTTTTGGTCCGAAAAAAACGACCATGTATAGTAAGGCTTTTTTGGCCGAAAAAAACGTCCATGTATAGTAAGGCGTTTTTAGCCCGAAAAAAAAACGTCCATGTATAGTAAGGCGTTTTTGACGCGAAAAAAACGACCATGTATAGTAAGGCATTTTTGACCCGAAAAAAACGTCCATGTATAGTAAGGCGTTTTTGACGCGAAAAAAACGACCATGTATAGTAAGGCGTTTTTAGCCCAAAAAAACGACCATGTATAGTAAGGCGTTTTTAGCCCAAAAAAACGACCATGTATAGTAAGGCGTTTTTAGCCCAAAAAAACGACCATGTATAGTAAGGCGTTTTTAGCCCAAAAAAACGACATAGTATAGCAAGACGTTTTTAGCCCAAAAAAACGACCATGTATCGTAAGGCGTTTTTAGGTGAAGATAACGACCATGTTTAGTAAGGCGTTTTTGGCCGAAAAAAACGACCATGTATAGTAAGGCATTTTTGGTCCGAAAAAAACGACCATGTATAGTAAGGCATTTTTGGTCCGAAAAAAACGACCATGTAGAGTAAGGCGTTTTGGTCCGAAAAAAACGACCATGTATAGTAAGGCGTTTTGAGCCGAAAAAAAACGACCATGTATAGTAAGGCATTTTTGGTCCGAAAAAAACGACCATGTATAGTAAGGCGTTTTTAGGTGAAGATAACGACCAAGTTTAGTAAGGCGTTTTTAGCCGAAAAAAAACGACCATGTATAGTAAGGCGTTTTTAGCCGAAAAAAAACCGACCATGTATAGTAAGGCGAAGAAAACGACAGTATATACATGGTTTTTTTTCGGCTAAAAAAGCCTTACTATACATGGTCGTTTTTTTCGGGCCAAAAACGCCTTACTATACATGGACGTTTTTTTCGGCTAAAAACGCCTTACTATACATGGACGTTTTTTTCGCGTCAAAAATGCCTTACTATACATTGTCGGTTTTTTTCGGCTAAAAAAGCCTTACTATACATGGTCGTTTTTTTCGGGCCAAAAATGCCTTACTATACATGGTCGTTTTTTTCGGGTCAAAAATGCCTTACTATACATTGTCGGTTTTTTTCGGCTAAAAAAGCCTTACTATACATGGTCGTTTTTTTCGGGCCAAAAATGCCTTACTATACATGGTCGTTTTTTTCGGGTCAAAAATGCCTTACTATACATTGTCGGTTTTTTTCGGCTAAAAAAGCCTTACTATACATGGTCGTTTTTTTTTTGGCTAAAAATGCCTTACTATACATGGTCGTTTTTTTCGGGCCAAAAACGCCTTACTATACATGGTCGTTTTTTTCGGGCCAAAAACGCCTTACTATATGGTTGTTTTTTTCGGGCCAAAAACGCCTTACTATACATTGTTGTTATTTAGGGGTCAAAAAAGCCTTACTATACTATGTCATTTTTTTTCAGACCAAAAACGCCTTACTATACATGGTCGTTTTTTTCGGGCCAAAAACGCCTTACTATACATTGTCGTTATTTTGGGGTCAAAAAAGCCTTACTATACTATGTCATTTTTTTTCCGACCAAAAACGTCTTGCTATACTATGTCGTTTTTTTCGGGTCAAAAACGCCTTACTATACATGCAACTTAACGAATGCAAACACAAATCTGTTGATTCTTCAACGTACTCTGCCTGACTAGCGTTACTTGCAACACCGAATCGCCTCGCCAACGTTTACACAAACACCCAGAATGAGTTCAAAGCAAGACTCCATGTTGTGGCGCAAACGATGCCGCGTGCTGTGCAATAAGACAAGAGGCGGCTTCGTGAGAAGTTTTATTCCATTATGTGCAACGAAGCCATGGAAGCAGGACATGACCACCCAACAGTTAACACGGCGGCTCTTCCCTCCGGCCGGGGAGCACCGATGGCCGCCACCACCCCACGAGCAGCTCCAAAAAGTCACTTCAAAACACCAGCGAAACTAATCCAATCGACAAATTGGACATTTGGGGGAACCTTCTGCTTGTTTAATGGGGAAAAAAAACTACAAGCGTCAGCATGGCAACTCAACCAAGATTGATTCTTCTCCCGTTTTTCTAAATCAATCAAGTTAATGGGCAAACATATCTCGGGGAGTCGGCGGAGGTGAGCGCGATGATGGAGATGCGAGCAGGAGCCCCTCGCGGCGGCGGCGGGGGCGCCTCCTCCTCCGCACGAGGTCGCGGGGCCGGCAGGGTTCATTTCAAGGGCGAACTCTTCAAGGGAATCATGACTCGAGACTCCATGTGCTGAATGAGCGGCACTGCGGGAGCAAGTCCGGTCAAGGGCACGCACACTTAGACGGCTTCATAGCGCTAAACAAGGCAGCGAACCGACGATGGCACGATGGCAGTGCGCTTAAAAAACCAAAAACAAGCCACGGCGCTAACATTTGAGGCGCGCAGACGCGAATCCAGCGAGAGCGGCGGCCAAACCTGTGTAGTAGACCACCTCGTCCCAGCCTTCCCGCTGCCAGGCCGCGTTTCGAATGTTTTCCCTGGACTGCAGATCCTTGTAGGCTGCAAAAGGATGACAAGATGAGGCGGTCGGTCAGCGGCGGCGGAATCCCGGCCACGACCGGAGCCAGGCTGCGCGGCGCTCACCCCACAAGTGGTGAACTTGGTACAAGCTTCCGATCTGGGAGAAAAATCCTCCCACGGCTTCCTGGTTCTGCTGGCGAATCTCGATGGCGCGCGCCCTGCACAGAGGAGCGCCACACGCCCACGCCGTTATTTCCATGGCTTCCGGTCCGCCAAGGGCAAGTGGCCGCTTCCAACCGAGGTGGCCGCCATTTTTCTTGCATTCACTTTCATCTTAAATAGCCGCCAAGGCTCTTCTTCGCTTCGTTGCTTTATTGTCATGAAGAACAAGCGTCGTTCCATTTCATCCTCGCTGGCGGCCACAGAAAAACAACGCCCCTTCTAGCCCCTAACTCCCGCATGGCGACAATACGGCAGTTGCGAGGGACTCACCAGTAGTTGCCCCACTCGATCATGGTGCCGGGCTGCAAGGCAAACGGAGGGTCAAGGGCGGCGGCGTGCTGCGCCGTGGGTGCGAGCGTGCGGGAAGCGCTTTCGCTTACCCTGAGCTGGTACGATCGCAGCTCGTAGATGTTGGGCCCGGCGCGGGGGACCGGCTCGTTCCAGAAACTGAACTCGTGCAGCAGCTGATTCCTGCGAGACAGCAACATCTTGCCGCGCTCCCGCCGGTAGTCGGCGAACATCTGGCGGGCAGCGCGTCGTCATCGTCATCATCATCATCATCAACAACGTTCAACGAGTTGAGAAGCGCAAGGGCCGTCGGGTGGCCGATCTTGGAGGGCCGCGCGCACGCCAAGTGCGTCCTGCCGCAAAGCCGCAACCAAAGCGACGGTGGCTGGAAAATGCGATCGGCGCTTACCTGGTTCTGCCGGAGCTTGCTCATGACTTGGGTGAGGGCCGGGTAACCTCCTCGATATCGCCACAGGTGCACTGCAACAGGCATCGCCAGCGTTCAACATTCACCCCGCCGCGGCTTCAATTATCCGTCGCCTTGAATAACGGCCCCCGGTGATGCCGAGCGCTAGCATGGCTACGGCACGCTCGCTCTAAGCTAGCAGGCCAGCTTGCTTGGTTGAAATGCACAAAAAAAAACAAGCCGATGCCTCTTTGGGGATGAAATTGTCACGAGGTCCCAAAGTGCCCCCCCCCCACCCCCCCCATATTGGTGGCCGCCGAGTGGAGCGCGTCACAAGAGCGTCGGCGGCGTCTGACCTGCCTGGTCCTGTTCTCCGTACCACGTGTTCCACGTTCCGACGAGCTCGCACGGGTATTCCGGGTCGGCGTGGACGGAAGGCAACACGCTCTCGCTGCGACGCACACAGACACACCCGGCGGTTGACGGGGGAATCGGACTCGCGCCGTACCAAAGTGCCTTACCAGAGTTGGTTGTAGTCTTCCAGGCACTCGGGCTTGACGTTGTGAACTGCGAGAGGGAGGAAGCAAAAGACGGAGGATGGAGGATGGATGGATGGAGCGCATCCGAGGGAGGTGAGGATCGGGCGCGGCGCATCAACTCACACTGGATCTTGTACAGGTTGTTGTCTTCCTTCTTAGCCAGCAGGTGCGAGTGGGCGTCCTTGCGCGGGTCCACCTTCCTCACAAACAGAGACTTGAACCAGCTGTCCTGCAGCCCAGACAAGCTCCTGCCACGTGCGCACGCACACAAAACACCAAAATCTTGACACTGTGGCCCGAGAACGCATAAAACGGGGTCAGATGGAGGCAACCGATTGGCTTTGACGACCCCTGAAGGCAAAAGTCCAAAGGAAAAAAAAGAGGAAGAACCCGTTTGGGCCCATGACAAGGGCCCATGTCAACATCGGTTCATGGTCGGTGCTGCCCGCGATCACAGAAACTAATACGCTGCTCTCGTCCCCCAGGAAGCTTTATCACGTGACTGACAGGGGGGGGGGGAGACACAAGTTTGTGTTGTGGGAGTACGGCGAGCTGTGCACCGAATCGTCAGTCACGAGAACGTTGACGCGTCAATATTTTGACCTTGAATGCGCTTTGGGAGTGTCACCAACTTTGCCGCTCCTCGTCCAGCCATTCGACAAACATCCGAAGCGCTTCAGATTTCATGCAGAAAAACAACAGCGATCCATTTGACGTCGAGTTTTCATTTGAGCCAGCACCGCTGCTAGCAAACGACGTCGGTTGCGTACATTCGTGATAGCCACCGAGGCTAGCTTTAGCTTAGCCGCCTAGCACGTCACCGGTGTTGACATTGACGCAATGCCGCGGCGGATTAACTCAAATCGACCGCGGCCGAGTTGGACTCGACAGAAACTCACCTGACGGTACCGCGAAAAGGTCCGCTCGTGGCGAGAGTTTGTTGCGAGTGTTTGACGCTCGTCAGCCACCTGGGCGCCGTGTGAAGGACTCGCGCCGCCATCTTGCTTCAGGTGGACGGAAGCTCGCCCGGACCAAAAGTGCGCGTCGCCACAACCACACGCTACGCTTCAAATGGAGCAAACCAGTCCGTTTGAAATATTTATTATTTTTATGGGAGGGGGGGGGGGGGGCTTTGATTGAAAAAAATATTTGACACAAACATTATCTAAAGCAATCAATAGTTGCAGCCCTCATACAAGCATTTGTCATCATCAGGGGTATGCCAAACAGGCAAAAAAAGAGCCAGTTGCGCTTTTTATTGTCAACTTAGATTTAATGGTCAACGCAAGGACACGAATATGCAAAAAGTCCAAGTGCACTGGGATTTGTCTTTGTTTTCATGGAGTACAGCATGAAAAGTACTTTCCAGGCAGCCCCTTGGAGGTCCTCGTAGTGAGCATGCGCGCCGTCAAGATTTGAAGCGTCGGGTTGCGATCCGTCGCCGCTTTTCTCCAGATTCCTCCAACACACTTGGATCACGCTTCATGTTTCATCAAGAAGTGATTGCGGGAATGCTTATTCGTCCACATGCGTCCTGCGCCCGCCTCTGGCACAAAATCATCCGGCATAGCTCGCAGCTCGCCCGCAACTCGGATGAGGAGAAGCGCTCGGCAAAACCTAGGGAAGCTCCTTCAAACCATCGTCCCTTGACATGGACGCGTCGGCCGTGATGTTCAAGCTTTGGACTTTGCGGGCCAAAGTCTCGGCCTCGGCGTGAAGCTCGTCCGGCGGCTCCAGGAAGTGGACGCCGGCCACCCGCTTGCCCGTCAGCGGGTCGACGCCGCGACCCACCTTGTGGACCACCTGGGCCAGCTCGTGCTTGACGTGTTTGGAACGCGGCTCGACCAGGGCCTTGAGCAGCACCACGTCGCCCACCGTGCACTGCTGCTGCGCGTCGTGCGCAAAGTAGGTCTTCCTCCTGTTGTAGAACTGAATCACACCGGGAGGAACGGGTGAGATTTTGCTCGCGCTCGCTTCAAGGCAGTCACGATTCAAAGAGTGCAAAAATCACACCATCATACATGGGCGACCGTTCATTCGCTCGTACGAGCAGCCACGTTGAGACCATTCGCGGTCCCTCCTTCAGAACAGCCTCTAACGGTCCTTTCCCTGCGTGTGCGTATTTACCTTGAGCAGGTAGGGGTCCAGCACGAGCCTGGTGACGCGCACTTTGGCGGTCTTGGTCATTTTGGTTCCGATAACTCTGCCGATGATCCATTTGGCGTGCACGGACGCCTGCTTGGCCGACATTCTTCTTCCTGTGCCGCTTCTTCTCGCGTGAAACGAGAGCGGTCGTCGCAAAGTCAGCAGTTCCTCCGCTTTGACGCGACTCGTCACGTCGCGCTCATGCTAACGCGAAGCAAGGCTCCGCCGTGTTCACAAACTGCCGCGAGCTTAACGTTGGGCTCGACGCGGAACAAATTTACGTTTTGAGGAACTGCAAGGTCACGCGAGACATCGCGGACGCGTCGTTTCCTTCTCCTCGCGGTTCACGTCGCCGAGCGTGGCCCACTTTGATGACGTCATCGCGGGCAAGGAAAAGGGAAGGCGCTCTATGGCCTCGACAGAAAAATACAACAACGGGGTTTTCTAATTCAACAACGCCAGAATCGCCAACACAATCTCACCAAACTACATAAACGATGGTTGAGGCGGTGCACTTTGAGATTAGTGTGTTGTAAGGTGCAATTATTTTTTGTTTTTGCCAGGTTAGTGTGAAAAGTTACGAGCGAGACAAGTGCCAAGTCGGCATCAATGCACAGCCGTGAGACCGGAAGTGGAGCGTCGAACTTCCTGCTTGGCTCCCAGAAGCGAGGGGGGGGGGGGGCACGTTAATTCACAAGCGTGTCGGCCAAACGTTTGCTATTTAAGGTAACGAGCGCCAAGCCAAGTCCGAGCGTTTTTCCTTCCTTCTTCTCCTCCGATGATCTCACTGGCGCAATCACGTCGCCTCATTATTACTGCCGTTATCACACGGCTGCCTTGTATCAAATATTCCAATATTTATCCACACATAATCTCCTGGCTGACACACAGTGCAAATATTTGCGCAGCATGCGACATTCCACATCGATGTTATGTTTTCAATGACGACACGCGAAGCTCCTTATCACACGCCTGCTCCAATAACAACTTTTTTAGTTGTCGTCACATTTCAAGAGGAGGCCGCCAACGGCATTTTGAACGCGACGTCTTTCGAAGCCTCGCCGTCAAACCGGCGCTTCGTCTCCACACAAACGACACTTGTGTGCCCGGGCGCCGATGTCATCGTGTGACATCATCAGCAAGCCCTCGGCCTCATCAATCATTTCAGTGGGGCTGCCGTCAAAAACCTCGACGCCGGTCAAACGGCTAGGGCTGGCGGTCTCGCCGCTCCCCGAGGCACCTGAGCCGACAAAAGGCGCACGTGAAGAAATGTGCCAAAGCATGCCGTGCGGTGCATCGCGCCGTCCCGTACGCGCGCCTCCTGCGTGACTAGTGAAGCAAGCGTTTTGATCTGTTGTCACGGCACCAAAAGCAAAGAAAGGTCCAAATTCTTTTCCAACTGGGAACAAAGTGTTTCGGATCGTGAGCGCTTGCTAGCATGATGGTACAAGCGCGCTACAAGTGAGGAGAACGTTGGCCCCGTCGCGTCACGTCGCGCCACGCGCAGACTTTACGAGCTGGAGGACGTCGGCCACTGGCCCCGCTTCACCTCGTTGCTGGCGCTTGCTGCACAAAACGAAATATTGTGCAGACAAACCGAGCCCCCCGCCCCACCCGTAGCCTGCCAAACAAGACCCCCCCCCCCGCCCTCTCCCCTACCGCCGGGGCGGCTCACACGTTAACGTGTTTACAGAGTGTCGTCATTGTGCGCGCCGGCCAGCCGAGTTGTTCGCGCGAGCGCGCGGGCGCGGCCCCTTCAACATAAGGCGCCGCTTGTTACATGGCAAAACAACATCGGACTTGACAAAAGGGGTTGGGGGGGTGGGGGGGGCCTCCACTTATGGAAAGAAACCAGCTGCAATCCAGACGCGCGAGTCCTCGGGCGCAGGTGGACGGAGGAGACGGCGAGCGACTCTTTGTTCAAGAATCAAACAATCTGCTCAATCGATTGAATTCAGAAGCGACAAACCTTCTACAAGGCGACCGGTCACGCGGTCGTCGTCCGGGACGGAAGCCTTTGCGACCGTCCGACTCAAAGCAAAGTCGTGAGCGGAGCGCCGCCCGGTCTCCAAAGGCCACGCCGCCGCGTTGCAATCCAAACGGTTCGGACTCAAGAGTCCCCGAACGGCGTTGCGGCGGCCGCGATAAGGAAACGACGAGAACGCCGGCAGCTTTGCCGCGGGATCGACAAAATCACGTTTCCGTTCCGAGTCTCTTGGGCAACAAATCGGTCACGCGGGTCGCCGAGGGCTTCTCACGACCTCCCCGGCAGTGCAAAGCTCTCAGGCCGCAAGCGACCGCTCACCGGCCCACGTGCGGACAAAGGCGCCGAACAGCGTCGGAAATGGAGGCGATCCCAAAATGAATCCAAATGATTGAAAGGGGAAAAGTTTCAAGTGGAAAGATCAGCCGACGCCGCGGTTCCGTCAACGGAGCTGCCCCCCTCGCGTCACCTCGTCGCCGCAAATATTGTCGCACTCTGCCAGTCGTATTATTGTTGTTGTTAGCATGTTGCTAAGGCGCCGCAGCGTGACGGATGTTGTTGCTCAAATAAAGCTCCTCATGAATCACGAGACTTTCCAGCGTGCGTAATGGCGTCCCATCCAATGTCCACTTCCTGTTGCCGAGCCTGAACCCGCCGCCGGGTCGCCGCCGGGCCCGGGTGGACTTGATTGACACTTTCAGCACCTGCGCAAATGAATGGACATACTCATAAAGACGTCAAAGCTGCCTCGCGCGCGCCAGCCCAGCCCGGGGAGCAACGTCGCCATCCCGCAAAAACCCGAGCCGCACATCGAGAGCATCGCCGGAATTCCCAGAAGAGCGACCCCACGCCGCACGTCGGAAGATGTGAAAGCGCGCCGCGGCACGCGATCGGACGCGACGAGGGTTGAGGACGCGTCAGCTCGCGCGACGACTTCTGACGATTCCCCGGAGGCGGCTAACGACAAGCGACAACGTGATGATTTCTCGCGGCATCCCGCCGATATGTGCAACACGCGCCGACCCACCGAGACGCGGACTCCGCGCCGTGCGACTTCGGCGCAGCAAATAACGAGACAAAGCGAGGCGTGACGGGAAAGGCCGCGGTCTCATTGTCTCAAGACAAAATCCAAAGAAAATCATTTGACAAAGTGAACGCGTCATTGTTGCCGAGTGGGAACGAGCGGCCATTGGCTTGCGATGAGGAGAGCGGCAGGCAGCAGACGTTAGCTAATGTCTACGTCAAGCCCCCCCCCCCCCCCCCCCCCGTTCCCTGCACTCGCGCGAGGGCACAAGCGCAGCGAGCGCGCAGACGTCCAGAAAAACGCGATAAGGCGGACGAAGGGCAGACCTCGGCCAAAGCGCCCGAACGCATCTTGACGTCCTGCTAGCATAGCGCGTAGCGCACGTGGAAACGCCGGCCGTGGCTCATTATCAGCGGAATGCCTTGCGAGCTTTTTTGCTGAGAAAGGTCGGTGTTGCTCGCAGATCCTTCCCATGACCCCCCCCCCCCCCCCCCCCCCCAAGACGGTTGAAACAACAGGCGATCTCGCAGTCAGCCCGATAGAAACACCGAACACGGGCAGACTTCATCCATCACGGCGGCGTCGACACTCGAACAGCCGCCAAAGGATCGGGACTCGATCCGCCAATCGATGGAGCCGGAAGTCAATCGGAGGGCGGACCAAACTTTGGAAGGATGAGCGGGAAAGGCCGCCAAAGCCGCTCGTCTTTCATATCCTCGGATGTGGCGCGCTCGGCATTTCAGACAGCGACAAAGTGCCAAGCGAAGCGGCGGCGCTCGCTCACTTCCTCCCGGCTGGCACCGCAACTTTGTTATTCGGGAGCCTTTACGACACAATCCTGACCCGTGAATGGACGCTCTGTCGGGCTCGCCGCTCACAAGCACGCACGCGTCGTCGCCATCTTTCCGCGAGTGCGCTCGGACGTCCGTCACGTCACCACACGCGCGCACGCACGTGCGGGTTACACGTTGACGGCCGCGGGCGCGCCCGCCATGATGTCACAGCGGCTCGAGGATGTGAGCGCAGCTTTCCGCCGCGCTGGCACGCGCGGGCTGCGGCAGGGGCATTCGCGCTCGTCAATGCTTGAATGAGGCCATTCTTTTGCCCTTTTCCCCGCGACGGCGGCGCCACCTCGAGATGCGAGCGACCCGTAGCGCCGCGGAGGCTTCCAACGGCCAATTTGGTCCTCGGACTTGCGAGCTCAAACCCGAGCTACGAGCTGACCGGACCGGGCGCCAAACTGCCTCTCGAAGCGGCTCTTCTCCTCGGGAGAAGGCCATCCCGGCCCGCTTTGGGCAAAAGGCGGGGCCGCGCCCCCAGCCGCTCGCATGTCGACAAACGACAGACAAAAGAGAAATCCACCGCAAGCGCGCCAATGCTAACGTCGAGCGGGAAACCGCGTGGGCAAACGCGAGCTAGCGATCGCCCGACCATATCGCAATCCTCAGCGGCATACATTCTTGATCCTATGCAAAGAGAGACCGACTGTGTCGTGCGGCGCATCGGCACGTCGGCCGGCGGCACCAAAATTTGGGATGATTTAGTCCCGCTTGCGACTTGGATGTTTTTCCAAGTCTCGGTACTTGGACAGCGCTGCGTTTCTCCACTGACCTCATCGCGGAGAGCCTCGGCGACTTCGCCGGCTTAAGTTTCAACGTTGAACAACTTTTTTTTTCCCTTTCGTTTGTTTCTTCTCCCGAACTCGTTGCAAATAAACAGTGCGTGTTCCAATGCGTTTTCTTGTCCGCTCGTCCGTCTCGGCGTGAGCGCCCGGGGCCCGATCGGAGGGCGGCGTCCGTCTCAGCCCCCTCCCTCCTCCCCTTCCCGCAAAGTCTCGGCGGGATAAAAGCGGCCGGCTCGGAGCGGGCCGGGACGTTTGGGAGCAGGATGGCAGGAGGCACGCGGCGCTGCTACCTGAGAGGCGCGGCCCCGCCGCCGGCGGCGCTGCCGCTGCTGCTGCTGGTCCTGGCGTTGTGCGGACCCTCGCTGCAAGGAGGTGAGTCGCCCTCGCCGCCGCGACCGGCCGGCGGTCGTCACCTCCCGCCGACCGGGCTGGCCGCTTCTTCTTCGCCTTCGTGCGATGCGCAAATATCGCATCGCACGCGTGCTCTCCTACCCTCGGCATCGGAGGTTTCAATTTGCCGATTGGGACGGTCAGACAATCGTTTGGTGATCCTGTTCGGCTCCAAAGACCAGAACGGAAGCAAACCTCGATTTGTTTCCAAAGTCACGCAAATCGGAATTGCCCACGAAAATAACGGCCAGCTCGGGAGAACCACTCCTGCTTTCTCTCCCGCATCATCCATCCGTCATCGAATCGGCTTCTCCCGAGGAGGGTCGCGGCCGCGACGGAGCCCGAATCCCGGCCGCCTTCTCACGCTCACACCTCGGGACAATTTCTAGCGCTCCATTAGGCCTCCGTGCGTGTTTTTGGCACGCGGGAGGAAAGCGGAGTACGGCCCGAGCCCGAGTCCTGCACCGCGGGCCCGACGCGCTAACGGGTCAACCGGCGCGTCGCCCTCCCGTATCATGGTTATGTTCACAAGGGCTTGCGCTGGCCTTATGGCACGGGAGGCGGAATTGTGCCGCACTTGAAAGTGAGCTGGAGTTTTGGACTTTGGCAGAGTCCCGGCGGGCTTTGGGGCAGGGGAGGCGGGCCCGCGCATCGAAATGCAACAATACATGACGTTACACCCAGACGAGTCATTCGCATTCTTTAGGAATCCCTATAGACCGAGGTGGTGGGAGGGGGGGGGGGCGGATTAGAATTCTACTTTTCCTTTTATAGCCAACTTTCTATTTATGGCCCTCAGGTTTCATCCAAGGCAACGCAGCACTCTCAATTAACAGCAGAGGGGGAAACCTGCGTTCACGATGAGGGGCCACTATGCACACACACAAACACACCAAATCACACTAGGCCGATTCTGAGTATTTACAATTTTATATTTAACAATGAAGTGCTTGGTGCTCACAAAGTCATGAAAGAGCGATGACTTGCACATTTGCAGAAAAATTGCAGCCAGTCGCCCAAAAACTCCAGTTTTGCATCCGTTTTGCCCGCCGCGCGTAGGTGTGAGTTTACCAGTCGGAGCGGCCGGAATCGGCGCAGGTGCCGGAACTGGGTTCGGACCAGGTGGCGCGGGCACGGGATTCGGGCCTGGTGGTGGAGGCTTCGCTCAGGGAGGTACGGGAGGATGCTGTTCTTGGTTTGAAAAGAGAAAAGCAAAATCAACCAAAGAAAAAAAACTAACTTGTAATCAGTCCTGACGTCTACCCTGCCTTGTGTCTGGCTCTCGGTCCAGGAGCAGGAGGCTTCCAGCCTGCCACCTACGGTCCGGGCGGCGGGGGAGCGGGAGGTGCGGCTGCAAGTTTTGGGGCCGGTATGACAAATGATGATTCTTATTTCCCGTGGTGCAATTTTCTGAGAATACTTCTTGACCGGTTCAAACCGCTCCTTCCAGGTGCGAAGCCTCCGAAAACAGGTAAGGCTTCCTGCTCCTCTCACCACAGGGCAACGGCGTTAGTTTTGCGTTGGTACCCGGGATCATGCCGCTTATTTCAAATTTGCCTGAAGGTGGCGTCTACGGTGGCCAAGGAGGACTGAGTGCAGGTTTTGGACCGGGACTAGCGACGGGTGGCGGAGCCGTAGGTGCAGGTGGACTCGGACTCGGGGGTCTTGGACGTTATGGAACCGGGGGAGCCTCTGCAGCCGGTTTGGGTTTAGGAGGTCAAGCGGGTGCGGTCCAAGCACTTGGATCGCAAGGCGCCGGTCAAGGAACTGGAACGGGCCTCGTTCCCGCAGGTGTGTTTCAGGGGAAGTCAACGATGAATATGACTGAAGCGGCAAAATGCGCCCCTTTTTATCCCTCTGACGGGCCAGCCATTTTGCCACTTGCTGTCGGGTGAAAATGACATCACAGTTGCTCAACCAATTACAGCTCAGCTCCACAAAACATCTGAGCCGGGACCGGATGCCTGTCACCCGAGTCCCGAGCAAGCGGGACGTCTTTTTCGGTCGACAGCGAGCGGCAAAATGGTTGCACGTGGGCGGGTTTTGACGCTTCGTTCATATTCCAACAATTGCAACATGAATCGGAATGACATTCTGAGACTAGTGGCTGCCGCGTACCACATTTTCCTGTCAATATATATATATTTATTTTTTTGGGGGGAGGGGGTGACTTCCTCTTTCAGTTCCATTTCTACATTATTCAGTCATGGGAAGGAAGTGATCAAGTCTGCTTTTGATTCAGGTGGCTTTGGAGGTGCTTATGGACAAGGCGGCGGTAGCCAGTATCCAGGACTTGGCGGAACTGGACCCAAACCTCCGAAATCAGGTACCGGATCGGTTATGCAATGTTCACTGCTTCAAATACAGGAACATAACTGTGATTGTGGAAACAGGTTATAGTCCAGTGGGAACAGGATTCGGACCTAATGGTGCAGGGTCCGGACCAGGGAGTGCCGGAGTTGGGCCTGAAGGCATCGGATTCGGACTTGGACGTGCAGAGGGTGGGCCTGGAGGTGCAAGGTTTGGACCTGGAAGTGCGGGGGTGGGGCCTGGAGGTGCCAGGTTTGGACCTGGAAGTGCAGGGGCGGGGCCTGTGGGTGCAGGATTCCTACCCGGGGCTGCAGGAGTTGGGCCCGGCAGTAAAGCATCAAAACAACTTCCAGGTAAATTCTCGTCAATACACCAGCTGACTTTCTAGCTGGGAGAATGTGGGGGGCCTCGGTTGCTAAAATTGGGCTACCCACTCATACAGGTGTAGGGGTGCCTGGACTGTACCAAGGTGGATTTGTACCAAGTCAAGGTATGATAAAAGGCACCAAGAGCACATTTTAATCTACCAACCGATTGAAACACAAACAGACAAAGCAAACGGTGTTTCCTATTTTTTCCCTCTGTAAGATTTTGTAAGCCGAGGTGTTGTCCCTGGAGTGCCGACTGGAACTGGACTTGGACCGCAGGCTGGTATGAAATCTGGTTCATTGTGAACTCTGTGGGGCGGCGCATACCTTACAAATTCAAGTGTTGCCCCCCTCCGTGCAGGTGGCAGAGTACTCGGCCAAGGTGCAGACGGTAAGTTGAGAGCAGCTCTTACGGCAACTAAAAATCTCACGGTGACATGATCCACATTTAAAAAAACAAAAACAAAAACAAAAAAAGGGTTCACTGGTGCGCGCATGAGCATGGAAAATTGAATAATGCACTCCAGTTCAAGTCCGTCATGGCGCTTTTGTGCACTCGAATAATAGAAAAATAAGTCATTTGTTTTGCTTTAGTACGCAGCAAATGTGTAGCCCTGGTATGTCGTTATAATTAGGAAATAAAAAGTGAAAAGATAAAATAAGAAAACTGAAACAAAAAACGGATTCAGTTATTTTAAAATGACACATCCACACATCATGATAAACACTGCCCGGATGTGCCGCAAGTCTTCCACAAGGTCGGTGGCTCAGGGGGACAAAAATGAGCACCAAACAACCAACCAAGCTCTGGTGCTCATTTGAAGGCCGCGCCAAAATTTGGCTGTGCACAGCTGCATGTAAAGTTGCCTCGCACAAGTAAGTCGATGATGGATTTCTCTCTTAAGACGGTCGAGGACATCAACTGCCAGGGGTTTTTCGCGGATACCCTCTCATATCGCCCAAGTCAGGTAACTAAAGTCTGACTGAAAACTGAATTAGGCAAGAGTCACTTAAGGGCAGTCAGACCTACAAAGTGTTTTTAATGTCACAGGCACAGGAAAGTCAAAAAGTCCAGCCAAAGCAGCAGCCAAGTATGGTAAAGGCACTTTACATTAGCTTCACGCCGTACCTTTGATGACATCCTCGATACAGTCATCGATGCTTGAGCTAACCTCACTGTGTTCAGCGGGTGGAGCTGGAGCAGGTACCCTTGGTCAAGTTGGTGCTGGACTACCTGCTGGAGGGACCGGTCTCCCTGGATTTGTCGGTGGACCTGGAGCTGTTCCTGCATTCGGAGGCGGAGTTGGATCAGCTGGGGGACCTGGAGCCGTTCCTGGATATGGGGGTGGAATGGGAACAACGGGTGGACCGGGAGCTCTTCCTGGATATGGCGGTGGAGCTGGAACAGGTGCCGTATTTGGTTTTCCTCAGCGCCATTAAAGCAAAGGACACATCATTAATGAATAAATGACCTTAAGTCCGAGAGGTTCAGAAATCTATCAACGCTCTGTGCCCTAGGTTATGGTCCCGGCTCAGCCAAAGCACTCAAATATGGTGAGACATATTCATCTGAAGTTGGCATCCGGTCAATTAAACAACCTCAGACAACCCAAGTCTCAGATCCTTGAGGACCCATTCCCCCAAACTTTGTCCAGAGCAATCTGGTGGCGTCGGCACCGGTGCGACTGGAGGCCTTGGCGTACCGGGAGGGCGCTATGGCGCTGGCGTGAGTGGCCCTGGATATGGTGGCGCTGGCACTGGGATAGACGGTCCTGCATATGGCCTAGGTGCTGCTGGAACTGGATTAGGTGGTGCTGCCGGTGGACCTGGCGGAAGAGGTTATGGGCCAGGGAGTAGTGGTACTGGACCAGGAAGAGCTGGACAAGTACTCGGAGGAATAGGAACGGCATCTGCTGGTAATCATAACTCAAAAGTTCTATTTCAATCACTCAAGCTGAAGCCTGGCATTTGTTCAAGCTGCTCTGTCTTCATATTTCAGGGTACAACGGCAATGCCAAAGCCCGTAAATATGGTAAGTGAAGCCGGGTGATTCAAAACAAGGGTTGCCCCCTTTTATTGTTTGGCTGTATTTACGACAAGAACAAAACGCCCCCGGATAGGAATGTTCAGTGGAGCACTGGGAAGTCAAGGAATGAGTACTGGAGGCGTTGGACCGGGCGGAGCTGGCATGGGCTATGGACCAGGAGGGGTCAGGCCTGGTGGTGTTGGTACAGGGTTTGGACCTGGAGGAATTGTACCGAGTGGTACTGTGTCAGGGTTTGGCCCAGGAGAAGTCAGACCTGGAGGCGCAGGTAAAAGTTACGGTCCAGGAGGGGTTATTGGACCTGGGGGCGCCGGTACAGGTTTTTCACCCGGAATTGGAATGGTGCCTGGTGGCGCGAGCACTGCCTACAGACCAGAGGCAGGAGTTGGGCCTGGAGGAGCCGGCACTGGATTTGGACCAGGTGCAGGAGTTGGACCAGGAGGTAAGATTCAGATGCAGCTTTAAAAAGTAAGGACCAATGACTAACGTGGTACTCTCAGTTCTTGATGGGTCTGCATTTTTCAGGTTATGCTGGTGCCAAAGCCCGCAAATATGGTTAGAGGAACACCATTTTCGATACTCGATTACAATTTGAGGTTGTTCAGTAAGCTCCTCATCTCATTTATGTTTTCCTGGCGGGGTGATGGGTGTAGGTGGACTTGGTGTTGTAAGTGGACCAAGTTCTGGCCTTGGAGGAGCAGGGTTCCACGGGCGAGGCGCTGGAGGAGCCGGTGCAGGACTCGGGGCAAGTGGACTGCCCCCTTCTAGTGTTGGAATTGGGGGAGCACATGGTGGTTTTGGACCAGGTGGCGCCGGAGGTATACGACACTGCAAAATCTTGTCCTCTTATTCATATTCGGTCACTAGTGCTGTTGACCGTCCTCAATGATGGGCGTTTAGTAACAGGAACAAAATTCATCTCGCATGTTCTCCTGGTGGTGCCAAGTCTCTCGTGTGCACCGACTGTAATCGCATCAAACAAAATAAGCAATATGCGTGGAAAGTATCTACACATAGGTTACATGAAAAGTGTGCTTCAACTGTTCAGGTCTTCCTGTTGGCGGTGGAGTGCCTGGGTCGGGTGTAGATGGAAGACGAGGGGGAGCGCCGGGGACCACCGGAACCGGATATGGACTTGGGGGTTACAGCCCCGAGGCTGGGACAGGCTTTGAATCAGCGACAGGCTACGGTGCAGGGGCAGGGACTGGGACTGGATATGGACCAGGTTCGAATGACTTTATGGCGACATCAAATAACGAAATAAATGAATATTATAACGATGACTGAACTCATCAAAATGTCATTCACAGACTATGGAGTTGGCTCGAAAGCTGCCAAATATGGTACAAATATGACGTCGCTTCATTCAAATGAGCACCCTATAATAGATGAAGTCTTTGCTCTCGTCCCCATAAATGACTTGTGTGATCGGTGCAGGACAAGGTGGAGCCGGACAAAGTGGAGTCGGTGGAGGGGTACTCGGAGGCGGGCCCGGACAAGGTAGCTTTTGATTATAGATCATTTTTGTCAAGCTTCATGATTTCTTGTACCTGATGGAAACAACAGACGGTGCTTTTTAACTATTCCTTTCACGAGCTCCAGTATGAAAAGAAAGAGAGCAATTCAGACTTGCATTTACCTGCTGGCATGCGCACACCACACTAGGTCAAACTGGTGGAGTGTCAACGGGACCAGGCGGTGGCACTGGCGCTGCGGTCAATGGTACCAGAGTGTACATGAACGGAAGCGGCAGGGGCGAGGCCGCTCGCACAACAACTAGACCCGGCGGTAAGGTTCCGTCGGTGTAAAAATCGGATTTAAACGAGGTTAGTCGGTAATCCAAATGTGTGCTGGGTCAGGGCGAGGCACTGCGCGAGGAACAATGGCGCCACTAGCGGAAGGCACGTACACAACAACTATCATCAAATTGGTATCGACCAACAATTTCAATTGTAACAATCTGTCCTATTCCAGGTGAGGGTGGTCCGGGCGGTATGATAGAGGGCTCTGGCATTGCTGCAGGAGAAGGTGTGTTTAAATGTAACTTCTACTTGTAGAGATACAACACTGCACCGTAAGGCCTGAGGATCCACTCAGCCTTCAAACACTGAGGGGGGGAGGGGGGGGTTGCGTGCTCGTGTTTAAACAGGCAAACAATCCCTGCTGTTGAATCAAAGTGTGCACATGAATAAACACCTACTGCAACAGGGGCCGGCGGGGGGGTCGCTGGCAGACCATTTGGTGCAGGAACTGATGGAGACGGTCTTAAAGGAACAGGAATTCCCATCCCTGGAGGCAGACCAGGTAAGTGTTACACACGATTCTTCAAATCCTATTTATCGTTTGGACACGCAGTTTTTTTTCCCTCTCTGAAACAGGATTCGGTGGGACTCCTCTTCCAGGTAAGAGCTTCGTTTCTAGATTGGGTTTGTTTGCCTCGGCGGTCATTGTTGTAAGTGTGCTTGTTGTCGTGATGCCCGACAGGATCCACAGGAGCCGCACCCGGTACGTTGACGTCAAACTTCGGGGAAAGATCACACAAAGACCAAAGCCTGCCTGAAACTTCACAGATTATCTCTACGTCTTGTCTTCTGTCATTGCAGGTGGTGGGGGAGCTGTCCAACCAACTGGTATGACTTTAGACATTCCACTGTACGTACAGTTACACCTCCAATGGAAGAAAACCTAACGGCCGTGTCTCATAACTCCAGGCGCAAGTGGGGTCCTACCTGGAGCTAAACCTCTCAAAGCACCTGGTGACTCACTGCCACTTTTAAAGTTGACCATTCTTAGTCCTTTTAATTGCATCCATTTAATAAGGGACTGCTGGTCTTCTATGTGTTAGGAGTCCCGAGAGGAGATACCCCAGGTGAGGGCGAGGGACAAGTACGTCCTGATGGAAGCGCAGATGGTCAGCGTAGGACAGGAGGAAGATTGACCGGAGGAGAAGGTGTACGAGACTCTGGAACTGGATTTGGACTAGCAGGAGGCGCGACACCAAAACCATCCAAAGGTACCTCTCCAATGCATTTTGTGATTTACATGATAATTTGATAGCAACGCAGGAACGACGTTTACAAACAATTAAAATGATGTGGTCCTCAATACAGCATACAATCCGGATGGGACCAAAGTTGGAGCTTTACCTGGTGGAGTAGGAGGTGGCACCGGGGTAGTTGGAGGAGGTCCGGGAGGAGTTGGGACCGGACCCGGTGTAGTTGAAGGAGGTCCAGGAGGGGGGACTGGACTTGGTGTTAGTGGAGGATATCCACAAGGAGTTGGGGCCTCTGGCGGAGTAGGAACAGGTCTCACAAAACCTGGAAAAAGTGAGCGACTGAAAAAAAAAAGCTTCTTCAACTGTGTGAAAAGTACATACTGATGCCAAAAAAAAAAAAAGTCTACATCTCACTCATCATCTATCACAGGTTATGGTGCTGTTGGAGCTGGAGCTTTACCAGGTGGAGGTATATCAATTAACAATTTTATTAGCCAATTAAATAAAACAAACCCTCAAAAAATGCAGCCCAAATCTTTCCCCTTTAGGTCTACGCTTCCCGAATGGAGCTGGTGTAGGACACGGAGGAAACCCAGGCAAAAGTACCTTGCTCGAGAATTTTATTTTTTTCAACGTCACCCGAGAATCCATGTTAAAGATGAGATCATTCGAGCCGAGTTTCTGTTTTCCAATCAGCGTTGGGAAGCCAAGGTGGAGTTGGGACTGGCAGCTATGGCGGTCCCGGAGGTGTTGGTGCTGGTCCGGGAGGAGGTGGGATTGGTGTCATTGGAGGAGGTCAAGGAGGATTTGGGACTGGACTTGATGGAGTTGGGAGCGGGCCTGGCGTATATGGAGGGGGTCCTGGAAGAGTGGGGCCCGGGCCTGGAGAAGTAGCTACGGCTCTCACGGAAGCTGGAAAAAGTGAGCTGCTTATAAACTTGCTTATAAAATGTGAGAAAAGTACACAATGAAGGCCAAGTTAGAAGGAGATGAATACATTTCACACTTCCTCAATCGTAGGTTATGGTGCTACTGGAGCTGGACCCTTCCCAGCTGGAGGTATGTCTTTTTCTTACATGCAGAATAAAATGACGGATTGCAAAAATGTGTACTCTGACTTTACCTCCCTCCCAGGTTTACGCTTCCCGACTGGAGCTGGTGCAGGACAAGGAGGTAATCCAGGGTTACCTGGCTTGAGAACCCTCTTGCTGCCTTGCCCCCCCCAAATATGAACCATTTTTGTCTCCATATCAGCATATGGGAACTTTGGTTCAGGAAGTCAAGGTGGGCGCGGGGCTGGTGGCTACGATGGTGCCGGAGGTGTTGGCCCCAATTCGGGAGGACTTGGGACAGGAACAGGTGTGACTGGAGGAGGTCCAGGACAATTGGGGACTGGGCCCGGTGCCGTCGGTGGAGGTACAGGAGTCGTCGGAACGGGTCTTGGTGGCATGGTGCCTGGCAGAGTAGGACCAGGGATCGCAAAACCTGGAAAAAGTGAGCTGCTTCAAAACAAATGAACTGTGCGAAAAGTACACCATGAAATCTGCGCAATGAAATGTGTCAAAAGTATACAATGAAGTCAACGTTGCAAAAAGGTTTCTCCATTCCCCCCGTCATTTCTCGTAGGTTACGATGGTGCCGGTGGAGCTGGAGTCTTGCCAGGTGGAGGTATGACAAATTGCACTTGCAAGATCAAGGTGTCAGACTTTTCTAAAAAAACGTGCAATCGAACTCTTTGCTCCATCTCAGGTCTACGTTTTCCGAACGGCGCCGGCGTAGGGCAAGGAGGAAAACCAGGCAAAAGTACTGTCCCTTTTCTTTGAGGACTCTCTTGCTTCCGCGGGATATGTTTTCATCGTATATATGTGTCTTCATATCAGCTTATGGTACTTTCGGAGCGGGGGGTCAAGGTGGACTCGGACCCGGCGGCTATGCTGGACCCGGAGGTGTTGGTGCCGGTCATGGAGGCTATGGTACAGGGCTTGGAGGTTTTGGTCCTGGGCTCAGCAGTTATGGGGGTGGACCTGGAGCCTATGATGCCAAGCTCGGAGGCAGGGGCATGGGTGGTAATCTTGGTGGAACTGGAAACTTTGGATTTGGACCTGCTGGAGCGGGTCCTGGCGGACCGGGTTATGGTGGGGGTGCCGGTGGACCGGGAGGATATGCCGGTAAGGTTAAATTTCGGAAGAAAAATGTTCTTCAAAAGTATTTTGATTGATATGGCATGCTCTCTCTCATTCAGCTTCAAGGCACGGTGCTGGAAAACCATCAAAAAGTATGCAGACACCGACAAACATCCAATCAGGCTTTCACTTCCAGCACGTAAACAGAAACATGATTTATTTGTAGGCTATGGGGCAGGAGCTGTTGGAAATAGAAATGGGTCTGGTGGCTACGGAACCGGAGGAGTTGGAGCCGCCTCCGGTCCAGGGGCTTTCGGACAAGGTGGTATTGGTCCTGGAGCATATGGGCCTGGCGCTGCAGGAGCAGGACAACGATTGGGTGGCTTTGGAACTGGGACAGGTGGCTACGGACCAGGTGGTGGTGCCACAGGGCCTGGCGGCTATGGAGCTGGTGGAGCGGGTCAAGGATTGAACATCAGGAAGCCCGCCAAATCGGGTATGATGACAGCATCTTTTTCTGACATTGAAAATGTAAAGTTAAAACATACTTGGGTTTTTCTTTCTGTATGGCAGGCTACGGTTCATCCTCGCTTGGAGGAGCTGGCTATGGCACTTTCGTACCAAGCGGTGCTGGCACGGGAGCAGGTGGATTTGGACCAGCCGGTGGCTTCAGACCCAGTGGTGCCGGCACGGGAACCGGCGGTTACGGACCGGCAGGTGGACTACGACCAGGAGGTGCCGTGGCGGGAGGCTTCATACCGGGAAATGCTGGCACAGCAACAGGTGGCTTTGGACCCGGTGGTGACTTCAGACCAGGTGGTTCAGGTCCTGGAACAGGTGGATTGGTACCAAGCGGTGCTACCAAGGGCAGGGGAGGCTTCACACCAGGTGCTGCCGGCACAGGAACCGGTGGAATCGGACCAGGGGTTGCTGGAGCGGGCGGCTTCGGTCCAGCCGGCGCAGGCATGGGAATGGGTGGATTTGGACCGGCGGCTGCCGGGGCAGGCGGCTTCGGCCCAGGCACAGGAACAGGTAGTTTTGGACCCGGAGTTTCCGGCACGGGAGCAGGTGGCTTCGGTCCTGGTGGCGCCGGCCCAGGATTAGGTGGTTTTGGACCGGGTGGCCAGCCATCCGGCAAAGGTAAACCCTTGATACTGGGTAAGATCGCACATTGCATCACAATGCGCATATGCAGTCACAACAATATGCTTATATTTCATCCTAATTGCCCTAATTGAATTGCATCCATGTTTTCCAACAGGTGGTGCCGTTTTCAATGGAGCGGGACCAGGCAGCTATGGCCCGGGAGGAACCGGGACGGGCTCTTATGGCTTCGGGCCCAGGGGTGCTGGAATCGGAGGCTATGGTCCAGGAGCGGCCGGAAGCGCGCCGACGATAGGCGGCCGTGCGGGATACGGACCTGGCGGGCAAGCGTTTGGAGCAACAAAACCTGCAAAGTCAGGTTACGGATCATCCTTTGGAGGAGCAGGATATAGGCCGGGTAAACGACGTCCATTCAACAGCGTCGCTAAGCCCTGTTGAATTGTTAACTCCCGACAGCTTGACCTTGTAGCCTGGTCCCGACCATAAACGTGAGAGTGAGTCCGCTTGCGAGCCATCTGCGATGAGCAGGCGGCGCTGTGCCGGTCGGGGGCGGGGTACGGGTGGAGGGGTCCAATAATTGGGCGACTTAGCGCTCAAGACTCCCCGGCTCGTGAAAGTGAGCTTTTGATTCAAATGTGCGATTGCAATACAAGCCGAGGAAAAAAACAAACGCGCTTCCTATGAAGTGGGCGCTTCGGGAGTCAATGGCCTCAACTTACTTTTCAAAGCACGGGCGACAAAAAAGATTTTGACATTTGCCCCATCAAGAGTCAAACGTGAGTGTTTTCGTCCAGCAGGGGGCGCCATGAGCGGCTTCGGCGGACCGGCTCCCGGAGGCTATCCCGGTAAACAAAGCTTGACTTGTTTGAGCTTGCCCGGTGTGTTCTCTTTGATTTGGACATGACACGCAAACGAGCGGGAAAGTATCGTTTCACCAAAAACACGGACTTCTTCTCGGTTGTTGAAACCAACGTCACATCTAATCTCATAAAAGAGACACCGACTTCCGTATCATAGCTACGCCCGGGATGCTCTTTTAGTTGAGCGTGTGATTATCGGACACTCGTTGCAGTCTCGATAGGGCGCCTGAAAGCTTCTTCTCGCCTTCTTTTTGTCTTGCAGGATACGCGGGGGCCGCGCAAAAATGTAAGAGCTTCCGCCGCGCCCGCTGGAACGTGCCCGTTTCATTCAAATGACACAAAGGATTGCCACGCGGCACAAAATCGATCAATCAATCACTCATGTTCATTTTACGAGAAGCATCGTATTTTGAACGGAACTTGATTGAATTTGAAATGCAAACGGTGGCTTGAAAGCCCAGTTTCTCTTGATACCCTCAGACGGGGCTCCACCTTTGTTGTTGTGGGCGTGGCAATACCTTTGCCCATACGGTTGAGCCGGACGAGGCGGCACGAAGCCTTCAGATTAAGAGCGTTGACTTGTCATGTGTGTTGCAGCGAGCGCGCAGAAGGCGGCCAAGTACGCCGCCATGCAGAGCCTGTTGGCAGGGGGAGCCTACGGAGGTAACACGCGCATCACACAGCTAAAGCGCCGATACGACAACGCGACACGCGTGGCCTCTCGGCGCACGGGTTGCTTTCCGAGCTGTAGCCGCCAGGCGCGTCCGCTTGACACCGTGGAAAAATGAGGCCCCGCGCATAGCGTAGAAATGCGCGGCCGGTCTTTGCCAAGCCGCAAAAGAGGCGAAAGCACTTTGGCTCCGATTGCGCCCTACAACCCGAATGCCGCCCATCTTCGGCTTTTAAAAGGGTTATTGACTGCACCCCACACGGCGGACAGAATATATTGCCCCGAGTGTCGTTGGACGCTCTTGCCGTGTGCCAAAGTCGCCGGCGGCTTCGTCACCGCTGAAACGTGCCCGCTCATTTGCCCGAGTGCGACGACGGCGTTGCGCATCATCACCCCTTAGCGCCGAAGCTAACGTAGGCGCTCGACATACAGTACGCGCGACAGCCGCGCGTCCTGTCCGACCGGCCGTGGGTCAACTTGCTGTTGTTGCAGGCGCCGGCGGCTGTCAGGGCAAATACTGCGGCCCGAGGAGGAAGTGAGCGCACCGAGCGGGATGTGACCTCATTGCAACAACGGAGCAAACGAAGCTTCCTACCTTCGCTGGAGCTCGGGCACATCCGGCGGGCGTCAGCTGCTCGCCGCCGCCATCGGGATTCCCTGGAGCCTAACAAAAAAAAAAAATCAAATAAAATGTTCCAAAACGTCTTCTAGCCAAGCATCCCAAGTCAAGAAAAGCTTGCTTTTGTTTGTTTTGTGTGTAACTTGAAGGCACCACGACTGCCGGCTCAAAATCTTCCACATTAAGACGCCAGCGGAACCTCCCGAAAATACGTGCGCGAGTGTATTTCCAGACGAGCGTATGTTCACGTTTGTGCGTATTCCAAGTTGTAGTGACGAAGAGCGGAAGAAAGTCAGCTTCTTCCGTATTTAGTCAAGTGTTGCAAGTCAATGTTATTTAGCGCAAGCTGCGCTTCCCACAATGCCACCGAGCGTTTGGGGGGAGCCCCCCGATGCAAATCAATCCCACGTTGCACGCGGGGAGCCGCGACTTCACCTAACGTTGCGCTTTGTTCCCTTTCCTTGAAACATTTTCACGTTCGGCACCAGCAAAACGTAGACGGCGCTTTGAAAAATAAAATAGCGAGTCACGAACAGACGGCAGCACGTCATTATTTTGCAAGCCGACAACGTGCAGCGCGCGGCAACACACAAATTCTCACCGAGGCGCTTCCGTGCGACTTCCTGGAAGAAAGCGACTTGACTTTTCCTAAGTGGATCCCAGGCAGGTCGCAACAGGACCAAGAAGGTGGAGTCTCCACTTCTATACTGGGACAGGTCGACCCCAGGAAGAAGAGGCATCATCCGGTGTCAGTTGGTCACCCCCCCCCCCCCCGCCCCCACTCATGTTTGTAGGAAGTAAGTGCGCACACACACACACGAAGCCACAGACGCGCCCGCTCAAAGAGGAAAGCAACTAGTGTGAGCTCGCACAAGATGTTCCACCCGAGCGCACGGAGCCCCTTGTTGTTCTTCTGTCGATTCTTCCGCCAACTTTAAGAGGAGCGGCGTCGACGGGAGCCCGTCAGGATGTCTCGGCGGGACCAGAGGTTTCGACGGGGGATGAAAGAACGGTAAGAAGACCTGACCCGAGATTTGTTGGAAAGTGCTGGCTGGCGCTCTCTCTCGTAAAAGTGCTCCACTTCCTCTACCGACAGCGGTACCCTCACTAACTGATCCCACCCAAAAGGGGGCACGGGGTCGGGGGGGGGGCAGTCTTTATGATGAAACTCACAGAGTTCTAGGCAGGAGACACACACACTCACCTGCAACATTTTGCCCTGAACAATACCACAGATGCATCATCATCATCACAGAGGGATTCCTTGGTCTTTGAAAAAGTCCTTTCCACCGTGGCAAGCCGTAGAATGGACACGTGACGAAAAGCCACGCCAACAGCATTTGAAAGAAGGCGCTTAGGCGTCCTTCAGCTAGTTTGGAATCAAAAGGAAGCCGGAAGCTGGGAGGCTCCGGATTTTCGGCCAGAAATGCCTCACGGGCCGCTGCGCGCAGCCCATTGTGTGCAAATGCCCGGGAAGCGTTAGCTCGTGTTTTGGTTGGTTTGCTTGTTTTAGAAAAAGAAAAAAAAAAAAGGATCCGCCTTGTATCAGACGGATTTTCCCCTTACGGCGAGTGAGTCCGGAACGTATCCTCGGCGGCTTCACACGAAGACCGCATTGTTTTGTTTTTGTTTTCCCCTCGTCACTGCGCGGGCTCCGCCTTTTGAAAAATGGCCGAAGCGCTTGAAAAGGGCCGGCGGCCACCTGCGAAGCGAGCGCTCCACGCCCGGCGACTGCCACGTTTGACTTGGTGACTTGCCAGTGTGGCCTTCGCTACTGGCGGGGAAAGGAAACCAGGGGGAGTCGGCCAGGAAGTGGCCGCCCACCACGATTGTGCCGCTTTTGCAGACGGGCCACTCGCCCCAACCATTTTCTGCTGGCCGTCTATTGTTCTACAAGGCTTGCTCGCACCGCCGACACATTTTTTTTTGGGGGGGGGGGGGGTCCACAAATTTGACCTCGGCATGTCACGCATCGAAGCGCGCAAGGGTGCACGCAGTTTGTGGCACCCACTTGCTCCAGGACACTACGGCCGTGTGTCTGGGGAGATGGTCTCGGTCTGCCCATTGGCAGGTGATACCCATCTCAACCGCTTCCCCAGAAGAAAAGGTCTCCTCCACGTCAATCGCAAAGATTTCACGTCAGCAAATCTCTTCGGATTGACAGCGATTTAGAACCGTTGACGTTGGAACCGTCACGATCGACGGGCACCGTGGTGACCGAGAGCCATAACGGCTCTTGTGGCTTCTTCGGGGAAGAGAGGACCTCGGGGGGCTCCGACCCGGTCGGGTCGCCGGTCGATGCCGGGGACATAACAAGACAAAGTGCCAAGTTGTCGCCGGTCAATGTCAGAGCACGTCGACAATTCACACGACTCACGTTACACATTCGGTACATTCGACCAGAAAGTTTGATCCAATCAATGAAGCTAACGTGCTTTTGGAATGTGGGGCGTTGCGAGCATACCCTGAGAAAAGCCACCACCCAACCACAAGGGAGCACACGCCACACTCCCTGCACAGGAAAGCCAGAGACAAGTTTCAAACCGCAGATGCCGCATCTGTGGGCCACGCGTGACAGCAACGTGCCGCATCTTAGTCGACATGAAAAACGATGACGAGGGCCTTCGACCAAGTTGCCGCGAAAGGTGCCAACTGGCTCGGGATACCAATTCTCTGGATGCGCCGCCGCCCCCTGGTGCGCAGGTGCTGGGAATGCGGCTGCATCCTGTCCCACTGGTACTACGAGCGAGACGGACGAGCGTACTGCAAGAAGCACTACTGGCAGCGTTACGGCGAGAAATGTCACGGCTGTGGCGAGACGCTCCAACCGGGACTCGTCATGGTGACCTCAACCGTCCGTTTAGCTCCCAGATTTGGTGTCCGAATCTTAGAAAGTGGCCATTGGCCACAAAAACCAGACGGGAAGGGACGTGGAGAAGGCGCGTCTGGCCGCCACCTCCATCAACGTGACACGGTAAGTGCTGGCCTGTGGCAAAAACACCGCGTGTGCTTCCAGGTTGCCGGAGAACAAAAGTTCCACCCCGAATGCTTCACGTGCAACAAGTGTCGGATATTCATTGGAGACGGAGACAGCTACACGCTGGTGGAACAAGACAATCTCTTCTGGTGAGTCGACGCCTTCGCATCTTTCAGATCTTGAGGTCCCTTGGCCGTGTTGAGCGGACGTTGGCCCCGCAGCGGTCGGTGTTTCAGTCAGGCGGCGGCGGCCATCGAGAGGCCGCACACGGTGGCGCTGGTGACGCTTCCCGCGCAGACAGACGGCCATCGAGGTCTGAAGGTGGCCGCCGGACCCGGCCAAGGAAGCGGCCCGCTGGTTACCGTGACAGCGTGCGTCAAAACTTTGGCAGGCATCCCGAACGTCAGTCCTCGACTTCCGATCCGATCCTCCCTCATCCTCTTTCAGGTTAGACTCGGACACCCTTGCTCCTGACCTGCTGCCTTCGGTCCACGTTGGAGACAACATCCTGGAAGTCAACGGCATTCCCGTCCGCGACGTTTGCCCCGACGAGGTTCTCGACGGCGAAATGAACCGAGCGCCCGCGAGCGATAAGTCCGACTAGGTGAAGCCAACCTAAGGGTAAGCCGTGCTCTCCTTTAGGTGGCGCTTGTAATCCGGGACACGAGCCAAGCACTGCAGCTGACCGTGGAACACAATCCGCGGTCCGAGACCGCCGCCGACGTCCGCGCAGACCTCAACCGCGTCTGTGAACACGCGCGGCCAAACCTGGATGAGGAGCCCGTCTTGGGGGTGGAGACGCCGGCACCCACGGGAACGGGTCTCTTCTCGCCTCACCGGCGAGGAGCCGCGGGAGCGCGATCCCGAAACATCTTGTAACGTCGTCGTCCCCTCCCCAACTGGCGATGGATTCCCCAAAGCCATCTTGTCCGGCTAAGTTAGGCTTCCCGTTTCAGGCGCAGCTGCAGCATTGAAAAGTCTTCTCTGTCACTCTCATCCCAACGGAAAGACATGGTGCGCTCAGAGTCTCTGCGCAGCGACCCCGAAGATCGAACCCATCGCATCTTCAGGCCTTCGGACCTCATCCACGGAGAAGTGCTGGGCAGAGGCTTCTTTGGACAGGCCGTCAAGGTAGGCTCGGATCTCTCAAGATCCCGAAAGAAACATCAGGGCGCAGCGTACACTCGGATCTTCGTGTGGCTGCCAAGGTGACGCATCGGGAGACCGGAGAGGTGATGGTGATGAAAGAGTTGATACGATTTGATGAGGAGACGCACAAGACTTTCCTGAAGGAGGTAAACGTCCGCCTGGGAAACCACCCGGGCTGGGGCTCGTTGGCTCATTGCTCTTGCGTGGTCAGGTCAAGGTGATGCGCTGTCTGGATCATCCCAATGTCCTCAAGTTCATTGGACTCTTCTACAAGGACAAGCGCATACACTTTGTGTCAGAGTACATCCAGGGAGGAACGCTCAGAGAAACCATTGCCAAAATGGTACGGCACCCGTTCTTTGTTGACTTCTTTATGTCACTTGAGGGTCTGTACCCGTTGATCTGGGGGGGGCGGAGGAAAGCGGCATGCTCATGCTAATATTGACCTCCTTCTGATGACTTTAGGACACCAACTTTGCGTGGAACGTCAGAGTGAGTTATGCCAGAGACGTTGCGGCTGGAATGGTGAGTTGAGATGCTCCATGACCGAGTCATCATCTCAACTCATTCATCACCTTTCTCCTGGTTAGGCATATTTACACTCCATGAACGCCATCCACCGCGATTTAAACTCATACAACTGCCTGGTCAAAGAGGTGAACTGACGGTTCTCGTCTCAAGTCCTTCAATATGATGACTCGCGTGGTTTTCCGAGAGCACGCAATGACTCCGAGTAAGCGCAGGGCGGTGGCTTTCTCCTCCCCTAGGATCAGTCGGTGGTGGTGGCGGATTTTGGTCTGGCTCGTTTGGTGACGGCGGAGAGGAATCGCAGCAGAACACCTTCTCTGGATCAAGCTCGGCGGGGGACCTCGTCGGAGCTCCGCAAGCCGGACCGCAGGAAGCGCTACACAGTGGTCGGGAATCCCTACTGGATGGCCCCGGAGATGATCCACGGTGACGCTCGTACGACCGTCAAACGTAGCATGGGCGCTCTGGACCGCGGCTCACGCCGTGTCACCTTTGCGCCTCTCAGGGAAAAGCTACGACGAACGGGTGGACATCTTTTCCTTCGGGATCATCATTTGTGAGGTAGGCCAGTCGACTTCCAAAGATGCTTCAACACAAAGGCTGCATGAAGACCGCCCTCCCCCGAGCGCGCTTCGATGCCACGTCTGGTGCTCTTATGGGTATGCGGGCACGTGTGAATGAATATTTTTCAGCTCATCGGAAGGGTGAGCGCCGACCCGGACTTCCTCCCTCGGCGTAACGACTTTGGTTTGAACGTGGCCGCCTTCATCGAGCGGCACCAGCCCCGGCGCTGCCCCGCGGCCTTCCTGCCGCTGGCCGCCCTCTGCTGCGACCTGGATGCCGAGCGAAGGTAATCTCGGCGCACTTTCACCGCCGCACCAGTAGCGGCCGGGGCCGTCATCTTGGCCAAACGCTCGCAGGCCTTCCTTCTCCAAGCTGGAGGAGTGGCTGGAAAATCTGCTGATGCACTTGGACGTGGGCCTGCCCCTCCGCTCCGAGGTGGAGCGGCTCTGCGCCGGCTTCTGGCGGAGCCGCGATTCGGAAGCGGGAACCTCGTCCGCTTCGCCCGCACCCCGCCAGAGTCCCGAGACGTCTCCCGACGACGATGGTCCGGTTCCTCCAAGCGCAAACTGCAAGCTTCAGGACACCGGCGAGCACCCGAATCCCAAACCGGCAGAGCAAAATATGAACGGCGGCCCGCCGTCGGTGTCCGACGCCTCCGAAAGTGGCGAACGGGCACGAGACTACTCGGGAGATGGCCAAAGCCGAACGGACTCCTCCCGAGTGGACAGCGCGCCTGTGAGCCCATCCCGTCGGTCCAGGAGGACCTGCAGAGTTTTGTGGAACGGCAACACAAAGGACGAGGAATCTTTGCCATGACCTCTTCACCTCGTCAACGCATCGAGCGGACAGCGACATGCGACGCGACACGTCGGGGCGACCCGCAGAAAACGGCGTTCATGCGCACCGTTTGCAAACGAAATTGGGGCCGCGCCGACGAGTCCCTAGCCCGGATTAAAAATGGCCGCGTTAAAAGTGTTGGCAACAAATTCATGGCACGGGTCGCACGATTACGACTCGGCCCGGCAAACGGAGAGAGTGGCGACGCTCTCCTCCTCTATTGTGTTTGGAAGAGAGGCGGCATCACTTTCGGCTCGCTCGGCGCCCATTTGAAAATCAGTCTCCATCTTGAAAAGCGTGAAATGCAATGTGGAGGCGCTCCGACTTAGCGCACGCATCGCAAGGCAGGAAAGTCCGTTTCCATTTCCATCGACCTCCCACAAAAGACTCCCGCTGCCTCTGTACTCGACAGAGCACACCGATCTTCATTTTGCACTTGGCTGTGGTTTTCTTTCTCTCTTTCTCGTTGGGACCAAGCTGCGTTTCAAAGCGGTGTAGAAACAAAGACGCTAATAATTTCATGAACTTGCACTTCAAGCGTTACTGCTCTGAAATAAGCCACGTTTGGCGGATATTGTCTGAAAGACATTTTGTTTCTGGGTTGTTTTTTTTTTTTTTTTTTGGAGGGGGGTTGTCATTTTAAACCATAAATATGTAGAATCCCTTCATCGTAGTTTTACGTATACACAACTTGATGGAGAACTACTTTTGACATTAGAATCGAGGCTAATAACAACTACGGCGACTTGGTAACCAAAGCTACTGATGACAAGATGGCAGTTCTGATGTGAAGCTAAGTTAGCTTAGGGCTGCTAAGTTAAAAAAAAGAAACGCTCACTCGGGTTTGATGGTATTTTTCGTCCTTCCGTGTTTTGTGTAAATAAAAACAGAGCGTAAATGGCCTTGTCGTGCCCACAAAAAGTAAAAGAAAATGAAAATGCAAACTCACGATGGAAGGGCGTCCCGCTGTCACCGTTCGGATCCCCTTTTCATTCGCCCACCGTGCCGACTCCAAAGGTATCCGTGCTCATCGTTGCTCATGAACGGGTTTGAAAAAAAAAGCTCCAGCACGGTGAGAGTCGTTGGACGAAGCTAGCCAACGAATAGCGTTAGCTAGCTAGCCGACGCTATCTCGTGCAGTTGGGCTTCGCGTGACTTCGCGAACACGGGCCAAAGAGTTGCCGTCGCGTTTTCAAACGCTTTCGAGGCTTTGACTTGGGAAGCTTCCTTGGGAGTGAACGGACGGGCGGCGTGCCGCGCTGCCATCTGTTGAGTTTGGCGGGGGGCTGCTCTCATCTCCGACCAAGAAGAAAAGCGCGCGCGCACAATCCGCTCACTCGGCTGTCGTCGGAACGGAGCGCGAGTCCTCGCCGCTCCGCTTATAGGGAGGATTCGACTCGGGGAGACGTTTTCCACTCGACCAGCCCCCGCGACTAGCGTTCACCTTCGCCGCACCCGCTTGGATGTTTGACGGCGACGAGTCCATCGTCGCCTTTCTTGGCACGCTTTGGATTGACACGGTCTTGCATACGGTCACGCATCTTCGGTGTTACCGGAAAGTTTCCTGTTATATCGTAAGGATTGATTCAAAATGCCACGTCTGTTTTTATACAGTGTGTGTGTGCGCGCGCGCACGCGCACGAACAGCTACAACTTTGTCAGAAAAGGAGGTGACATTGGCTGTTGTCGGCAAAGGTGGTGTTTGTGATGCGTGTTAGTGTCGGCCGTTGTGTCTGCCTCTGCCTCCGCCCCCTCCCCGCCTCGGCGAGAGCATTGGAAGAGCGATTGAAGCGGCTCCAAAGGTTTTGAGGGGAGTGACGTGGATGCGGGTGCTGGCGAGCGCATCCGGCCGCAGGCTCGCCGTTGACCCTTTGCCGCTCGATCGCAGCTCAGGAGGACGCGGGAGCTTCTCGAGAGGATTCGGGAGCAGACGCGGATGAAAACAAGACGGGGCGGCCGACGCGGATGCGGCTCGGGCCGACGAGTGGACCGAAAACACCCGGCTGACTTCTGATCGGCGCATCGTGGCGTTTCTATGCGCCCCCCCCCCCCATCAACTGTCACTGTTTCTACCGCCACCCAGTGGCTGTCGCTGTGAACTGTGAAGTGACAAGTCGAATAAAAACGGAGAAGGAGCAGGCGCCAAACAGGGACTGTGGTAAATGTCTTCATATTCATTAAGAATCTTTGCGATGAACGTTGACGGCCGGCCCACAGCGCCCAGGCCTGCTTCTATAACTTAACACTTTCGCCATAGGGAAAAACAGCCGCGCTCCGATTAATATATGATATCCGTATTTCCCACAAACATGCGCCGCAACGACACAAACGAGGCCGGCGTGACAAAGTCCGTCCGCGAGATGGCGCCATGCGAGCGCAGTCACCATCGGAAGAACGTTGGAGCGGTCGACAAAGCGCTTCTTTTTTTTTCACATTCGGTCCCAAAGAGCAAAAATCGAACTTGTCTTTCCATTCGCTCAACGTGTGTGAAGAAAAAAAAAGGAAAGGAGCGGCTTTCACACAATTAAAAAAAACCCTCAAAAGTCCAATTCTTGTTTTGTTGGGGATGCTGAGCTGCCTGCGGTTTTTGCGCAAACTTCTTTCCTGGGTGGCGGCGACTCGCCGAGTCTCCGCGCAAAAGAAGCACCGCATGGGCTCCCTGACTCGCAACTCGCTCGGATGTACTTTCGAGGAGCCAAAACGGCGCCAAGTTAGTCGTCGTGGGCGGGGCTTTGGCCCGAGCGTGGTGACGCAGTTTTGCGGAGGAGCCCGTCCACGATCCTTCCTTTTTGGCGGCGGCGTCCGGTCCCAAGAAGATCGGAAGATGTCCGAGCGCCAGTTCAGGCCAGTTTGATGGTGCCGATGGGGAAGGTGGGCACCGTTACCATGGTGACGGCCGCCTGGCCCACCAGCTGGGGGCGGGGCGCCAGCACCGCGGCGGCTTTCCCCGGCGCCGCCGCCCGCTGGCTCGGCGCGCCGCCGCCACCGCCGGCGCCCGGCTGACGGGGGGCGAAGGTGCGCGCGATGTGGCCCACCACGGCGGGCCGCGCCACCGACACCCCCTGCGGGTACAGGGCGGGCAGCGCGCCCAGCCGCGCCACCTGGTGCACCGTGATGTGGCCGATGGGGGCGGGGCCGGGCGAGGGGGCCACGTGCGGGAGCTGCTTGTGATTGGCGCGGCTGACCGCCTGGATGACGGAAGGGTGGGGCGCGGCGGCGCGGGCGATGACGCCGGCCGGCGGGAGCGGGGCCCGAGGGGGAGGGGGGGCCGGGGAGGAGGACGGGCGCGGCGGCGGGACGGGCGGGGGCGCGCGAGCGCCGGCGGGTGCGTCCTTGTCGCCGTCCCGCTCCGCGTCGTCTTCGCCTTCTGTCGGCAAAAGAAAGAAGCGGTGAAAGCGGGCGTCGGCCTGCGTGGGCCGGCGGCCTGTGGCGTCCGGCGCCGCCTACCCGAAGCGGTGGAGGTGGACGCCTGGTCGTCTTCGGGCTGGACGCTTTGCCGGATGAGGCGTTCCACCTCCGGCGCATCCATGCGCTGACTCAGCTCCTTCTTGAGCTCCGCCAAACGCTGCTGGATGGCGATCTTCTCCCGGGCCAGCCGCTCCATCTCGTGCTCGTACTCCTTCTCCTTGCGCTTCAGCGTCTGCCCCCGAGCACAAAAAAAAAAAAAGAAAGAAAGCAAAGGTTACACCCGCCGCTTTCCGCCGATCTGGGCCTGAGAACGTGGCGCGGAGTTAAGTCACGGCGGAAGGGGAGTCCGCCAGCGATTGACCAATCGCGTGACAGGAAGCGAGCCCCGCTGACCGGTAAGGCGCATCGCCATGGCAACAGCCCAGGATGCTTTGCCGCTTTTGTTTTTTTTATATATAATAATAATACACAATAAGAATAATAGACAACCGCGCTGCACTTTTCCCAAAATCTCTCTTTAATTTGATGCAATAATGTTCCCAAATCTGACTTTTGGAAAATATTGCACAGCCCCCCCCCCTGCATGAAACTTGAGATACATTTTTCGTGTGACGGCGACGGGCCCGAGGGAGGCGGCGGCCCGGCGCGCGATGTCGGCCGATACCTGGATGTAGCGCAAGGCGCCGCGCAGGACGCTGAGGTTGGACGTCTTCTTGTCGTCCACGTTGGGGACGTTCTTCTTCAGCGTCTCGAAACATTCCTTCAGGTGAGCGCGCCTGACAAAAACCAAAAGATCACACTCGCTTTCATGCGAGATGTCGCCCACGGGGGCCCGCCGGCACGGCAGACGCGGGGGCCGGGCGGCCCTGCTCGGCGATGACTTCTTTCTTCTCAACGCTACCTTGGGTTTGAAGCGCAAAGTGGCGTTCACGTAGCGAACCCAAAACGGCTCGGCCTCGGTCACTTGTGACACGCGACTTGCGCTCGGGTGCGACAAACGAGAGCCCTCGTAGAAATAAGAGCTTGCTTGCGGAAACAAAAGCCACCGATCGGATTCCGCAAGTGCCCGGCGCCGGATTTTCTTTTCTTTTCCGAGGGCGGGCCGGACGAAGAGAAGGCCCGCGAGATCCGGCGGCGCGACTGACTCACCTGTTCTGCTCCAGCTTGTTGTGGACCTCCCTGGTGCCCGCCCTGAGAATAGACGACAACAAAGGCGCGCCCAATCAGCAAGCACCACACCAATCCAACGGGATGATGATTTGCAGGCACTGACCCCCCAGGCCTCCTCTTGGCGTTGGGCCCTCCTCTCACGTCATCCGGCACGAGGCCGTTGGTCCCCAGGTGGGACGCCGGGGCGGGGTGCGGGGCGGCTCCGTCGCCGCTCGCGGGGGCCGCGTAGCCAAGGTGAACGGGAGGCCGCGAGTCGCAAGTCGATTGGCCGCATTGGAGCGGCCCGTTGGCCGTGTCGGCTTTGACGCGGGGCGGGCTCGGCGGACGGCGGGGCGGCGCCCGCGGCGGAGACGGAGACGAGCCGCGGGCCGGAGGAAGGGCCGCCGCAACCGGCATGGCGGGGATGACGGCGACGGGGGCTTGCGGGGGCGGGGCCGCCGGGCAGGGAGGCCGCTCCCCCCGGCCCGCTCCGATCGGCTGCGGTGCGAGAGGCTCCGGGCGTCTCGACTCCGCCTTCTGGCCGGTGGGCGCCGTTGCCTCGCATGGATCCTCCTCTAAAAAAGGGGGGCAAATAGCAGAAGGAGCATCAGCCGCGGGTGTAAAGACGTGCGACCGGTCCCCGAGGTCGCCCCGCGACCGCTCGCGGACTTCAGCTCACCCCGACGATCCAACGCGGATCTTTAATGTGATGTCATGGGGAAATGAGGAGCGCCTGCGTGTGTGCGTGCGTGCGAATCGGTGTGTCATACCCCGAGTTGCCACGGAAACAGCGGCCACCTCGGGAACGTCCCCATCGCGGCCATTCCTCCAATGAACTGACGCGACCGCATGCCAATCGCCTCCCCGGCGTCCGTCCGTGCGAGACAATTCACTTGAATTCGGGTGTCGTTTGAGGCGGCGGGAGGGGTCAAAGTTTGCGGCTCGCTCAGTCAACACTTTGGACTTTCCCAACAGACCACATTTGCGGATGAGCAAAGTGTACGCCATCAAATCATCAAAATGTCCGGGTGGGGGTATTGTTGTTGTTTTTATTGGGGGGGGGGGGGGGAATTGAATGGTTGAGAGTGGATGTGGCTCAACGGGACCGGCAACATTTGCTCGAGTGAAGATTGAAACAAGTCAAGGCGTTTTCCTGCACTTTGGATCATCTCGCATTTTCGGACACGAAAAAAGTTGCTTGAAAAGTCCAAAGACGGAAGGCGCAAAAGCGCTTCTGTCGACGGCGCGCGCTCACGTGACTCTCCACGCGCCACAATGCGGTGTGCACGCGCACGTCAATTATGTAACTGGGTGGAAAAGCTCGGTCGACGTGGGAAGGGGGGGGGCGGCTCGACAACCCCAACCCCCGCCAAAGTGCGTGTGTGTGTGTGGGCGTGTATATGTGGCACGTGGTCTTGGTGCTGGTTTCGGTCTCACTGGACGGAGACGTCATCGGAGGAGGAGTCACGCAGCCATCTCCTCCCGTAACATTCCTTCGTTCCCGGTCTGTCACGCTTGCGCGCGCGCGCTCGTGAACTCCAAACAAGCGCCGTGGGTGTGAACACGAGGGAGCCCCCCCCCCCCTCGCACGGCCCGCTCAAAGTGGGGCAACTGTGGATCGCGATCGTGACACACTTCGAGCACACATGGCTCCCGCTGATGTGTGTGGGGGGGGGGGGGGCGCGTGGGGGCGGTCGTAGAAAAATCAACGAGGAAGGGACAAAACGCAAGGCTCGTGACAGGAACCTCCTTGGCGGTGACGTATGCACGCGCACGGGTTTCCGCGTTGAAAAAAAAGCCAAATTTCACCGTGGCAGAGCCGAACCGAGAACAGGGGCAAAGAAAGAAGGTCGGGGTCGGTCGCGTCGCACGGTTCTTACCGCGGGAGAGGCGCCGCGGTTGGACTTGACGCTCCGCCAGCTCGCTCCGATCCCGCTCGGCCTGCCACTCCAGGAAGCGGGCGGCCTCCAGCAGCGTGTCGATGCTCATGGCCGAACCGGGACTGGCGGCGACGACGACGACTACGGCCGATCCAGGCGAGACGAGACGAGACGAGAGCGGCGCGGCGGGGGCGAGGGGCGGGGGAGTAGAATCGGCACGCGCGGCTCCTGGACCCCGCGGGATGCTCGCTCGCAAATCTAGCTGGCTCGCTCCTCGGCGGGGCCGGAGCGGGCCGGGATCGTCCAAAGCGTTCGGGCGACAAGATGGCGATGAGGCACTCCGAACTCAAAACAATCTTTGAGGCGTCCCACGCCGCGCCCACTCGCCATCCGGCCCCGCCCTTTACTACGGCTTCCGCCAAAACGCGGCGCGCGTCACGTGCTCTCCCGCGCCGCTCGGCTCCGCCGTCAACCGCCGGAAGCCGCGCCGAGTCCTTCGGGCGTCCTTCGCGCGCGTCGAAGCCGTCGAAAAGTGAGCTGGCCCGAGTGACGTCACTGATCGCGCGACGGAGTCGGCGGGACGCGCTCCGTTCCGCGCGGCGGCCTTTCCGCCTTTTGACGAAGACCTCGTCCGAGGCGCGTGACGGCCGCCCAATCCGCGACGAGAACAACAAGCGTGCCACCGGGCCGCATGGACGCCCGCCCCGCCCGCAGCCAACACCCGCGTGACCTGCGAGCCCCCGCCCACAACAGGCGCTCGGTCAAAGCGTGTGTGTGTGTGTGTGAGGGTGGGGGCTAAAGGACGAGCCGTCAAAGTTGACGTGCAAAAGCGCCGCCCCGACTCATTCCAGTTTTTGTTTTCATTTGTAGTCGTTTTCGATCACAAACAGGAAATGCAAGAGGCGTTGATGAAGCTTCTTTTCTGGTCCCCGCCCGCCGGCTCCTCCCGCCCCTCCCTTTCCTTCTGTGTGCGCGTGGGATGGGCGGGGGGAGCACATGACAAGCACGTGAGGCGTGAAGAGGAAGGGGAGGGGCCAGTTTGTGGAAGGGGCGTGGTGACGATGACGACGATGACCCAGATGAAGCGCCGCAACGCTCGTGGCTGTGCAGACTCGAAACAAACGCCTCGGACGCATCGGACGCAAGAGAAAACAAATCCAGGTGGGGGCGGAATCCCCATTTCAGCACATTTAACGAAAGGCGTCCAATCGGCAGTTGAGCAGGAAACACGAAAGGGGCCATCGTCACCCTCGGCCATCTCTCAGGTGGCCAGAGCAGCCCCCCCCCCGCCGAGTCCCCAAGTGGCCGTTGCCTTTGCGCAGCGGTCGCCCCGGCGACGGTTGCCAAACCGTCAGTCGTCGTGACCCCCTCACTCAATCCATTTTCAAAAATGAAAAACTTGAGAGCCCCGAAGGGTTGACGACAAATGACGAGTTCATTTGCCCCCGCCTAGACCGGCCCCTGCACCGGACACTAAGCGACACTTGGAGCTCGTCCTGACGTTTGCAGCGCAAGCGGCAAAATCAAGGAAGGAGGACGGGAGGCGGAGCCCTCAAAGGCGAACTTGACCGAGTCCGCGGCAAAATTCAAGGAGGGCGGGGTGGGGGGTCACACGCTCACAAATGGCCAGAGTGCAAAAACAACAAACAAGATGCTGGCAAAAGGCCGAAGGTGCTATTTACATTTTATTTTTCTCGATCCCGGAAACGTCACATCCACAAAAACGGACACGCAACTGTTGGCGCGTGTGTGAGGTGCTCAGGAAATTGGCAAATCATTTACAATGAAGGGCAAGAGTCAGTTTTGGGCGCGGGACGGGAGGGGGGGGGTCGTCGGCCGCGGGAGGGCCCTCAACGACACTGCCACACTTTGACCGTCTGGTCCACGCTGGCCGTGGCCACGTAGGGGGCGCTCTTGTGGAAATCTGACAAGAAGAAGAGGCGTGAGAAGGAAGAGGACCAAAGGTCAAGCTCGGGTCTCCGTCGGAGCCTTTAAACATTTACAATACAATACACGCTGCGATTTCACAAACAACTCGTTTCTCGGCGGCGCTTGGGCAAAGGGCCCCGAATAATTCCAATGAGTTTGCGGACGAGCGAAAGACCGGGAAAGGCGAGCGTGGGCGGCCGCTCACCCAGAGAGGTGACAAAGTGCTCGTGAGCGCCGAGCGTCTTGGCGCAGCGTTTGTTCTTGTAGTCCCAAACCCGCAAGGTCTTGTCGTCGCCGCAGCTGAGGATGAAGCCGCCGCCGGGGTGGAGCAGCACGCCGCGCACCCAGTTATCGTGGCCCACCTGCGCCGCCACCACAAGCGCCGCTTGTCAGAGGCACCGTTTCAAGGCCCGCAAACAAAGAAATCCAATCCCACTCTAGAAATAAAATCAACGAGGAAGCGGCGGCTCGTGTACTCGCCAAGGTCATGACGCAGATCCCGATGCCGACGTCCCACATCTTGATGGTTTTGTCTCTGGATCCCGAGAGGAGGAAGGGTCCGCCGGCCGTGGCGCACCTCCCCTTTTGGGGGTCACAAGAGGGCAAAGGGCGTGAGGGGGCGGGATTTGGGGGGCCCACGGGGGGGCGTAGCGTACCTCGGAGCCGGTGGCCTCCAGGATGGAGGCCCCCGCGCCGTCGGGGGCCCAGGAGACGCACTCCACCACGTGCTGGTGCTCGCGCAGCTCCGCCTTGCACTCTTTGGACAGGACGGCCCACACGCGCACCGTCTGGTCGTTGGAGCAGCTGGCGATCAGCGAGCCGTCCGGGTTGGGCCGCACCATGCGCACCCACTCCCGGTGGCCCGTGAAGGTCTTCACGCAGTACCTGCGCCCACACCGCAAAACCCGCAAAGCCAGTCGGCATCCATTCAGAACGGCCCGATGGAATTTTTGCTGGTGCGTGCGTGCGTGCCTACCCGGTGGCCACCTCCCACATTTTGATGGTCTTGTCTCTGGACGCCGACACGATGTGGTCGGCGTTGGGCATGATGGCAACGGACGAGACGTTGTGGTCGTGGCCTGCAACAGAAAAACGGCCGCCTGAGTCCGAGCGAGCGGGCAGGAGGGCGGGCGGGGCTCACCGTGCATGGTCCTGATGCACTCGAAGCCTCGGAAGTCCCAAAGTTTGATGCTCATGTCGGCCGAACACGAAGCCAGCAGCTCGCCCGTCTGGTCGAAGGAGACGTCCTGCACCGAGTCCGTGTGGCCCTTCAGCGTGCGCTCAAAGTCCCCCGCCTCGTAGTCCCACACCTGGCGGGCGGACACGCAACCATTTGGAGGAAATGCGACGGCGGCGAGCCCCCCCCCCCCCCCCCCCCCCAGCGGCGGACCCACCTTGATGGTGGCGTCCTCGGAGGACGTGACCATGACGGAGAGGACGGGATGGAAGACCACCCGGGTGATGGGAGCGCGGTGGCCGCTGAGGGCGTAGCGCTCGGGGGGGCGGGGGATCCACTCTTTGGGGTCCCTCTTGGGTGCGGCGGGCCCGCCGTGCCGCGTCAGCTCCTCCTTGGCTTCGTTCAGCTTGGACTCCAACTCCATCACCTCCAAACAAAGGGCGGCAAAGTTGAGGCTCGGCGCGCCTCGCGTCCCCCCCCCCCCCCCCGCCCTCACCTTCTTCTGCAACCGGATGACCGACGTCCACTTCTTTTCCAGGAGCCCGGCGTACTTTTTGTCCGCGTCTTCATTCTGGACATCATCACACGTTGAGCCAAACGAGGCGCCACGCTGCCGCCGCCGCTTGCTTTCGGCCCTTCGCGTTCGCTCCAAACGCGGACGAGCGCCTTTGGAATGAACGCGACGAAGGCCGAGGGGCCGAGGGGCCGGCCAAAACCGGCGGCTTGGGAAGAGTTTTTCTCTTTTTTTTTTTTTTTAGGTTTCCCGAAGGAAAGTCGAGTGACTGACCACGTCCAAGTCGGCCTCCTTCTTGAAGGTGCGGTAGGCGCCGTCGCATCCGCTGGAGCGCAGATAGTCGGCGACGGCTCGGTTTCTGGTCCAGGTTGCCGTGGAAACCACACACACACACAAGTATTATGGCACAGGACGCAAACGGCACAACACATTGCAGCTCAATATTTCAGCGGTCTTGCGTCAATTTAGGAGGCCCCTCCCTCCACTCTGACGGGAGGACACGCGCGCACCCCCAGATCGCTGTCCCACAAGCATTTGGCTCGCAAACGCGTGCCGGTCAAAATGTCATGCGGTCAGAATTGGCGGCCGTGGAGGTTTGTCCCAAAAACATGCACGCAGGCACACTTACAGTTCGTCTCTTTGTCTCTGTGACAGCACCATGACGATGGCGGCGCGTCA